>NC_080540.1:189900060-190206560 GCF_028640845.1 Ahaetulla prasina
GGGAATTTTGATCACATGACCATAGGGATGTTGCAGTGGGCATAAGTGTGAAAAACAGTAATAAGTCACTTTTTTTAGTGCTGTTGTAACTTCGTACAATTTCTAAATGAACTGTTGAAAGTCAAGGACTTCCTGTATTAACAAGAAAAGGAATTTTCTTGATCCCTTTTGTTCAATATTTTTTCTGAAGATTAAAGATTAAAGGTGTAGTCTTGTCATAGGTTCTTTTTAGTGATGGTGACAAACTAGACAGACTCTTTTGGCTCTTGCTGAGTAAAAATGCTTTATCATCAAAATAGATTAAAAATAAATTAAGTGCATACATAAACAAGAATGTGATTTTATTTGTTATACTTTTAAACCTTATCTTTTTATAATTCTAGGACTTGGTTCTTCTTTATCCTACAGTAAAACTATGGGAAGGCTGACTATCTAAAGGAAGCATGAAAACATAAGCTACAGATAGCACAACAGCCCTAATAAACAGCTGATCTTATTAGTAAGAGGCTATTAAAAGCATTCCAAATGGAGGTAGTTTTGCTTTTACAAAAGCTGAATAGTCCTGGCTTTTACTTTGGCGCTAAAATAAACATAACAATCCTAATCTAGGTTATGATGTCATTTCTACAGCCCTGATTTTGATAAGGTGTAAGAAAGAGATTAACCAAATGCAGTTCAAGCAATCCAAGTTGAAATACTAAAACAAAGGGCTTAACATTATTGTTAGGCAAATTCAGGTAAAGCACAAAATTGGGGAACTGTGCCAGAACCCTACAATTTCTTCTACTTCCTCAATAGGCTGCTGAACCTAGTTGCATACTCTGAGAGGTTTGTGCAGCTCTTATGCAGTAAAGCAGGGGTGTCAAACTCAATTTCATTGAGGGCCGCATCAGGGTTATATTTGACCTTGGGGGGCCAGGGTGGGTGTGGCCAGGGTGGGCACGGCCAGCTCAACATCACTCATATCGGAGATACCTGTGGCGGTCTGAGCACTCTGCCAGCGAAAACAGGCTCCCAAGCTCCGATTTTGGCTATGACAGCCTCCTGCAACTGTCCGCCAGCGAAAACGGAGCTTAAAGGGCTGCAGGTGGCCCTCCTGAGCTCCTTTTTAGCTGGCAGAGGCACTGCAGGCCAGTCCTTTGCTGTTTCCAGGTCAGCCACACGGGCCAAATCTAAGCACCCCATGGGCCATATCCGGGCCCCAAGGCCTCGACTTTGACACCCCTGCAATAAAGCCTGTTTAATTTAGATCAAGTTGTAGAAGTTTTTCATTCTGTATTCTGTCAAGAATAAAGGCTTACCTTATCAAAAAATCTGCTAAGCTTGACAGCATTGGAGGAACCTGCAGCCAAGTAACGAGGACTTGTACAATCCTGAAAGACCAAAACATCAATTTTGTCTTTAATTTCTTTAATTTGCTCATTGGTAGATAGTCCCTAAAAAGTACAGTGGAGTTTTGAAGTACCATATTTTTTGGTGTATAAGATGCGCTGCCCCCCCCCCAAAAGTGGGTGGAAATGTCTGTGTGTCTTATACAGCCAATGTTGCTGAAGCCCCACCTACCTGCTGACCCCCACCCTTCAGCCTCTGCCTCCAATTTACCTCCTTGCAGCAAACAGCCAGGTCAGCTTCAGTACAGCCTGATTTAGCACAAGCAGTTGATTGGTAGTTGGATCGGCCTCCCAGAATACTGCCTATCAGCTATTCCAGGCTGCAGGGATGGCCTCTGCCTGTCGCTGCCCATCACTGCTGCTGCCTATCGCCACCTCCACATGCCCCATTTTTGGCCTCCACGCATCCCATTTTGGCCCATTCAAGATGGCAGGGATAGGTAGTGGCGGCAGTGATCCCAGCCACTTGGAACGGACCAAAAATGGGGCATGCGGAGGCTGAAAATGGGACACACAGAGGCTGAAAATGGGATGCATGGAGGTGGCGATAGGTGGCAGCAGCGATGGGCGGTGACGGCAGAGATGGGTGATCCCCGCACCCTTGAACAGCTGATAGGCGATATTCTGGGAGGCCGATCCAACCACCTGCTTGTGTGAAACCAGGCTGTGCTGAAGCTGACCAGGCTGTTTGCTGCAAAGGGGTAAATTGCTGGGAGGCAGAGGCAGATTTCCCCCCCCTTATTTTCCCCAAAAGCTAAGTGCGTCTTATACTTCAGAGTGTCTTATAGTCCAAAAAATATGGGTATGTGATACAAGAAAGTGTTCAAATGAACCTACTGTTGCCAATACATCAGGCATTTCTCATAGAATATTTTTTCCAATATGCGGTATTCACTAGAAAAAGCAGAACCAAAGAACGTAATACAACTTTCTTTTTGGGAAGAGAGACACTTGTAGAATATAACCTACCAACTGCTTTCAGATAATTAGAGAGAACTTATCAGACAGCTGTCATTAGTTCCTGAATATTTGAATCTCTGATTTTTTAAAAAACAAATGAACCTCTATGTTTCTCTAGGTGCTCTATTAAATTAACTGGACAATAGTGATTTTTTGAAAACTTTAATCCTTTTTTCATTTTCACTAGCAGCTCTTCACAACTAAAATATATTTCTTTCTTAATTCTTTTTTACACTTAGCATTTTCATTTGTCTATTCATTCCACCAAATACAAGCTGAAGCAGTTTTATTTTCACATCCAACGATAATCATCTTTCTCTCAACATCAGTGTTCTTTCCTTTGGCAGCTTAATATATCTATCCTATTGTAATCTCCCTTCCACCACTGCTGTTATTGGTTACCTGGTTTTGTAAATCATTACTCAGTAGCAATCAATACATTTGTTGCCCCAGAAGACTGAAAACCTGAAGTCTCCATCCCAGAACTACTTGTCAAAAACAAAGCAAGTGCATTTATATACCACCATGTTTCTGACCTACTTATTTAGGCACCTGTGATGAATGATCATTCTTCATCCAGACAGCCAATTTGGTGTGCTGATTAAGGCTTTGGACTAGGAATGGAAAGATCCAGTTCCTAATCCTCCCTCAGCCATGGAAGCTCACTGGCAGCCTTAGGCCAGTGCCAGTCATTCTCTGAGACAAACCTGTCACAGAATGCTGTTGCTGTAGAGCAAAGTAGGAGGACAGAAATATCTGTGATACATTTTTTTAATCATGATTGAAAAAAATAACTTTTTGGAGAAAGGGGAAAGGGGTAGATTGCTAATAAGAAATTCCAGGTAACTGAATAGTAAGTACTAAAATTGAACTATGGCATTCTGCTAGCCATTTTTACAAAATCAAATAAATTGTTATCATCTTCCTTAAATATATAATTCCCAACTTTGTGTTCTCTGATGCTATTAGCTTGCTGTTTCAATACTGTATAATTAGCAATAAATTAATATTTAATTTTTAGAGTAAAAATTAATATCTAGATCTATAAACAAACCTGCGATAAGTGCATCAATATCAATTTAATTAACAAGTTTTATTTTTGTGCTTGACTTCCCTCAAAGAAGCTGAGATGGTAAACTAAATAAATAAATAGCAACCTTTAATTAAAACAAAACCAACAATAATAAAAGGACAGGTGTTGAAGATTTAAATGCGTTGAAGCAAAGTTCGCTTGGATAAAGGAATCTGAGTGACTGTTATCCCTGGCTCCCCTTTTTTGTGGCTCTCCAGTGTGGTTAGAGCGTACTGATCTCATATATCGAACAACATTCTATACAAATTAAAGATGATCTTGACGAAAGTTATTCAGTGGAAGATGTGCTACAGCCTAAGGTTTGCAAGACTTGGATTTCTCAGTCCTGACATGCAGCTATAAATATGTTGGGAAAAACTGTCTTCTGAGCTAGTTACCAATTTTCATCCAACGATAATCATCTTTCTCTCAACATCAGTGTTCTTTCCTTTGGCAGCTTAATATATCTATCCTATTGTAATCTCCCTTCCACCACTGCTGTTATTGGTTACCTGGTTTTGTAAATCATTACTCAGTAGCAATCAATACATTTGTTGCCCCAGAAGACTGAAAACCTGAAGTCTCCATCCCAGAACTACTTGTCAAAAACAAAGCAAGTGCATTTATATACCACCATGTTTCTGACCTACTTATTTAGGCACCTGTGATGAATGATCATTCTCCATCCAGACAGCCAATTTGGTGTGCTGATTAAGGCTTTGGACTAGGAATGGAAAGATCCAGTTCCTAATCCTCCCTCAGCCATGGAAGCTCACTGGCAGCCTTAGGCCAGTGCCAGTCATTCTCTGAGACAAACCTGTCACTGTAGAGCAAAGTAGGAGGACAGAAATATCTGTGATACATTTTTTTAATTATGATTGAAAAAAATAACTTTTTGGAGAAAGGGTAAAGGGGTAGATTGCTAATAAGAAATTCCAGGTAACTGAATAGTAAGTACTAAAATTGAACTATGGCATTCTGCTAGCCATTTTTACAAAATCAAATAAATTGTTATCATCTTCCTTAAATATATAATTCCCAACTTTGTGTTCTCTGATGCTATTAGCTTGCTGTTTCAATACTGTATAATTAGCAATAAATTAATGTTTAATTTTTAGAGTAAAAATTAATATCTAGATCTATAAACAAACCTGCGATAAGTGCATCAATATCAATTTAATTAACAAGTTTTATTTTTGTGCTTGACTTCCCTCAAAGAAGCTGAGATGGTAAACTAAATAAATAAATAGCAACCTTTAATTAAAACAAAACCAACAATAATAAAAGGACAGGTGTTGAAGATTTAAATGCGTTGAAGCAAAGTTCGCTTGGATAAAGGAATCTGAGTGACTGTTATCCCTGGCTCCCCTTTTTTGTGGCTCTCCAGTGTGGTTAGAGCGTACTGATCTCATATATCGAACAACATTCTATACAAATTAAAGATGGTCTTGACGAAAGTCATTCAGTGGAAGATGTGCTACAGCCTAAGGTTTGCAAGACTTGGATTTCTCAATCCTGACATGCAGCTATAAATATGTTGGGAAAAACTGTCTTCTGAGCTAGTTACCTATTTTCATCCTCCCCATGTTAAATCTTGCATAATACACACACTTAGAGCAAATGGAGGATAGATGCTGAGGAGATCCTTGGGCTTTTTTGAAGTTCAAGATATCTGATGCTATGGCACCCTCTGTAGGCAACTGGAAGACAAACTGGCTCAGTTTATAGTTAACTGGAAATACAAGTCTACTAATGGGGCTTTAAGCCTTCTGGTGATCTCATAAGAATCTATGAATGAAGAATTCATATTGTAAGATATTATTATTATTATTTATTCAATTTTTATACCGCCCTTCTCCCGAAGGACTCAGGGCGGTGTACAGCCAAAGTAAAACAAACAGTGCAATATACAATTACAATTATATATTATAATTGTAGATATAGTAATAGCACTTATGTACTGCTTTACAACTCTCTCTAAGCAGTTTACAGAGTCAGCATATTGTGCCCAACAATTTGGGCCCTCATTTTACCAACCTCAGAAGGATGGAAGGCTGAGTCAACCTTGATAAGAGCTGGATCTTTCCATTCCTAGATGATGAGATTTGAACTGCCAAATTGCAGTCAGCCGGCAGTCAGCAGAAGTAGCCTGCAGTACTTCACTCTAACCACGGCACCACCATGGCATATAGACTCTGGATGTGTTTTGAAGAAGTTGAGACTCTGGTCATTCCAGTATTCTTGAGGTCTTCCTCATGAAGGATTGGGGCTCAATTCTATTTAGGTAGAAAAAATGACTTTGGGCTCTATTGTGCTTTGTCAAGGACAAGCACAGTAGTACATATTAGAGGCCTGAATTCAAGATTGGCTAATCCAGTGGTTCTCAACCTTTATAGTGCTGCGACCCCTTTAATACAATTCTCCACGATGTGGCGAACCCTTTATTACAATTCCCCACGATGTGGCGGCCCCAACCATAAAATTATTTTCGTTTTGAATTTATTGCACCTGAAGCCATATTGGCTAGCGATCTGAACTGCTTGCGATTGCCTTGGGGACGGAGGCATTAAAGCGGAGACTTCTCCCCTATTAAGTTTATCGCGCCTGAAGCCAGATTAGGCTAGTGATTGGGAGTGATTGCAGCTGGCTTGAGAGGGAGACATCAGAGCAAAGATTTCTCTCTGTTTTAATTCATCGCGCCTGAAGCCGAATTCGACTAGCGATTTGAAGAGCCTGCAGCTGGCTTGTGGAGTCAACCATTGGAGCGCGATTCTTCGACTCGCAAGTATACTTCCCATATTTCCGATGGTCTTAGCTGACCCCTGGCAAATTGTCATTCGACCCCCAACGGGGTCGCGACCCACAGGTTGAGAACCGCTGGGCTAATCCAATCACTGCTAATCACGAAAAAAAAATATACTGTGTTTGTAGTCTGTTATTGTTCAGGAACCTTGAAACATCCAGCCAGGCAATCACACACCAAGAAAACTTATTTTGGTGGTGTTTAGGGTGTCTGCTGACACCTCCCAAATGAATTTCTAGCATCTGGGACTTCTATTATCTGAAGGACTATTTCAGATTCAAATTTAACTTTATTATGATGCCCCATTTTCATAACTTTATGTAAGACAGCGAGTGTTTGCTATGGGTAAGTTCTATAAGATGGAGCATCAATGGATAATGTTTTGGGAGGCAGGTCAGGATTTGGCACATGAGACATTGATCTTAGGTCATACATCTCTTGAGCCAGACGGGACTTGTTTGAGAGTCAGAATGTCTCTGAAACTCTCATTCCTTTTAGACTACACAGAGAAAATTCTTGAGAACTATTCTGCTGGTGAAATTAGTTTTATGGCCTTGATTTTTAGCAGATGACTGATCTAAATCTGGAAATGCTTTTCTGTTGCAACTTGGAGGAAAATATAAATGTTTACGTCTTGAAATTCTATGGCATAGCCATAGGCAACTGTGAAGCACCAAGTGTCTCTGATGAGAGGAATCTACAAAGGATAAATAAGACTTAAATCATCCCTTACTGCTCTTTACAAAATTGGGAAGGATCAAAGAACTGGCAGGAAAGTTGCTGTGTGGAGTTAGAGGCTCCTAACATTCTTTGATTCTGTCTGCAAGGGGAAAAAATAGCTTGAGGGTACACTCCAGCGATAATGGAAAATGAGCAGGATTTATTTCAGGGAAATGACTATTCTCTGAAATAAATTCATGGCCAACAATAGTATTAATCCAAGCTGACAAAATAAAGGATAACACAAACCAGATTGATTTCTTCTGCACTGAAATCCTCAACCAGAAAAGCAGTTCTACTCAAGACCTCATTGCGTTTTGTCTCTGGGATTTGATCTAATTTTGTTCCTATGACAAGCAGTGGAATCTGGTTATCAGCAAACTGTTCCCGATCATAGTCTCTGTGAAGGAAAGTGAAGATAAGATATAAAGCAGTTTATGAAGTAGTGCAGGTGGCACACTAGCTACAGTTTCCCAAATATACTCCTTTGTCACAGCCATGTATCAAGATTTGCTCTTTCTTGGGGAATGCAACACCATTTTTAAGATGCTTCACCCCAATGCCTGAGTACAAAAGTATTTCCATCATGTCTGGATTTAATTTCAGGATGGTGATCAAGCATGAAAAGTATAAAGTATCACTAAGGAAAATGACAGCAGCAGCACTCTTCAAATTAGCACAGCACGTATTTTATTGAAAGTGTAATGGAATTTTATACCGGATAGGAACCTAAATTTATTTTTAATCATTTATTGCATTTTTTCCCTGCTTAAGATCTCTTACATCACAATATAACAACAAACAAATCTAGGATAGATATGGTAAATGGAAAGTAGAGATAATATACATGTACATGGCACATTTATGAAAATCCAGTGTCAGGCCTGCGAGGTAGGCTAGATCAAGAAACAGTCACTGTAAGGATTCCAAAAATGATACTTTATTGGGGCAGTATATAGTAGCATAATTTTGAAAGCCAGCCCAAGTTTCTCTTAGTTCCATCTTATACTAAACAAAATCAAGATGTGGTTATTTTAAATTTTTTCTCATGCTCCCTTCTATCTCTGGATTGAGCAATCTCTTGAGCAATCTCTTTTTAATGGAATGGATTGCTCCTTCCTTTCTCCCTTAACAGCTATCTCATATCTGCCCTAAGGTTAGTTCTCTGGTCCTTTACATCAACATTCAGCCCGAGTTTTAGGAAGCTACATGTATGTTAAGTCCTCCATTGCAAAGGCAGGATCTGATCACCTTGGAAATGTAGCTACAATAGTGGAATTCTTTTATACAGTCTCTTTAAACTACCCAAATATCCAGAAAAAAGCTACCATTTGCACTAGCATCCACATGAACCAAGAAGATTAAAATGGGGCAGACCTCTACCTTTCATAAACCATTGAAGACCTGGCTTTTCTTCCAAGGGCTGGGATGAGCTGTCTGCCTATTGGAAGCTTGACTTCATGCCAGGTTTTGTATTTGGTTGTTATAGTTTTAATATGGTCTTTATGTTGTTTTAATTTTTTTAAATTTGCATTTATATCCTTCCCTTCTCCGAAGACTCAGGGCGGTTTACACTATGTTAGCAATAGTCTTCATCCTATTTGTATATTTATATACAAAATCATCTTATTGCCCCCAACAATCTGGGTCCTCATTTTACCTACCTTATAAAGGATGGAAGGCTGAATCAACCTTGGGCCTGGTGGGACTAAGGCTGCAGTAATTGCAAGCAGCTGTGTTAATAACAGACTATCTTACCAGTCTGAGCCACAGAGGCCCCAAATTTTCGAATGGGAGCCGCGCAGTTTGTTGTAAGATGGGAGAATATAAAAAATATTTTAAATGAATGAATGAATGAATAAATAAGGTCAAATTGATTTCATCTCTAGTTTTCAACATTCTATAATCTGACAATGGGATCAATTTTTTCTGTTAAGTGCTCTTTAGCACTTCAGCAATCTTCTATTTTCCTATCTCCAAATCCCCCCAAATCTGGGGAAAAGAGTCTGTTTCTATTATTTTTAATTATATAGTTTTCATTATTAAAATGTATTCAGTGCAAAGCTATGAATCATTTTAATGAATTAGATGTTCAGTTATTCAGGAAATAAATTCTGACTAGCCGTGAACATTAGCCAAAACTGATGTATTTATCCCAAAGGTGTTTTTCAAAAGGCAACTGTACTTTGTTTTTTCCTTGAAGACATTTCACTTCTCATCCAAGAAGCTTCTTCAGATCTGACTGAATGGTGGGAAATTGAAAAACACCATTGGACAACCATGACCTGGATGATTGTTGATTTCCATAAACAATGTATTTTTCCTATTCTACTTTGTAAAGTTGAATGTATTTAGATGTATTTTGCTATTAAAACTGTCGGACACTGCTACTTCTTATATATGAAACACAAACTATGACTTTCACACAGCCTTTAAGGACAGATTTCTAAAGAGAATATTGCTAGAGGAGGCGGACCTTCTTTTTTCTGACAGAAAAGAGCCTACCCATTTTCAAAATCTTACAACATGTCATCCCTCCATCTAATTCACATGGTTATCACAATGATAGTGGATGGCTGTATATTCTGCCTACTTACCCATTTGTCACCAGGACGCTAGATGGAGTCACATCTTTGTTGAGAGCTTCCAAAGACCATCGATACAAGTTTTGGGAGGACTTTTTGTTGGTTAAATCATGCACTAAAATGATTCCTAAGTAAGAAAAGTTTTTTAATTTTTTTCCTGAAAATTAGCAAAAGCATATTGAAAGACATAACAATTATAGAAACAAAGCCAGGTCTCAAAAGAGCACAAAAATGAAGTATTTATTCAACCTCTCATTAAGGACAGAATTAGAATGAAAGCTAACCATGTTTAGAAGTAAACTATTGTAGAAGATAATTAAAAAGCCAGTTTTGTCTAACAAACAAGGTTATAAACTCAATTATGATGCATTATGAAGTAATCAGCCATCCTGAAGCAATCAGCTAGGCCAAGGGAATTTGATGGATTAGTTGGAAAATAAAAAAGAATTATGTAAGGAAACAGTACTAAGGCCTGAGCTGGAAGGATTTTGGTTTAGATATGATAGCACTATATAATGAACCATAGAACTGAATGCTGCAATGTAATTGGGAGTGGGAGGCACCGTTTATTGGTGGTTCTCCTCCTATCTCTCCGACCGGTCGCAGACGGTGTTGACAGGGGGGCAGAGGTCGTCCGCGAGGCGCCTCACTTGTGGGGTTCCTCAGGGGTCGATTCTCTCGCCTACCCTGTTCAACATCTATATGAAGCTGCTGGGTGAGGTCATCAGTGGTTTCGGGGTGAGTTATCATCTGTACGCTGATGATACTCAGCTGTACTTTTCCACCCCGGACCACCCCAACGAAGCGGTCGAAGTGCTGTCCCGGTGCCTGGAAGCTGTACTGGTCTGGATGGGGAGAAACAGACTCAAGCTCAATCCCTCCAAGACGGAGTGGCTGTGGATGCCGGCACCCCGGTACAGTCAGCTGCATCTGCAGCTGACTGTTGGGGGTGAGTTAGTGGCCCCAAAGGAGGTGGTTCGCAACTTGGGCGTCCTCCTGGATGGAAGGCTGTCCTTTGATGAACATCTGGCGGCCGTCTCCAGGAGGGCCTTTTACCAAGTCCGCTTGGTCCGCCAGTTGCGTCCCTTCCTTGACCGGGATGCCTTATGCACAGTCACTCACGCTCTGGTTACGTCTCGGTTGGATTACTGCAATGCTCTCTACATGGGGCTGCCCTTGAGGTACACCCGGAGGCTGCAGTTAGTCGAGAATGCGGCTGCGCGAGTAGTAATGGGAGCCGCTCGTGGCTCCCACGTAACACCACTGCTCCGTAGTCTGCACTGGCTTCCTGTGGTCTTTCGGGTGCGCTTCAAGATTTTGGTTACCACCTTTAAAGCGCTCCATGGCTTAGGACCCGGGTACTTACGAGACCGCCTGCTGTTACCCTATGCCTCCCACCGACCCGTACGCTCTCATAGAGAGGGTCTCCTCAGGGTGTCATCCGCCAAACAGTGTCGGCTGGCGGCCCCCAGGGGTAGGGCCTTCTCTGTGGGAGCATCGACGCTCTGGAATGAACTCCCCCCTGGCCTACGTCAAGTGCCTGATCTTCGGACCTTCCGTCGTGAGCTAAAAACATACTTATTTACTCAAGCGGGACTGGCATAATAGTTTGATTTTACATTGGGGTTTTATTAATATTCTTAAATATTTTAAATTTAAATTTTAATTATTAGCCGTTTTTGTAATTTTGCTATGTTTTAATTTGTTTTAATTGTACATATCTTGTATTTTATATCTGGCTGAGTCCTTCGGGAGAAGGGCGGTATAAAAATTTAATAAATAATAATAATAATAATAATAAATAATAATGAACCATAGAACTGAATGCTGCAATGTAATTTTTTTCAGTTCGTTGACTGCTCTTCCCTAACTGACTTTCTTGAACTGAAAGGCCTATAAGCATGTTCCCTGTTTTAATAAGACCTTGTCCCCAAGTTCTTGCACAGTATTGCTTTCCTGGTTATTTTGGGGTTTTGGTTTATACCTTAGTCTTAAGTTCCTACAAAAAAATGAAATGTTATTAGGTCTAACCTCCTAGAAAAATTCCTGCTTCTAATTCCCAATCACTTCAAATCAAATGCTATTAGCTATACAATTACTAGATACTGTTCATGGATTCAATCTTTTTCAAATGAAGATGCAACTATTTCAGCAATAAAAGTTATGTAAAACTAAACAATAAAAATTATGTATTATTATTCTGGAATATTATAAAAATGAAAGATAGTTTAAAAAACTTTGTTAAAATGATCAAAGAAATAATAGCAACAATTACTTTTTCTTCCCCATCTTTTTTTTTTTAGTTTAAATCTGAGGGACTTTCCTTAATTCTACTTTTATAATTCTCAATAACAGAAATTCTCAAAGTGATATATTATAGTTAAAGCGTTCAAAAAAGTAAGCTATGTAAATCGATGTAAAAAACTTCAGAGAAAACAGTATACAAGCAAAAATCACAATTCAAACTAAAGTAAAAATCTGCAATAACATGTCTGGACCAGAGAATTTTACCACTGCTGGAATTTTACTAAATGTGGGATCTAACTTACAATAGATGTCAGCAATTTATTTTCAAAGAAATAAAAGGTATAGAAATAAAAGAAACAAAGAAAGACAAAGAATAAGAAAAAAATGTAAGAACAATCTTTTCCAAATTTAATTTAAGGTGGCAGGAATACATCTAGCTGGAAATTCCAGATAAAGAGAAGACCACATTGCATCACTGAAGACAGGACCAGACACATATATGTCTGGATGGATTTCAATTGAAAAGAAAATATCAGAGAACCCAGAGGCTCATTCACAAAGTTAAAAACAAGCGAAGGAATAGCACAGATAATGGGAAACTGACCTTCTTGCGGCTGGGGGTGGAGGGCAAATGCCATGGATAAGTCTAATAGAACCAACACTGATTTTCCCATTGCAGTGGCCCACGTTAATGCTGACTTGGTAGAATAAGCCACATGAAACCGAGATTAAAATGGGTCAGTGAATTTATTTAACTGATAGAAAAGAACAGAATTTTTTAGAATAGAATTTTTTATTGGCCAAGTATGATTGGACACACAAGGAATGCTCTCAGTGAACATAAAAGAAAAGATATATTCATCAAGAATCATAATATTATAATCATAATCTTATTTAACTGATAAACAATTAAAAAGCTGGAAGAGAATAACTACCTCAATAATCTCAGATGAAAAAGAATGAATGAAAGCTAAACAAACTGAACCAATCAGGAAACCTTTCAAAAGAGAGAGAGAGAAATGATAGGTATATTTTGGGTGTCTGGAAAAAATCCTGCCATAAGTGAACAATTGATCAGCATACTTAAAAATACCAGAAAAATGTCATTTCATCAAAAACAATGGAAAAAAGGAAAAGAACTTCTGTAACTATTTTAATTGCCATTACTTGAGTAACTAGAAAAAAAGAAAAACTTTAAGGAAGAACAATTTGCAGCATCAGAAATAGCACATAAGCCCTGCATACAGATGGATAACTGGAGCCTCTTGATTTTAGACAAAAAAGTTCTCAAATGTAAATAGCAGAGATGACAATATAAAGACCTCAACATAGTAAGAAAGTGTCATGTAGATTTGGCTTCAGCTGCAATTAGATTCTGGTAATTTTGCTAGGTTTGTTCCAAAAATATAAAAAACTAGTAAGAGCAGATGGCCCCATTCTACACTTCTAATTGAGTTTATGTATGAGTGTATTAAGTGAATCACCATGGTTCAGTGCAACATCACATGATTGCCATTTGTGACTTCCTGCTAGCATCCCACTCACTTTGCTTGTTGGAAGCTGCGTGTGAAGGTTGCAAATTATTATTATTATTATTATTATTATTATTATTATTATTATTATTATTATTATTATTATTATTATTATTATTATTTATTTGATTTTTATACCGCCCTTCTCCTGAAGGACTCAGGGCAGTGTACAGGCAGAATAAAACAAACAATACAAAATACAATTTAAATGCAATTTAAAAAACTTTTTTAAATTAGCCTAACAATTTAAAAATTTACCATACACTAAAAAACCCCATTTAAAATTAATAAAATTTGACATTTAAAATTCAATTTAAGCCAGCCCCGCGCGGATAAAAAGGTGTGTCTTCAGTTCGCGGCGAAAAGTCCGAAGGTCAGGTATTTGGTGTAAACCTGGGGGAAGCTCGTTCCAGAGTGTGGGAGCCCCCACAGAGAAGGCCCTTCCCCTGGGGGCCGCCAGCCGACATTGTTTGGCGGACGGCACCCTGAGAAGTCCCTCTCTGTGAGAGCGTACGGGTTGGTGGGAGGCATGTGGTAACAGCAGACGGTCCCGTAGGTACCCAGGCCCTAAGCCATGATCACAGGACTTGGGACACTGCAACTGTCATAAATGCATGCTAGTTGCCATGCAACTGAATCATGATCACATGACCACAAAAATATTGTGACAGCCACAAGTTTGAAGCCTGGTCATGAATCTCCTTTTTCAGCACTATCATAATTTTGAACAGTTGCTGAATAAACAGTTGGTAAGCAAGGAATATCTTCTTCAGATTTTTTAATATTGATATTATATAAACTATTTATATTTTCAAATGTTTTTGAAAACAAAAATAATCTGAACAGTGAAGCAAAAATGTATCATTTATAATTCCTTAAATATTTTTACCAAATTATAATTTAATGTGATAAAAATGGACATTCCTAATTTCATGGGGAATAAACAAATCAACTACATTCAACTGCAACTGAATTTAAATTAAACCAAATTTAGTTTTTTCCTTGTTTCTGCAGTTTCTGAACTACAGTCATTCAATTGTGCACCAATGCAAGTTAAGTCCCTACCTAATCAAATTGATCAGATAGAAGAAGTAATTGATTAGATACAAGAAATATTTGCACCATCCTTCATTGTACTATTCTGTAAGGCATGCTGGCCAATGTAATTCAAGGCTGGCAGAAAGAAAGGAAGGACACTGAGCCAAAAAAATCGACCCCTGATTAGCATACATTATGTATCACTTGTGCATAAAAGCAAACTAAAAAAATAATACTGAAATACTGGATTGTATCTGAAATATGATTATAAGATCTATACATGAAATCGCACTAAACCTCTGGGTGACCATCAATGGGTGGTATTTGATAACAATTCACATGCTAGTCCTAATTCAAATTTAGAATAGAATATCTTCTGCTCCAAGTATATGTACCTAAAGATTAAGACATCTGATAGGAATAGTTGGTATTCTACTTTGAAATTAGTATTGGTTATGCATTATTTCATAATTGCATGAATATAAATAAAGAATGGCCCAGGAATCTTTAAGGTACATATATGTGGCAGTGATACAGATATAGAATATATACAAGTTCATAAATTGCCTCCAGGCAAGATGGATGGCATGTAAATTGAATAAATAAATGTAAATGAATAAATAAATTTAATCCATTGCAAACTAGAATGTACTGGTTTTCAAATAAACATTATGAATAATAAATATACCCAGAACCCTGTTCAGGAAAAAAGTTAAACAAATTTGTTGACACTTGCAAATATACATTGTAGCCAAGAAAGTAAAGTATTTGAAATTGAAATTCAACTATAACTGTTCTTTAATGTAAAATTCTTGTTTGCAATATTTACGGAACAGAGTCTACATAAATTAAACCAAGTTCTGTAGAATGTAATAGATCTTAAAAATGCATCCATTACCATTAACTGAATTGTAAAACATAAGACGTGTGCTTTTCACACTACTAGCACTGCCTACAGAACCACCAACATCCCATAATTCGATGAAGTAGATCTTTTCCTCTGGAGTTCCTTCTTTGTAGTCATGAATCTGGCAACAAGAAACCACATAGCATAAATAAATTTAAAATAAAAGGAAATTAAAATCAGCATTCCACTACATAATGAAGTACCTCTATAGAACATAGTAAAGGTGGTCTAAGGAGATAGTTAGTTAGGTTCAGCAATGAGTTTCTAAGAATGCAGCTTCTTTAGCCTATGCACGCTATACCTATAGTAGAGTGTTTTTTTTCCAAAAGGTAATTTAAGTAACAAGGTGACATGTTCCTTAATGGGAAAAGCAGAAAATAAGCACTTTCCTGAAGATACTTGCTGTATTATATTTACTTATTCTGATGAAAAAATCCAAACATGTTTTTTTATGGAGAATGAATTATCTGCATTTAGCTTTTATGGGGAGAGAGAATGTATACAAAATATCTGGCACATCTATCAATATAGGAGTGTGAGATGTATGTACACACAAAACATACATGCAGACATATAGGCTGCATAAATCATTTGGAGGAATCATTTAACTTGGCGGTCCCTTTATTACCAATTTTGGTGGGAAAAAATTAATTGCATGAATATACATATGAAGATGATCTGCAAGAGCCCTCAAAGCAGCTGCACTAAATCTTCAGGTGAATGCAACCATTATGACATCTGTTAAGTGCCATTTTACTTACAATTTGCTCAAATACACCCCAAATAGTTCACATAGATCTAATTAATTTTTACATGCGTGCTAATACTACAGATAAATTAAAAATAACCTGTGTCAAAGTATAATAAGAAAAGAATACACTACAAAAAAAAAACCTGTACTACAAACACAATCTCATGATCATTTTTTCCTGCTCTTTCTGTCTCCAGAACTCTACTCAACAATTAGCTTTGCAACTTTTCTGTTTTCTGGTCAGAGAATGCTTCAAAAGGAAGCCTGGTTAGTAGCTATTCATTATTTGCCCCTAAGAATAATTTTGTATTCAGAAACATTTTTTTGAAATAAAAGATGGTTAAATATGTCTTGGCAGCCAATCAGTATAAAACATCATCTTTCAAAGAATTACCTGACCACTGTACTCTCCACAAGAACTATAATGAGGATCACAGAATCATAATATAGTTGCAAAAAATCTGGAAATATAATTTTTCCACTCTTTGGCCAATATTTTTCTACTTTTATTCAATTCTCACTGATTTTATATACAGTACATGTACATCTCTTTTCCTAATTTTTATTGCATATTTTTGCAAAGATGCAGAAGAAAACAGAATATCAGTTATAGAAAACACCTGCAAGTCTATGAATATTTAAATACCCCCTAGGCCCGTGATGAGGAACCTATGGCACGCGGGCCAGAGGTGGCACTCAGCGCTCTCTCTGATTGCACACGAGCCATCACCCCAGTTCAGCTGCGCCTCCCATTGGCCAGCTGGTCTTCGAGTCTCTGCCGTGCATATGCAGTGATGGGGCACTGTGGAGGCCGTACATACATGCTCAGGGGGCAGGGCACATGCAGGGGCCATGCACACATTGTATTTTCGGGGTTCGGGCACGCGCTTTGGGCATTCGGTCTGGAAAACATTAACCATCACTGCCCTAGGCCATCATATTTTAAGTTTAAACGTGCCTGGGATAAGCGTCTTTCCATCATCCAACAAAAATTAAAATAATTAAAAATAATAAATTAAAAAGTAAACAAAAAAACCCCTCAAGGAGTAGACTTGATGGACCATTAGGTCTTTTTCTGTTGTCCATTTTCTGTTTCTATATTTCTATATTGCTTTCCTTCTTACCTCCACTTCTGGCCATGGTTAGTTATCAATAATGGGTAATGCTCATCAACTAAATGATACTCTTACATTGCAATTATGCTTTACTTCTGCAGTGAAATGTCACTAATTTTCTGTATGTAAAATATATTATTTCAAAGACAGTATCACAAATTATCAGGTGTTTCCACATACACGAACATCAACAGAGCAGCCCACAGTCCAGGATGGATTTCCCAGCATCTGATTGTGACATAATAGGTGAACAAGTGATGATTTTCCCACACCTGAAACAAAATAATAAAATAAACCTTCATAACTAACAAACATTTCTGCTGTCATTTAAGTTTTGCTATATAACTGAAATTAAATAGGAACAAACCACCCTAGATAGCTCTTATAGTGTCTCCTACTTGAACAGGGAGTTGGACTAAAAGACCTCCAAGGTCCTTTCCAATTCTGTCATTCTATGTTCTATGTAACGTGCAAAAATTAGATTCAGTATTGTACAAGTTGGATTTTCCAGAAAATGATAGACTAGATTGTTTGTCCTATATCTTCAAATGATTGGAATCTGATCTTCCATGTTTGACATATTTATTAATAGCATTAGAGGAGTATGTCATAACTGATGGCAGCCTGTAGGTAACTTGGCTTATCTTGAATAAATCTAAATAGATCTGTGGTGGAGTATACGGGTAAGAGGATGCAGTGGCAGTGGCTTAATGATGCTGGAACTGTTGCCCAGAAATTATTTGCACTTTGGCGGTTCAAGCCTGGCTCTATAAGATGGAGTGAACTCCTGCTCCTTGATCCCTAGCTCCTGCCCATCCACCAGTTCAAAAGCATGCAATATTGTAAGTAGATAAATGGATAATACTTCAGTGGGAAAAACCTAGCTACATTCATATATGCAGAGAGCAGAAGCCAGCACTGAACCTGGCCAGACATGAGGCATCATGACACAGGGTGAGGTGACGCAAAAGCAGCAGAGGAGTCTGGAAGAGCCAGTAACCCAAGTGCCATTGGTTAATTAATGTAAAGCTAGTTCGCCCCCTGCAGTGCTTCAAAGATAGATGGGCAAGTGTCAAAGAGAATAAACAAGCAATTTGGCCATCAGGACTGCTTTGTGTCTGGCATGTGTAGATTTCCCTGCCATTGTACACTAAATAAATAAACAAACAAACAAACAAACTGCTAAGTAAAAATATGGTTTGTGTTTGTACTCTATTCTCTTTTGTTGTTTTGTCACTGTATTTAAGGTTGATTTGACTTAATATTCAAAACCAGTTGCGGGGAGGCGGGCACCATATAAATTTGATATATTATTTCTGTTCATAATCATCATACTTTAGCAGTCCTACAGTGAGTAAGGGGCTGAGCTGATTATTTCTGTGATCCCTTCCAACTCTGGGATTCTATATTCTTGATAGCTTTAATAGGGTAGAAAGACTAAATGAAATTTAATACAGGCAAATGCAAAGTTCTTTACTTCACTCAAGTATCAAATACATAGGCACAGAATGACATATGAAACAAATTACAATAGGATATCATCATATATTTTATTTTGCTGAATGAGTTGGAAATGCTTTAATCTAGATCAGTGGTTCCCAACCTTTTTTTGGCCATGCCCCACCTAAGCATCTCTAAAATTCTGATGCCCTTTCCCCCGACATATAATTCTTACTTTACTCAAAAAGTGCACTCTACTCACACGGAGGAAGCCTAAAAGGCCATTAACTTGGTTTAAACAAGGTTCAAATCGCCCCCATTAAAAACCACTGATCTAGATTCTTGTACTAAGCAGGAGGACAGATTCAGTGGTAAAAATGGCTCTTTCCAATTCCTGGATTCTATTGCACCCAGAAATATCTTAACAGTTCTCTACGTCCTAAAAATTGGTGGGGGGGGGGCAGGCGAGAGTATTATTATTATTAATTAAATTATATCTCCCTCATCTTGCCTAAAGGTGACTCTCAGAGGCTTACCAATCATTAAAACACCAATAAAATTTTAAAACAATGTAGTCACATCACTTGATTTAAATGACAACGATGGGGAGGAAGGGAGCAAAATGCACATGGGAAGGAGCTGGGGTCTTATCTTGGTCCATTAACCTACTGCAGAATGATGACACCCACCAATAGTTATTGCAAACACACTATACGCAAATATGTTTGTATGAAGGGCTAATGTTTCTGCAACTGCACCTCTGTAGTATGTTAGTTTGAGAAACAAACATCTTAAATAAGTGCGATCGTAGAAACATTTTTGAAACTCTTATACCATCGCGTGCTATCGCGTTACATTTACATACACAGCAGAGCATAGATCTAAAACTCTAACTGCACGAGACCAGTTGAGACGGGAAATACAATATGGATGCGTTAAACAACCACACTTTCTAGAAATCAGAAAAAAAAATAGCTGTATTGTCTGTTACACAGTTTTTTGTTCTGTTTTCTGAAGAAACCATTTTAAGCAGGAAAGAAATTCCAAATAACAGCCAATTTGGAGTCCTGCTATATTATTTTTCCCCCTTGCCATATAGAGCAGCAGAGCGTGGTTCTTCTTCGTGGACGATGGCTGCAGTCGCTCCTCACGCCCTCACCCACTCACCTGAATCACCCAACACAAGCACCTTCACCCTTTCTAAGGCAGCCATTTTTTTTCCCTTCAGGGGCAATTACCAGAAGAAGGTACCGACGTAGGCCGCCTCTCCACTTTCATTCTTCCTAAAATAGACCAACCAGAAATCGATTCGTACAAGCTTATCTCCTATTGGCCGATCGCACACTCTTTTCATTCCAATTGGCCCCAAGAGCAGCGGGGGTGGGGAGGCACTCTTAATGAGGTAGGAAGTAGAACACAGTGTGTCGCACGGTAGTGACGTTTCGCGACGGCTGGACTTTTGTTTGCAGCCGCCTCAAAGCAAACTTGTGAGGTTAGCGCGGCAACGGGGAGATTTGTTCGGGAGCTTCGCATCTCAGTAAGACTCGTTGGGTGAGGTGGCCTTGATCTGTTTGTTTCCGAACGCGGAGGCGATTGGGAGTGAAAAGAAGCCGTCGTCTCTCCTGTCTCGTTTCGCTGATGGGTTGGGCTTCGGACCGAATCCTCCTCCATGTAACGCGGTCGTAATAGCCCGTTTTCTGCAGGTTGAAATGTAGTATGCCAGGGAGAAGGGTTCCATTGAGTAGTTGGCTCCATTGTGCATTTTCTTTCTGTTGGCAGCATTGGGAGTCAAGTGCGCCTGCCATAGCACAAACATAGATTATTCCATTCCATTGTTCATTGACTAAACAAATTTACTGGTTGGTCATTCATCCACTCATCACATCCAAAGGAAAAGGTTTGACTTTTCCTTTGGAAAGAAGTATATAAGTGGTTGAAGCAAAATACTCCCACATCTTTCAATCTTGCAACCTTTCAAATTCTTTTTCTTCCTCCCATTTGTTCGAAGAAAGATGCTTAGTGCCATGGCTCAAGCTACAGGATGTGGGCTACAAAAAGCAATCTAGTGGCCATCAGGAAGTTTGCATCTCACATTTGGTAGACAGAGCAATAGTCCACGGGTAATGCAATCTTTCACCTGTTGGTCCTCTTAATGAAACATTGTGCCTTAAATGCTATATTAATTGATATAGTCTTCACATTCTTGTCATTCTTGTCGTTCTTGTACATTCCAGGAATACAATAGATTTTTTTGTGCATGTATAAGAACAGTGAAGAAGGCAAGATTAGAAGTAATGTTATAAATGCATTTCTAATTTTCTGTTATTTATTATGGTTATAGTTAATTATAGTGGACAGTGGATTTGATACTGCTAAGTGGAAGAAAACAAGAATTTGAATATAATATTTGTTTTGCAAGATAACAGCTATGACAGATCCAGACATTCTCACGGAGGTCCCAGCTTCTCTGAAACGCCTTGCTAAGTATGTAGTACGTGGTTTTTATGGTACTGAGCATGCTTTGGCCCTGGACATTTTAATTCGGAACCGATGTGTAAAGGAGGAAGACATGTTGGAGCTTCTGAAGTTTGATCGGAAGCAGCTGCGAGCAATTCTCAACACTCTTAAAGGTGACAAATTTATCAAATGCAGGATGAGAGTGGAGACAGCTCTAGATGGGAAGACCACCAGGCACAATTTCTACTTTATTAATTATCGTCTACTTGTCAATGTGGTGAAGTATAAGTTGGATCATATGAGAAGAAGAATTGAGACAGATGAAAGAGACTCCACTAACCGAGCCTCTTTCAGGTGTCCTATTTGTTGCAGTACCTTCACAGATTTAGAGGCAAATCAGTTGTTTGAACCTAATACAGGTAAGATACAAGAAATCCTCAAAGGGCTGAAATAATAATTTGCCATCTTACCTAGTAGAGTTGATTTGGGGATTGAAAAAGCCTATATATTTGGTTGTTCCAAGTTATTTTTTTAAAAAGGGTTGCAGAAGTCAACAGTTTTTATGGCAATTAGCAAGACATTAAGACTTTCTAGGAATGGAAATAATGGAAGTGTATTTATAATAAAAATATTGGGAAAATATTAAGAGAGAAATATTACAGAAGCATGTAACCATATCATTGGCTTAAAAAACATTGAGAGCTGTACCAAAGAAAATGCATCTAGGAGAAAATGCCTCATAAGGATAGTCTAGTTGCAATCTTGCCCAAACATGTAAATATATCATTATATAAGAGCAAAGTTATTTACCAGACTTAATCAGTTGCAAAATTGGAAAGATTCAAAACAGATTATATTAAAAACTCAGGAAAACAAATGATTAGAATGCAAAAGGTATAAAAACTAAATGATGCAATGGGGGAACTACATAAAATTATTATTTTTTTCGTTCCAATGAAAACGCTTGGCTGGAACCCAAAGGATCTTATCCCTGGTGTTTTTAAAGTAGAGTAGCACCAAATGTAGAAATGATGTACCAGGGGGAAGAAATAGTATGCTTCTGGGATCCTGCAGAATTGCATTTTTTATCTATAAAAGCTTTCTTGCCACAAGGCCATATGTCAGAACATATTGAGGATTGCCTGATAGTGGATGAGAACTGGAGCTGATATCCTCTTCTCTGCCGTATCCTTTACACTTCATTCTCTGTCATGTTCACATCAGACTTCTGTATTTTTTTCCTCTCCCATGTGTACATGTTCATGAACTTGGAGGCCTGGCATAAGGGAGAAAACAATAGCCCTGCTGACTTAGACTAACTGCCTATTTTGTCCAGTATTTTGTGGCACTTTGGCCAACAAACTGCTGACAGGAAACTCAGGAGCCTAGCCAGGAGAGCAGTGGCAGCTGCTGTTGAAGGAAGATTGTTTCTGATTCAGAAGATAAAACAGTTTCCAAGTCAGTTAGCCACTCACTGACTGATTCTCCATGAATTTGTCCCGTGTTCTTTTAAAACCGTAAATTGGTGGAGTCACCAGTTAAGTAAATTTACTACTACCTAAATGATAGGTAAAATATTTTTGCCTTCTCTGTGTTTTAATTTCTCGCTAAATAAAATGCATCTTTTCCATGATAGTTTTACTCTGCACAACCCATCAAATAATTTAACAATTAATTAGCATTTCCTAATTTTTACTGATTTATTTTCTCTATAGGAATATTTCGCTGCACATTTTGTGAGACTGAAGTGGAAGAAGATGAATCTGCAATGCCTAAAAAAGATGCAAGGACTCTTGTAGCACGATTTAATGAACAAATAGAACCTATTTATGCATTGCTTCGTGAGACTGAGGATGTTAATTTAGCTTATGAATTACTTGAGCCTGAGCCTATGGAGATTCTTGCATTGAAGCAGAGGTGGGCCAGAGTATTAATTTGTCTGAATTTGGTAGTTAAGTGTTGACAGACTTCTCAAATTCTGTTTCTAAAAATATATGTCATTGGATATGGACCTTTATGATTTATCTAGGTTTCTAGAGACAATGGCTGTATAATCCCAGGATGATACTAAACACATTTGCCAGCATAAATATCTGATAAATTTTAATAAATTGGGTATAATCATATGCACTCACAGAAAAAAACCATATTTAACTGAGCTTGGCTTCCAACTAATGCATGGAATTATACCTTTAGATTTTATATAAGGTGTATATAAAAACAATATTTCATGTTGTTTCTCCTCTGTGGTTCATTTTATTGTGATTTGAACTGACACATTTTTTCCCTTTCAGAATTGAAGACAATTTTTTTATTCCTCCAAATACATTTTTATGTAGGATAATTAAAATACAATGAGATTGTTCATTAATACAAATCTTAACATAGAGAAAAAGTTAATATCTTGTGAAATTAAAGGAGTCTTGAGGGCTTGTTTAAAAGAGTTCTTAGTATCTTAAAGACTGAAACATTTCATTGCATATCTGAAATCCTATCCATATGTACCTGAGATTCAGTTCCACTAATTACAGCAGTGCTTGCTTCCAAATGCATTGATTCTAGTACTAAGCAATATTAAGCAATAACACAACAGTGACATATTAATATTAATGTATTACAATTAATACATTAATTGTATTAATTAATACAATTGTAAGAGCAGATTGACAGAGTGAATTACTGAGAGTTCATAGGCTCTTTGCTGAAAAATAATCTTAAACATTTTAAATAGCTGTTCTGCAATAAGCAAGAGTTCAATCAATAATATTTATGTTATCAATGACCAGCAAAATGTAAAAGAACAGCAACAGAGTAAAGCAAATAAAAGCAGTAATGTACTAACAACTAGCAAAATAAGTCACATAATATCTAACATTTTACAATGGTAATACAGTTGTTACCTGATTGACAGTAAGCAGGGATTGGATTCAGTAACCTACAGGCCCCTTTGAACTCAAATATTCTACTGTACCGATTCCATTTTATTTGGCACTTGCTATCCATTCTTAATTTTAGATTATTGTAGTACCACTCAGGATGCTATTCCATTTTGTACTCCGCCTGACTAATATCTTTTAGATTATGTTAAGTAAAAAAATAAATGGGAAGCTGTCATGTTGCAGAGCACCAGCATTAACGGCAGTTCTCACTTAACGACCACTTATTCAGCAATTGTTTGAACTTACAATGGTGCTCATACTTAGGATGATTGCAGCATCTCC
The DNA here is from genome assembly GCF_028640845.1 of Ahaetulla prasina. Classification (NCBI taxonomy): domain Eukaryota; kingdom Metazoa; phylum Chordata; class Lepidosauria; order Squamata; family Colubridae; genus Ahaetulla; species Ahaetulla prasina. The sequence goes on from NC_080540.1 coordinate 189,924,300, forward strand.
ATGGTCACATGATTGCCATTTGCAACCTTCGCTGGTGGTTTCAACAGGCAAAAACTGTGGGAAAGCCAATAGGTGTGTTACAAATGGTGACCACATGATAATTGTTCTTAGCAACACTATGGGGTTTGTTTAGCAATGGAAACTAGAAGTGCTGGAACTGTGTTGCTAAGTGACTCAGTCATATGATTTTACACTTTACAGACATGTCCCTTAGTGATGGAAATTCCAATTCCAGTTATCATCACTAAGTGAGGACTACCTTTCCAGGGGTGCATAGGTGACTCTCAGGCGTTTTTAGAAAAGAAACATTGGAGATAGTTATAGTCACATGTTTATCTGGAGCTGTGTCTTTATTTGTACAATGCCTAAAATTCCTCTGTGAGGGAGATGTGATAAATAAAAAAAATAAGTAAGGTCAAAAGTGAGTTTATTGACAAAAATGGTAAGCCTGCAGTATCTCCGAAGTTTATATTTCTATTGCTTCTAACATTCCTCTAGATTAGAATTAATGGCATATCTGTAATCCAGCAGTAATAAGTGTGTAGTGCTTTTTAAATTCTTTACAAATGAGTATCATTGATGATCCTGCTGAGAAGTCTTAATGACCTTTTACAATATTGGGTAAACTGTATGTATTAATTTTTCTAATTTACTGTATGTAAATATTTTTCTAATTCAAAATGTCTGTTTATGATTGTATGCAGCAAAGAAAGAGCTGTTGGTGCATTGGGAAACAGTAGTTTACCAACTGGGCAGCACAGAGAAGCCTGGACAACAAAGGGTCCTTCTTATGGGGACATGTACACTCAGAATGTAATTATTAACATGGAAGATCAAGAAGATACACATCAGCCAGCAAATGAAGGAAAGCTACCCAGAGAGAGACCAGTCTGGCTGCGGGAAAGCACAGTGCAAGGTGCTTATGATCCTAATGAGGTCACTGAAGGTAAGAAAGGTATAAGAGAAAAAACATTATGAAATCCAAAAGGATGTAAATAGAGAAGCATGTGCATTATGAGAAGTACTCAATTTATGACGGCAATTGGGATTGGAATTTACATCACTAAGCAATATGGTTCTAAAGCATGACCACATCATTTAGTGAGAATAATTCATGGAGTCCCTGTTGCCATCGTTAACTGAATCCCATCATTGGGTGATGGTAGCTTCCTGCTTGACTTCCGACAACCAAAGTCAGTGAGGAAACCAGCAGGAAATAGCAAGTCCCAGGCTCTCAGGCAGTTAAATGGTTGCTGCTGGATGAGGGATTGAGCAAGAGGGTGTGAGGGAGTGTCAGGGATGGTGTGCAAGAGATGCTGCACCGATTGGGAAGGTGCACAAGGAAGAAAGGGAGTGCATAAGTGGCACCACGCTGGTCAGGGAGGGTACATGGGAAGTGCCATCTGGATCATGGAGAGGGCAAGACTGGAAAGAGCACCTTCAACACCTAAGCCTAACAATGGATTGTATAGGAAAAACTGGCTTAACCATAAACCCAGAAAAGTGCTATCTAGGAAACCTGATATTTGGGGTTCATGGTTGGTAAGGAACAGATAAAGCCTGAACAGGGAAAGAGAAATCCTGAAACAGGTGGAAGTCTCCAAACAAAGATACTCTTTCCTGGGTTTGGTGGGTTATTACCAAAGGTTTATCCCTCATTTCTCTACTATAGCTCAATCTCCAACAGACCTAATGAGAAAAACAGAACCCTGCAAAGTAGAGTGGTTTACAGAATGCCAGGAAGCATTGGAGAAAATAAAAGATGCTTTATGTAAGAAGCCAGTACTAAAAGGACTGGATTTGTCCCAACCATATGTTGTACAAATAGATACATCTAACATAGGCTTAATATTCCTTTAAGGGATGGACCACACTGTGTTATACTTGTCAAAGAATCTTCTCCAGGGAAACAAAAATGTAGCTATGCAATGAAGGAGGCAATTGCTGTTTTGTGTGTGTAACTATGGCATTGGGAATTCACTGTGATAATTGACTACCAACCACTCACCTGACTGCAGCTGCTGAAGGATACAAATTCCCAGTTAACCAGGTGATATTTGACAGTGCAACTTTACCACTTCAGTATTATGCAGCGGGTGGGACAGCAAAATTTCATCACTGACTTCCTTTTTTTTCCTCAAATATTTTATTTTATTAAAAAAAGATTAAAATACAAACCTTCAAAATTTTTAAACTAAAACAAAAAAGCACAACATTTTAAAAGTGCATTAAAGACACTAATACATATACACATATTATTCCCCCCAGTTGAATACTGATAAATATATTACAAGGAAATTAGTTTCCCACCCCTTGCAAAACAGCCCCCCCTCAAATTTTAAACTACTAATTCTATTTGCAGATTATTAACTTGTCATTTAACTACTATATTAATGACAAAACAGGTAGAACAATAATAAAAAAGCAAGATTAAAATTTCAAAACCTTCTGTTAATAAAATGTCATTGTAACATGTCTAGAAAGTTTACCACAGCTTATCTATCCCAAATCATCCCAATAGTTAACACTAATTTGTCCTGGATAAAATATCCATGTTTGTTTCTTAATATCGTCAATTGTTGCCTGTTTAAATATAATAAGATCATCGATCTTCCCAAAAGAATCCAAATGAAGTTGTTTTCTAATTACGTATGATAAATCCATTCCCCAATGCTTTTCAATCCTTTTAGGATTTATCACTTTTCCACTTGTAAAGGAATGCAGGCTTGAAGTACAGGGAGGCATGTACACTCCACTCAGTTCTACTGTAAGCCTTTAAGATCTTTATTGCTTTCAATCCCCATCAAGCCTTCTACTTTCAAATCAAATTCCTTTTATGAATCTGATCTATCTACAATTAGTTGTATCTGAATATTTTTCTCAACCATTATCACTTTTAAAAAAAGCTTTCAGCTAGGGATTGTATATTACCAAATGGTCTTTTTTCAAATGCCAACCACATTTGCTTGTCTGTAATCTGATACATTATTGCTCTGTGTAATTTAGCAATTATAAATAAGAGAACACAGGAAACAGAGAAAGTTGAAGTAATCTTCCTCAAAATCCCTATGGTGAAAGTCTAATATAGATATAAATCAGGTTAAAACACTTATAACACAAATGTTATTCAAAACAACAACATAAACAGAAAGGGGGGGGGGAAGAGTCTAGCAAGGGGTTAATATAGATCAGCGTTCGGCCAAACTATCAACTTTTAAAGATAAAGACCAAAATAAAACAAGCTTCAAATAGTGAAGTTAAAAACCAACGAGCTTAAGAGAACAATCTGCCAAGAGGAAAAGATGGATAACCTGACTTTCCGCTGCTCCCACTAGGGACTGTAATCATCAAGATTCCTCATCCTGGGTGAGTATGATCATCCAAAAGTCATTCTGGATCATTCCTAAGTGCTCCTCTTCAATTCCAGGGAGCAGTGCTGCCAAAGAACTAACTTTGGTAGCAAAACCAGCACATTGTGGGTAGGAAAAAGAAAAGTTCCTACCATTCAGCAGCCATCTTGGTTGAGGAGATTGCTGATTTCCAATTGAAATATGAGACAGACACAGATAGGTAGTAATCTTAGGGGGAAAAAGTGGGGGGGAAGGAAGTGATTTTTTTATTATTAAAACGGCTGAGGTACATGATAGGACACTGCCTAGAGAATGGCCAGCACTTTTGCTGCTGTTGCCATGTCTGTTTAAGGCCCTTTCCTAGTGAGCACAGTAATTGCTGGCTATAAAAGCTGAGCAGAGAGGTAGCTGAGGGTGGTGGTGTTTGGAAGAAGGTTTGTGTGTTCATGAGGAAGACTAAAGTAGATAGAGACTGTTCTCCAGCAATTGGACTCATAAGTAGTAGTTGGAGGAGCAGGAGGAGGAAGTTTGGTAGAAGTAGGAAAGTGGAATAGTGAGTAATGAATACTAGCCTTTGAGTGTTTGTATGTGTGTTGCCTAGAGACCTGTATGGTTGTGATGACTCTCTTGGGTTTTGGAGCCCATTGACTTGGGTATACTAAAAAGAATCCATGACACACTATGTGTGAATATTTTTTTATTTTGCTGCAATGTAAATTCTTGTGATATAGTATTTATTCCTATGCAGTTTCTGTTTTCTCTCTTGTAATGTCAGCTTTTTTAGTTTTGTAGTGGTTTTTTCCTGTTTGTGTAAATGAGGCACTTGAATTTTTTATAAATTTCCCCCAGTCATTAGTACCGTATATACTCGAGTATAAGCCGAGTTTTGCGTTTTTGTGCTGGCGTCCTAAACTTATACTCGGATCGGCTTATACTCGAGTTTGTTTGTTTTTAAGCCCTCGGCTTATACTCGAGTTTGTTTGTTTTTAAGCCCTCGGCTTATACTCGAGTTTTTTGTTTGTTTCACATTTTACCGGACGGTGGGAAGCCCTGCGGTGCAGTGAGGCGGGCGGGGGGCCGCCAGCCTTCTCAGCTGAGGGAGGAGGTTTCCCCAACCGGTAGGTGCCTCATTTCCCACCCTCGGCTTATACTCGAGTCCCCAGTTTACCCCAGTTTTTGGGGTAAAATTGGGGACCTCGGCTTATACTCGGATCGGCTTATATTCGAGTATATACGGTACTTCTTCTGTTATATAAAATAACTGATACCACAGTATGCAAGTGTCAGTAAATAGATTTACATGGATAAAACATGCCTTTTTCTTGAGGAAAAGTTTTATATTTTTAGAATCTACTGTTTTTAACTTTTTAAAGTAACTTTGCAATGATAATTTAAGAAAAAAATGTATATTGCAGCAAAACCCAGTCCTTAATTTTCTGATTCTTGTTGCATCCTGTTTGTCCATTAACCAATATATAATTTTGCTTATATACATTTATATTCACATAAACTCATGGTTCCATAACAATTAGGTAAAGGTAAAGGTTTCCCTCGCACATATGTGCTAGTTGTTGCCGACTCTAGGGGGCAGTGCTCATCTCCGTTTCAAAGCCGAAGAGCCAGCGCTGTCCAAAGACGTCTCCGTGGTCATGTGGCCGGCATGACTCAACACCAAAGGCGCACGGAACGCTGTTACCTACCCACCAAAGGTGGTCCCTATTTTTTCTACTTGCATTTTTACGTGCTTTTGAAACTGCTAGGTTGGCAGAAGCTGGGGCGAGTAACGGGAGCTCACCCCGTTACACGGCAGCACTAGGGATTCAAACCGCTGAGCTGCCGACCTTTCAATCGACAAGCTTGATGTCCTAGCCCCTGAGCCACCGTGTACATAACAATTAGTAGAACTTAAATGTAAAGTATTGTATAATTAATATTTTTTATTACTCCTCTCCTGTTTTTGCTATCTTTATTTTATTTATTTATTTTATTTTATTTAATTTTTATACCGCCCTTCTCCCGAAGGACTCAGGGCGGTGTACAGGCAAAAGTAAGAACAACACAATATACAAATTAAAATACCATTTAAAAACTTATTAAATTAGCCTGAAATTAAAATTTTCCATACTAAAAACCCCATTTAAAATTAATAAAATTTCCCTTAAAACTAATTTAAGCCAGCCCCGCGCGGATAAAAAGATGTGTTTTTAGTTCGCGACGAAATGTCCGGAGGTCGGGTATTTGACGTAAACCGGGAAGCTCATTCCAGAGTGTGGGTGCCCCACAGAAGGCCCTTCCTGGGGCCGCCAGCCGGCATTGTTTGGCGGACGGCACCTGAGAAGTCCCTCTCTATGGGAGCGTACGGGTCGGTGGGAGGCATGTGGTAGCAGCAGGCGGTCCCGTAAGTACCCAGGTCCTAAGCCATGGGGCGCTTTAAAGGTCATAACCAACAACTTAAAGTGCACTCGGAAAGCCACAGGCAGCCAGTGCAGCCTGCGCAGGATCGGTGTTACATGGGAGCTACGTGTAGCTCCTCTATAACCAGCAGCTGCATTCTGGACTAACTGAAGCCTCGGCGCACTTCAAGGGAGCCCCATGTAGAGAGCATTACAGTAATCAGCGAGAGGTAGCAGGCGCATGAGTGACCGTGCATAAGGCATCCCGATCAAGGAAGGCGCAACTGCGAACCAGGCGAACCTGGTGGAAGGCCCCCTGGAGGCGGCCGTCAAATGATCTTCAAGCGACAGCCGATCGTCAGGAGGACACCTAAGTTGCGCACCCTATCCTTTGGGGCCAATAACTCGCCACCAACAGCCAGCCGCGGCTGCAGCTGACTGAATCGGGTGCCGGCATCCACAGCCACTCCGTCTTGGAGGATTAAGCTTGAGCCTGTTTCTCCCCATCCAGACCCGTCGGCTTCCAAACACCGGGACAGCACTTCAACAAATTCATTGGGGTGGTCAGGGGTGGAAAAGTACAGCTGAGTGTCATCAGCGTACTGCTGGTATCTCACCCGAAACCACTGATGATCTCACCCAGCGGTTTCATGTAGATGTTGAACAGAAGGCGAGAGAATCGACCCTGAGGACCCCACAAGTGAGGCCCCTCGCGGTCGACCTCTGCCCCCTGTCAACACCGTCTGCGACGGTCAGAGAGATAGGAGGAGAACCACCGATATCGGTGCCTCCACTCCCAATCCCCCAACCGCGCAGCAAGATACCATAGTCGATGGTATCGAACGCCGCTGAGAGGTCTAATAGGACCAGGGCAGAGGAATAACCCCTGTCCCGAGCCCTCCAGAGATCATCCACCAATGCGACCAAAGCTGTCTCCGTGCTGTATCCGGTCGGAAGCGGACTGGAGCAGGTCTAGATGAGCGTCTTCATCCAGGTATTGAGGTAGCTGTCGCGCCACGGCACTCTCTACAACCTTCGCAACAAAGCGAAGGTTGGAACTGGGCGATAATTACCCAAAACAGCTGGGTCAGGAGGCTTCTTAAGGAGGGTCTCACCACCGCCTCTTTCAAGGCGGCAGGAAAACCCTTCCAACAAAGCGTTGATAATCCTCTGGAGCCAGCCTCGTGTCACCTCCTGAGTGGCCAGTACCAGCCAGGAAGGGCACGGGTCCAGTAAACATGTCGTGCCGTGAAGCCTCCCCAACAACCTGTCCACGTCCTCGGGGGCCACAGGGTCGAACTCATCCCAAATGGACTCAACAAGTCGGGCCTCCTCTCCCTCGCTTGGATCATCCCAAATTCGATCCAGACCGTCCCTCAGCTGGCGATTTTATCGTATAGATAACCGCTAAACTCCTCGGCTCGTCCCTGCAAGGGTCATCCGCACCTCCTGATGTAGGAGAGAGCGGGTGACCAAACAGGGCGGCCGGGCGGTTATCTGCCGGCGCAATGAGGGTGGAGGCGAGAACGCCTCGCTTCCCTCATTGCCACTAGGTAGGTCCTAGAATAGGACCTAACTAGTGTCCGATCAGTTCGGGCGACTGGACCTCCAGGTGCTCTCCAGGCGTCTTCTCCGGCGTTTCATCTCCCTCAGCCCCTCGGAGAACCAAGGGCGGTCGAGATCTCGCGGGTCAGAGGCCGCAAAGGCGCGACACGGTCAAGGCCCGGCGCGGCCTGTTCCCAGGCCACGACCAGTTCCTCAGTCGTGCCGTGGGCCAGATCCTCAGGGAATGGCCCAAGCTCCGTCAGGAACCTCTCAGGGTCCATCAGGCGCCTGGGACGGAACCACCGTATAGGTTCCGTCTCCCTGCGGTGGTGAATGGCGGTTCGGAAGTCTAGGCGAAGGAGGAAATGATCCGACCATGACATTGGTTCCGTTACTAAATCATCTAATACCAGATCATTTAACCACTGTCCAGAGATATAAAGCAGATCCAGTGTGCCTCCCCCCGTGTGCGTAGGGCCATCATTTACTCGAATCAGGTCCAAGGCCGTCATGGAAGCCAAGAACTCCCGAGCTGCCGTCGATGACGAGCCAGCTGATGGCAGGTTGAAATCCCCCATGACAATAAGTCTGGGGGACTCGACCGCCACAGCAGCAAGTACCTCCAACAGCTCAGGCAGGGCTGTGGTCACGCAGCAAGGAGCCAGGTACGCGATCACCAAGCCCAACTGATTCCTATAACCCCACCGCACATAAAGGAATTCACAACCGGCAATCTGAGGAATAGTGGCCTCCCTCGGCTCTAGATCTTCCTTAATAACAACCGCCACCCCCCCACCCCTACCTTGGACCCTCGGCTGATGAAATGCTCGGAAACCTGGAGGGCACATCTCAACCAGGGGGACCCCTCCCTCTGGGCCCAACCAGGTTTCCGTAATGCCCATAAGGTCCGCGGACTCCCCCTGAATAAGGTCGCAAATCAGAGGAGCCTTATTAACCACGGACCGGCATTACATAACATCAGCCGAAGATCCAAGCTCTGAGGATCACGACCACCCGAGGAACGGGTAGGGACAGAGGGGCCGGAGCACGCGATCGCTTTCAAACATCGAACGCGTGCTCCCGCAACTCGGTACGGCCCCTCCCCCCCGCCATATCTGCCTCTCCCACTTACCGTACAGATCGAACATCCCTCTAAACCTGGAACGTCCTCCCTCCCTGCCTCCAGACAAGATGGAATAGTGTCGCGAACTAGCACAGGGGCTGGATCCCTCCCCGACGGGTTTTCCCCCCCACCCGTCGAATCCCTCCCCCCCCTTAAGAAACCCTTATTTAAAAAACGGTTTAAAAAACCCCACAGATTCTTCTTCCTCGCATGCCACCTCTCCGGGTCCCAAGACCCCTCGTTAAGGCCGGCCATCGATAACCCGGAGGGCCATTCCTGCGAGTATCTTGTTATAGATACTCAGTGCTTTGTAGTAAATTGCTACATATCCCCTTATTTATGTTTTAAATTTTAGGCATTTTTTAAATCCAATCCAATCTTTATTAAGGTCATAGTCCAGCATAAGAGTATGAGATAATATCACCAAAACAAAACATAAGGGATCTAAAAAGTGAAAATCTAAAATGAATTATAAAAAGCTTGAAGATATAAAAGCTAGATAAATTAAAAATACATACTTAAAGTTAGAATCTAAAAGGGCAGTAACATTAGATGGGTGTAGGGAAGCATAAAAAGTTAGTTTTTGGACTTTGTCAAGGTATAAAACATCTTAATATGACTAATTAGATGCACATTGAATCTAGAAGAATATAACTTTATTACCATCATAGACCAGCAATAGACATCACTGTTTACAATGTATTAAAAAATAGTACAGACATTAATAGTGGATAATAACATCCCTTTTAAGAAAATATACATTGTCAAACAGATAGGGTCACTTCCTAATTTGTGAGTGGAGAGCCGATACGTATGTGAGTAAATATAATTTTCCAAAATTGTTAGAGATATCTCCAAAAAATTGGCATAAGTTGACAACTATAATTCTGTAACCAATTTTTTTCTTGTGGACATTCCAGCAACACAGAATTTTGCTGCAAACCTGGCTATCACACATGCAGAATTCTGCACGGGTGATAGTGGGTTTGAGTCCTGGAGGAGAAAGCCTACATAAAAATTGCCTGTCCTCCCTGCCAATCTCTAATAAGGGGAGAATATACACTGACCTATAAACTCTGTGTAACTCACAATACAATAAAACATGTGAGATATCTTCAACTTCTACACTGAATCTACTTTACAATGCTGAGTCCCAACTACAAGCCATACATCATTATCCAATAAATTTGATTGCATAGTACCTAGCAACATTGTCTGTTGCAGCAAAGTAAGTATCTGCATACTGTCATGTCCAAATGAGTATAATTAAATTATTTAAACACTTTCTTGCAGGTGGTCAAGACATAAACATGTTACATGAAGACGAAGAGGGACAGGCAGCACTAGATAATAATGAAGAGGTAATGCGTGCTCTGCTCATCCATGAAAAGAAAACCTCCTCTGTCTCTATGGCTGCTATGGGAGGGATTGCTCCCTTATCTGCAACAAATGCCAGTGATTCCGAGAGTGAGACCAGTGAATCGGATGAGGACTCCCTTCCTTGTGCAGCCACTGCTCCCACAACGCTCTATGGGCTGCCAGATGACAATGATGAGGATGAGTTTGAAGTAGTGACTGAAGACCCCATTGTTATGGTGGCAGGGCATCCATTTTCTTACAGCCAAGTAAACCAGCGACCGGAGCTTGTGTCACAGATGACTGTGGAGGAGAAAGAGCAATATATAGCTATGGGCCAGCGTATGTTTGAGGATATGTTCGATTAACTTCTTCTGCCGGAATAGCAGTGATAGATGATCTTCAACTGGAAATTCTGAAAAAGCAAAAGAATTAGAACCAAACACAGGAATCAAAGATCAGAACGTAGGGAGGGAGCTGCCACAAATGCAAGAAGGAGTGAGAAACCTGCAGTCAATCCAGATATCTCTCTCATATTTGCACATGTGCATACACTGCTGTGTTTAGTCTACAGGTTTTCCATTGCATTATACTTGATTTTTTATTTTTATTTTTGCCTGGCAAATATGAATGTTCTTTTGATGGCTTATTTTTTTTCCTTAAAAAGAGGATTGTACTATAGAAGGCATTATTATCTTTAGTTTACTCTGAACATAACAGCTTGTATCATATAGTTGAAAGAACTTACTGCCTTGTAAGCATAGTGACTATATGGGCTCCTTATTTCCAATGGGTTGACAGGCTAAATGCTTGCCTGCCATATGTCTTTGGCAAGGGTGGGGAGAAAGAGAACCTGTGGCCGAAGAGAGTATAAATACAATCATGTTAAATCAGTGAGTATTGGGGACTATAGTGTACATTTTTTTTCTGCAGAAGGCATGCTGAAGATAGGAGTTATTGTTAAAGGGCAAACAAAAAAACTCAATCCAGCCACTGCAATATTTTCAAATTTATCTGATTTTTTAAAAATGATATCAGTGTGTGACTCGTCTTTGCTAACTTAAGTAGATTTAAAAAAAAAATTATTTAATAATTTCATCTGCAGTGCTGAAATTTCCAAGGAGGTGACTTTGTTAAAATATAACTTGAATCTAATTTTCTTACCTTTTCTAGAAGTGGTGTTATACATCCCATTTTTGGATGGTTGGTTAGTTTGTTAGTTTCCCAAAATGTGGACTGTATGTATTTACATGTTACATAATCCATGAGGAAAAGACAAAAACAAAGTTGCCTCTTAACAAAAAAAGAATAATGAGGAAAGCAGAATATTGCCTTTGATAAAACCTGGACTCTGACTAGTAAAATATATGTGTCATGACTAGGATAAGAACTACCATCCAAGTAAATGGTGGGGAAAGCAATATATTGTTTTAATAGAAATATAAACAACTTTAGTACTTTAAAAAATTATGCAGACTTTAGATGCCACTACAGAGCATGACAGAGTATTTTAATATTTTAGTGGTACCTTCATAAATTCAGTTTTGTGATATTTAACTTTTTAAAACACATGGTTTTTTAAAAAAATCATTGTGCATTTCTTTGGAATAGTGGTAGACTATAGATAAAATAATTGTATTTCAAAGCACCAGCATTTATTGCATATTCCATTTTTATATATCAAAATTGTACAAGTTAACAGGCTTGCAAATTGAAAAGCGAGTGACCATGTGTGTTGCCTTTTATAACTTTCAGATACTTTGATAGAATCAAATTTTGTTCTTTAAAATAGAAATAAAATAATGTGATACTTCAGTTAAGGACTATTGTTTTTAGATTACAAATAGGCATTTTAAACAGCTGGTTTTATTTTACTTTAATAATATTATTTGAAGAATTACTGAACTATATACAGCTGTTCCCACAAAATGCTTGTCTGTCCATCACAATGTCCTTCTCCTACTGTGTATTTGTATTTCATATTAAGGGTGTATGAATGGGTAGATCAAAAGTACTACTTGCATTCAAATACCATTGGGAATGCAGATCATTTGGAGAATTTGACCATGATGTATTGTATTGACAGTTAAAAGCAGGTCTTCCAACTCTTTAAAATGGAAGAAATATACAATTCAAGGGGAAGGTTGCTCACCACCAAATGTCACGGCATCAGAATTAAATCATTATGATACAGATAGTAACAAACCTGAAATGTAATTCTTTATATATATAGTATATTTGATGGTGAGCATGTAAACAAAAAGTATTCATAGACATAAAGGCTTGCCTCTAGACATGGTGGATGCTGGAGGTTTTAAAGAAGAGAGAGGACAACCATTTGTCCAGAATAGTATAGAATCTCTTGCTTGAGCAGGGGGTAGTACTGGAAGACCTCCAAGGTTCCTTCCAAATCTGTTATTCTATATACTCTATAAATGCAGCATTTTAGATTCAATTGCAAAAAAGACACATTGGATCATACAGCAATACTTCTTAGCTCCTCTCTGCCTAGTGTTTTTTCCCAGGATTGTGTGGCTTCCTATCATACCTACAACATGATCTTAGAAGATGATGTAATGCATTTCATGTGCATCCCACATGGCCCGAACTACTTTTTGGATTTTGAATTTGAAGCTTAGCATGGGACTAAAACCTTTTTGGAACTTAAGAAATTCCTAATTTTATAGAAAAATGGAATATTGCAACAACTGCTAACATGTTAAACTGGGTGTGGAAAACCTGGAGGCTTTCAGATTTGGATTTTCCCATTTGTGCCAACATGTCATCTCTAATGACTTGGAACTTTGAGGAACCTCAAGCCTCAGAGCTTTATTTCGTTGGGGATGTTCCTTGGAACCTTGACAAATGACAGTGTGACTATACTATATGCTATGGGCTGAGATTTTTCTCATGTTCTTTTGTACCTTTTCTCTGCCATGTGGACCCTATTTAAAAACATATTTCATATAAGACCCTATTTCTAGTTTTTGAAAGTGCCACTGTCTGCCTTTTAGAAAACAAAACTATTGTTTTAGTAATAAAAAGTTGGATATTATTAATTGAATCATAGAAGGGGCTACTGAGTCTCATCGAAGCCCAAGACGATACCACAGTGGTTTCTTTCACTGGTATTTGTTGCAATCTTTTTTTCTTCCTCATCCCCAACTATAAGGACAAGACTAAAAAGGATGGGGTAAAACAAGCACAAACTCTACAAATCCAGCAATATACACTCAGTTTGCAGAAACTGATGCCATCTGAAGCATGTTACCTGACAATATGGAATCAAAATTGCTTAAAATAATTATTGCAAAATATTTAACAGTGAAGAAAAACATAGATGAGTGTTAGAGAAACAGGATTAGATTCAAAGAGTAAATGTTAACAAAGCTAAACTATTGAAGATTCAGCTTTGGAGAAAATAGTAAAAAGAATCAAATCCTTCAGTTCATACCAACCCTTTTTTGCAATACAGTCTAGAAACAAGGTGCATTGGATTTCCCTTAAAATCCTGGAATTCACCAACCTGCAGCTTTCCTTTTCTTCTGAGTTATATATTTTTTTAAGGATTTAATTTGTATAATTCTTTGCCATATTGGATAAACAGTCTACTTGGTTGTAGAAGTGTTTATTCTGAGCTGATGCGGTGAAAATGATTTTAATGGAGAGTTGAGGTATTTTCCATAGTTTTACCCTTTGGACCCAGACGTTAATATGACTAGATCTGCTCAGCTCCTCCTCTTTCTTTTCTTATATTCACACATATATTAGGGGCTGTTCACCAAGTTCCTTATACCATTGTAAGGTGAGTTCCATGTTGGAAAAGGCTGCCTTAAACAAAGACTGAAATATAGTAACTTTCTCTGTGCAGCATCAGAATAAAATGGTGAATTTCTCTGATGCTCGAGGACTCAATTTCTAAAAGCAAGTGACCCTGTGTGGCATACAACAAAGCTAAAGCAATATCAAACACCATGATTATTTTTTAAAATAAACTAAGAACAGAGCTAAAACAAATAACAGATGAAGTGACGTTAATAGTAATGGAGCCACCTCATTAATTCACCGGCCCTTAGGGTTCCAAAGGCCTACTGACATCACCAAGTCTTGAAACCAGAAGCTTGGAAGTGATAAGGCCATCTCGGGGGAAGAAGATTCAACCACATGGACATCACAATAGAAAAGGCCCACTGCCTAGGCCCACCAAATGTAGTTCCTAGAAAACAGAACCTATAACCTAGCCCACTTTGCAGATGAAATCACTGACACTCCCTCAAATAACCCTATCCCATGCTCTATTGGTAGCACAGGGTGCACTTGCTTGCTTTGTGCAAATGCGCAGAGCATTTTTAATGATGTCTGGGCGGGTGGGCGGAGCCTCCCATCGCTACCGGTTTGCCCAAACTGGGGCAAACCAGGAGCAACCCACCCTTGAGCAGCTTGCATTGTTGGCTATTAATCATGTAAGTCAGATAAATTTGAAGCTGGCTAAGAGTCCCAGTCAAAAATAAGTGAACATTAGGTTTCAGAATATACTACATTAGTTTATCCTTGGGTAGTTAAAACAGCACAAATTTATACACATTGGGGCAGGAGAGCAGGGAAAGACTTGAGAGTGCTGGCCACAAATTTGTTGTAGCTAGAACTAGAAAAAAACCACTTTAAAACATACAGTATTTACAATCAAGCTGTATTATATCTTCTCACAAATAATGTATCACTTTGATTAATATTTTCACACAAAAAATTGAGAAAAAAAATGAGAAAGAACAAACATTTGTGATAATACATAGCCAAATTGCTGCTATTATTTTCAGCATGATTACATTTGCTACCTTAATTATTCGTAACTAAATATTTTGCCTGGTTTTTTTTTTATTATATTCATTCTCAAGAGTGAGAATGTACATATGTATAAAGCCCAAGCCAAACAAACTGCATATTGGCCATGCAGTATGAGAGCCTAGTTATGGCATGTGAGCCACGATGTATCATACAATGTAATATTGTGATCCCAGCCTGTGGATATTATACACACCTTTGTTGGCTAGTGTGATGCATGATGAGGCAAAGGAATTGGCAAATAACCTCTCCACTTATTTTTATCAATCGTTTTCCTCATCCTCTGCAACTTTCTTCTTCATCTTTTAGTGGCTTCCTTACATCCTTAGCACTGGCTCCTATTCGCCAAATATCTGCCTTATTTCCTTTTTTCTTCTTCATGATTTTCTGTCGATAATCTTTATAAAAGACTTCTTATTTCAAAATGTAGAATTCAACATTTCTTTCAGTAGGAATCAAGTTAACTTTCTTTATTGAGACCTGCTCCGAATTAACATTATTTAAGTGTAGATAAAAATATACACCAAAATTGTAAACAACCTGTGAATAGTTTATTTATTTATTAATTTATTTGCAGATTCTGTTGCATTTGAATCACTTGAAATTTTACACAATCAGTTTTCATCCAGATTCAGCTTCCATTCTGTATTTAAAATTATGGTGATTTTATAACTCTTTAAGATTCATTGAGAAAAATAGTTATTTAATAAACATATTACCGTTCCAATGAAGTACAATAAAAACAATTATACCACCATTGCCAAAATAACTGGAACATAATGCAGGATCTTTCCTGAATTGGAGATAACATTTTTAAAGCCTTGCTATCATGAATATTTGTGGAAGGGAGGCAACATATTATATCATCATATAAATACCATTACTTCTTGCATCAGACAGAAGGTAACCTTTTAAGAATGGTACGTGCTAATGTCACAGTGGATGTGTTGGTAGTTTGTCGTGAACAGCACTACTTGCTATGTTTTTAGTTGCTAGAGTTAATTAGTATTAAAGTTACAGACTAAATTTTAGTTTTGCTATAATCTCTTGATAGTGCTAATTTAACAATGCTTATAAATCAGTGCTATTTTAAAAGGCAACTGAGTTCAATCCCTGTTGGCTTTCCCCCAGCAATTTTAGAGGTTTCAGAAGCAAACTTCTCTGGGTTTTGGTCCCATTCCCCATGGAACTTATCAATTGATGCTTACGATAAATTTCAGAGTTCGATGAATGCTAATATCTCTAAAGTATTTCACGACTCCAAACTGCAGTCTTGAGTGTTAGAGCATCGGATCCTTTTAAGTGGTTCAATGTTTTTCTCAGCCCCGCCTTTAGAATGGAATCAAGAGAAGCTAGCAGGGTGGAAGACAGCAGCGCCCCCTCTAGCTCACCTCTGATCAATCAAAAAGGACAATGACATGGCAGCAGGTACCACCCGATGAGGCTATACGGTTGCGCGCGCACGCGCTCTAGCTTTTCCCACTCCCCTCTCCGATAGTCGCCGGCGTTTCCTCTTTCAGCCATTTTTTTCCCAGCGCTGTGAAGGAGGAAGCGGCAAGAAGGTTCCGGACCCAAGCTGCAGCATTTTGCTCCTCTTGCCATTCCTTACTGGCCAGCCTTCGGAGACTTCTGGTTAAGCAGAATCAAAATCGGATTCTCTGAGTTATGTTTTAGCTTTCCTCTAATCTCACCTCCTTCGGTCTATCGCAACATCTTCTGAGTTCGGAAGTTGTTTCTTTCCACGATTCTTTTGCTTCGTTCTCGTTTCTTTCTACTCCGCTCCTTTTCAAAATTGCAAGCGGATTATCTAATAGTGAGCTCCTCGTCGTTCACCAGCCTTTCCCTCAGCGAAACAATCCTCCCTAGTTTTGGCGCGCGAGCCGGGTGAGTCTGGAGGAGGAGTCACTGCCGCCGCCGCCGCCGCCGCCTGTGATTTCAGGACCTTGGAGAGCTGCTTGGACGGATCGATCGGGGAACTGCGGCACCACTCACAGCTAAGCGACCGGAGGATTGCGCAGTCCTCCTTCAATTTGCGGCCGACGCGTGCCTGCAATTCATGAAGTTGTGATCCTACACTCTTTTTTACCTCTACTAGTTGTGACCAGCCTTCTGGGACACAATTTTATGTCCAGGCGTAATTCATGTTCCTCCACTTTTCATTGGTTTGGATGTTGTGGGTAACCCCATAGCTGATTTCATCAAAGTCTAATTGGGAACCCTACTTTTTAAGGCCACTTTGCAGCGGGGGTAGCTGTGTATCCACAACTTACTTGTTAACAAAAGAATCCTTATTTGGTTTTGTTTTGATTTAATTAGAATATGAGTGGGTACATAACAATTAATAAACTGTGGTTTTCTTCTGGAGCTGAACAGTATAGCAACATTGCAATCAGAGTGGGAGGCTGGCATTGTGAGGGAAGAGTGTAGTTGTGAAGCAGGGGAAAATACCTCAGATTGCAAGAGAATGTCATTTATTTATAAAGATGGAGGTTAACTGAATACTGAAGAATAGTTAAATACTTACTTTAAAGACTCTAGTCTACAATGTTCCAAAACATGGACTATCTAGGGTAGAAGCGGGGATTTTAGAAAGCAAGCAAATGGACAGTAGCAACCAATTCTTCAGAAGAATCATATTTAAGATTATAATAAAGTAATTGACTAAAGACGTTGCCTTGCAGGACTCAATTACTTAAAAATAAATATATATTTCCAGCAAGAAAGTGTGTTCTACTTAAATCTGGATTACTAGTTTTATAAATCTTAATTCTTTAAGAAGGAGCCATAATTAATCCCTTTTAAATGCCTAGCCTTCAGGTTTTTCTTTCCCTAATGTCATTTTAGAATATCTCTTATTAACATGCTTTCTTTTTAAAACAAAATTAAAACGTTACGTATTTCATTTGAGTTAGCAGAAAATGCCATACTGCTGCATCATTGGAACATTTGAGAGATTCTTTGTGAGAGGAAACAGTCTTTGCTGGATGTGAAATTATCAAATCCAAGGAGTTCTCTTAAGTGAAATTAATCTTGAGACTTTTTCTACAAAATGAAGAAATTTAGTTTTCACAAAGTTTTGGATGGTTTAACTTCATCCCCTAGTGGAAACTGCAGTAATAGTAGCAGTGGCAGTGGGCCTGGAAGGAACTCTGGGAACTCTGGAGAGGCTGCAGGGACACCCAGGGATGAAATTCAGGAAAGGCTGACTGCAGACTACTTTCGGTTAAGCAAGGTAAGAGCTGAATGCTTTCTGTAAGCATCAACATTCAAAAAAGTGGAAAGCTATAAATCAATTGTAACTTACCAATTTACATTATCTTAAATATTGGCTGCATTTTATTTTTCCCACCCCCACGCCCAGTTTTATATTTTGTATAATATCACAATAAAAACAATTATGGGTTTATTCTAGTTGGTAACAAGCCTGAGACATGATAAAATATGCTCAATTTGATTAAGTGTATTGATTGAAGTGTTTCACAGGTGGGGATGTCTCTAGTCCTTCAGTTGCCCTAGTGGGCTATTATATGCTTAGTTGGATTTTTGGCTACATTCTAGGGCAGGGGTCTCCAACATTGGCAACTTTAAGCCTGGAGGACTTCAACTCCCAGAATTACCCAGCCAGCAAAGGTGGCTGGGGAATTCAGGCAGTTGAAGTCCTCCAGACTTAAAGTTGCCAAGGTTGGAGACCCCTGTTCTAGGGAAATCCCTCTTTTAGGATGGACCCCAAAAGGTTATTGGATACAGTTGGATTTCAGGAGGCAATAGAAAGGTTTTTGTTGTCTAAGTGGAATTAACAAACTCATGGCCAATTGCATTGTTTTTGCTTGTGAGGAAGCTGACTCATACAGGACCCTCACAGGCCATGTATTTGTGAATGTCTCTGAAGGATTCAATGTACAGTTCTTTAGAAGTGGTGTAAAAATGTCTTCCAAAAAACCAATCTTTGTCTAGGAAAGAATGAAAGAATACCTGTCTACTTGTATAGCTAAAATTGCTGGATCAGATAAAGAGTCTAGAACTGATAGAGAGTTTTATGAGAACTAGAAGGGAATAGGCATTCTCACCTTGGGATTAAGATGATATAATTACAATTCACAGGATCATGAACTTTGTCTACATATACAATCCTCTGCAAAGCTTTCCTTCCTACAGAGCTTCATGATGAATGCAGAAACTGCTCAAAAGGGACCATGCAAGATGTTCGAAACAGAATTAGCAGTTTCCAGTGTCCAGTTTAGCAACACTGAATAGAACTTGTGAGCAAATATAAATAAACAGTTGTAACTGAGAACATAAATGAAACATTTTATTCATCAAACATTTTATTCATTTTATTCAAGATCAGTCCAAAATAACAAATGGAAAGGGTAGAAGATCTATTGTGCCACATTATAACAAGTATCTTGACATAAGAATGGCTCCTGCAGGTTTTATTTCCCACTGAAATCTTAAAGGAAATCTTCCTTAGTTTCCATTGCTCAGAATCTGCCCTCTCTTTCCCATTGTACTCCAACAGAACTACCCAACCTTTTTCATCCTGAAAACAGCACTTTCTCTTTTTGCTATAGTAGAGTAGATATTTTTTCCCCACTTTTTAGAGCATTGAGCTTAAAGTCTTATAAAGGCTTACAGGTGTTTCTTTAAATCTCTTTCAAGAAGGAAATTATTGTCATTCTGTATGGATGATTGAGGTTTTTAATAGGCATGCTTTGGGGAAAAAACTAAAAATCCCCCAAACACTAACATTAAAAAAAATGAAATCCAGTTTGATTTGAGGGATCTCTAAGGACACTGCACACAGCCTCTCATCAGTTACAATATCAAATGCCTCATCTGGCACTTTAGGTTTTGATAGACGATGGGCAGTATATTATCTTCAATCACTCTCCTGAGAAAGTTAGGGGGAAAATGACAAGGAACTTTTGCCAGAAATCATTCTATCTTTTCCTATCCTCTAACATCTGAGCTGATATATCTGGTAATAAAGGATAATGAAAAGGACCTTGACAGACATGTAGGAATCATTATCTTGGAAAAAGGGGCTCAAACATTATTTTTGGATGCAGCTCAATTAGACAGCTCTCTAATTCACTGAACTATAAGGAAGAGGAAGAAATATCCAACAGGGGCCGGAATAGCTCAGGCTGTAAGGAGCCTGTTATTAGAACACAGTAGCCTGCAATTACTGCAGGTTCAAGCCCGGCCCAAGGTTGACTCAGCCTTCCATCCTTTATAAGGTAGGTAAAATGAGGACCAGATTGTTGGGGGGGGCAATAAGTTGACTTTGTAAATATACAAATAGAATGAGACTATTGCCTTATACACTGTAAGCCGTCCTGAGTCTTCGGAGAAGGGCGGGATATAAATATAAATATAAAAAAAATATATAAATATATATAAAACTTGCAAGAGTTTGGTATTATAGTCAATAAAAGTAGTTTCAGCCCACCTGTGGAATTGATTTCCTTAACATTTGTACTTTAAAATACTTTATCCCATTTCTATGGCTTCTTATGCCAACTTTTCCCTGTCCCTGTTAATTAGAAATGATGTGTGTGTTTTTTAAAAAACCAAACTAAATTGAGATGTTATTTATTATTGCAAACTAGTTTTACATTTTCTGATACAGAAAAATATGAAGAACTTCATAGAATAATTTCATGTTTGAAAAAGGAAATGCTTATACCTAAAAATTATTTTTAAAATCTCAAAAATATGAGCTTAAAGAATACGGCAATTAAATCAAGGAGTGGAAGGGGGAGAAAGTCTTTTAAAGAAAACAGTTTCAGGAGGGATTGATTTGTTAGACGTTTTCAGCAAATGCCACAAAGAATCTTACTGTGCTATGATAAATTTGTTTTTTCATCAGAGGCTACAAAGCTGTTCTGTTGATATAGCTCAGAAGTCTGGATGGCTGGTTTGCTCAGGTTTGCACATGCAAGGTTTAAAAATACATTGAAGGAAAGGCTACATAGTCCAATGTACGTACCCTACCCAACCATGGCTCTTCTTGACTCACAGTCCACATTTCTGTAAATGGGAGATGGCTCTTTGCCATGTATTTGCTCATATTACCCTTCTGGTGGTTTCTTTGTTAAAAGAGAAACAGAAGTACAGTATGTGGAGAAGGAAGGATAGGGAGAGAAGGATGTATCTATCATCCACCTCCACAGCAACCTTTGATTAATATTGGGAATGTCTAAAATGTTAGAAAAGCCCGAGCAATTACCTAACTTCAAGAAGATTTCTCTTTCTATAGAAACACACATCATCAGGAATTTGGTCTCAGATTCTGATTCTGTATGTGCCAAGCAAGTTGATCTTCTTTATGTCTCTGTACTATCTTTATGATATTGGGTATTTAATTTCAGCTTCCATTCATACATCTGTCATGAAGTAATAATTTTGTTGTTAAAATCTTCTGGATACTTGCTGTCATATTTTAAACTCTGAAATTTCTGCAGAGATATCTGCTCATTTGAAGCAAATCTTGTAGTCTGTCTGAAACATTGGATTTATTTATTTAATCACACTTATATAGCCATCTATATCATAGTAAAGTGATCTTAAGTGGCTTACAATAAAAATAATTAAACTACAACTACAATTAAAAGACATCAACAATATTATTAACCACAAGATAAAGAAGAAAATTGGTGTTAAAACCAGATGAAATTATTTGTAAATGGAATCCAAAGCATATCTCTGCCACCAGACTTAATGGAATGAGCAGATGTAATCAGGTCCCTCAGATATTCTGGCCTGATGCCATGAAGGGCTTTAAAGTTCAAAAGCAGCACCTTCAATCAGACCTGCAAACTAATTGGCAACCAATAGAGCTTGCACAGCAGAGGTGTAACTTATGCACATATAACTTCCCACGTCACTGCATTTTGCACCAGCTGAAATTTGCAGATCCTCTTCAAGACAGCTCTATCTAGAGTGCAATACAGTAGTCTACTCTGGAAATAATGAAGGCATGAGTAACTAAGAGCAGAGCCTTTTCTTTTGCTTTTCTTTTGTTTCTTTTTTCATAATTAATTGGTGAGCAAGTATAGTACAGTGAACTTCAGAAATTCTGGCTGACATCGTAGTGAAATTGGATGTGAGGAGCGGCTCTCTGCGCTCCTGCATCAAGTTCTCCCCGTTGGAGGACTCCAAAAGGAGCTAAAGCCACCCTGTAAGGGTGGCGAAGAAAAAAGAGGCTCCCTGCAGGTCTCAGAGAGTTGCAACTGTCCCGCTTGATCCAGGGATTCCTTCCCTCTCATCCACGATGAGAAGAGGCAGCCATCATGACTGCCATGAAGCTGGGACAGCTCAGGCAACAAAGAAAGTGCAGGAGCGGTGTAGATGAACAGTGATTGGAACTGGATGAGATGATTTCTTTTTTACCTAGAACCTAACCTTAAAAGGAAAAAAAATCCAGGAAAAGAGACCTTTAGAACTATCTGTTAAAGCGGCAAACAATTACTTAGAGAAAAAGCCCAGACCCGAAAGAAAGGAACAAAGGGGAGAAAAGTAAAAAACCTTTAAAACATAGAAAATTGGACTTTTAAACTGGGTAGGGGCTGTTTTGGAACATCATTTTAAAATGCTGGAACTATCTACTTAAATAACTGACTTTGGTTCCATAAATTGAATTACAATTGGATTAAATACTTGTCAGATTTGAGACAATGTTGAAACTTAAACTGAATGCACCACCTACTGATGAATGGAAAATATACTATACTCCTACAAGCCTGGGGAAATTTCTGATAAGAGAAATAAACAACATTTATCTGGAGGACTATGGTGATACCTACTGTTCTATATATATCTACTTTATGATTACTGGAGGTTCAACTGCGAGAAAAAGAAAAATATCTAAGTAAAGCGATTCTTGAATGTTAAGATATATGACTAAACTTATAGAGTGGACTTAAGGAGATATTTGGAAAGCTTCCTGGACTACCTAAATGGAACTGATTGAATAATCTTGGGAAACTATGATTATTGTACTCTCTGAGGAGCAACATTAGGCCTGAATATATGGTTTTTGGACTATTGAGCAAGAGTGGGACTTACTAAAATAAGATGAGCTGCTCCACCAGGGCAAAATGAGTGGAATTTTAAAAGAAATGGCATCATGCTTCAAAATAATTTTTAAATTTAGTCTTATGTTGAAGTTTGTGATATGTATGTGCATGCATACAATTTATCTGGTCAATGCATTAAAACCTATATGATTAATTAGTTTATTTTTTAGCACTGAGTGGCCCATCAGCTTTTTATTTGCTTTAGGAATTAAATTAAGGAAATTAAGGAAGTATAGAAAACATATCTGAGGTACAATTATTCTTCCCAACTAAGATTTATATTTTCTATTGCAGACAGTTCGTCATGGATTTCCATATCTGCCCACTGTCTTAGCTTTTGACCCAGTTCAAAAGATTCTGGCTGTTGGAACAAGAACAGGTGCAATACGAATGTATCCTTTGCTGTTGTGCAGTATGATAGTTTCAACTACATTTTACAGTTTTATCAATTTGTTTCATTTCATTCATCTTTATTCAGATAAATATAGAATAATTTTTAAATTATGCTTTGCTATATATATATTTTTTGTGACAGTATAAACCAAAGTTTGTTTCTGGTTCTATGTACCAGTGTTGATTCTGGGACCTCACTTCATTTCATAATTATGGACTTGGATAAATAGCTTGATTTTCTTTTGGAACTAGTTTTGTCTCAGCCACTGTGGAATCTCTGAAGGATGAAGTCTGCATTCAAGAACTACAGATGGCGTCTAGAAAAGACCATAATTACATATCAAATAATTGTGAAGAAATAAACATTTTGCCTGAGTAGTGGGAGATTATTTTATCATGCTCTATACAGTAGCAGGAAATAATCCAAATAAACAATTGCATCCATTCTAGTATTTGCCAGATTTCCTGCTTTGGAACAGAGTGATGCTATCAATATCCAGACATTTGATTATTTGATTTAGATGATTATTTCAATTATATAGAGAGTATCTTCATAATCCTTCCCAAAGAAAGTGCCAACTGAAATTGGACTTCAGCCTGGGTTCCAGTCCTTTTGGCTAACTTCTGAATTAGTTGTCAACACCTGAGATATACAAAACATTTAAAAATACCAACACTGGGCAGTAATGTATTCCAGAAAAGTCAGCCTAATAAGAATCAAGGATGCTCACTGGCTCTAAGAGCTATAGGATATTACTTGATCAATGTCCCAAAGGTGCTTTTTCGGGAGGCAGCTGGATTTCCTTTTTTTAAAAAGAGATTTTGCTTCTCATCTAAGAAGCTTCTTCAGCTCTGACAAGATAGTGAGGAATGGAAGGATTTATATTCCTTGCAGACAGCTGGTAATTTGCATCCTTTTAGAGGGTCCTTGAAGCACTTGGCGGTTTATCTGTGTCCTCAGGGTCACCTGAGTGGTGCTCCTGGTTCCTGTAGTCTGCAATTTTTCCTCTGGAAATCTATTCTTACTCCCACACCATTCAAAGGGTGTTCATCCCAAATTGTATAGCTAAAAGTCTGTAGAGATTCTTAGTCATCCAGGTCATGGTTGTCCCAAAAGCACCTTTGAGACAACCATAACCTGGATGACTGAGAATCTCTACATACTTGTTCAATGGAATACTATTACTAATATTGAGGTAGAGTGAATAGATTTCTCTGTATGAATCCTTAGGACTCGTAATCTAGGATGAAAATAAACTCTAGAAATCTCTAAATCTTTTCACAGTCTGCTTTTGATTAGTAAAAGAAAAGATTAATTCTGCTTTAATTCTGTATTTCTCTTATTTCAGCAATCAACCTAAGCAATCTGATCCTTGACTATGGTACTTAACAGATTGGGCAGGCCAGGTGTTGATTGCTATTGTCAGCATGAAAGTGGTGCTGCTGTTCTGCAGCTTCAATTTTTAATTAACGAGGTAAGGCTTCATTAATAAGAAATGTGCTACAGTGACACAGTTTTAGACACTGTGTCTCAGAAAATAAAGCTTTGAAGTAAGAAAGATATTAATGAAAATGAAATCTTGATCTAGATTGCCTATTATTCACATACGTTTGTTTCTTTGGCTTTTTACTGTTTATAAATAATAGCAAATGCTATCAAAATTTAGAATAAAAATTTGAATAGCTCATAATGGGCAAGTATACTACAGATCTTTTATTTCCATATAAATTCTACATATACATACATACATAATGTCTTTTCTTTTCTTTTCTTTTTTGCTGTAAGTCACCCAGAGTCATCAGATACGAGATGGGCTGCAAATAAATTCCATAAATAATAAACAAAAAATTAATTATAAATATAATAAATATTTAAATTCAAAATAAATGCACAATAAGTATATCCTAAATGTGAATCAGTACACCACATATGCCTCCTAGATGGTGGGATACAGGTAATAGTATTTAGGCTTTCAATCTAGAATCTAAATTAGAGACACTAGATTAGTGGGAGAAATACTGAGCTTCAGATGAGCTTGTGGCATTCTGCTTAAAATGTGCTACAACTGATCAGTATTAGCCTTGGGGGCTTTTTTAGCAGGGAATGCTGCATGTACATGAATATGATGAGGGATAATGTATTAGTCTATTCCTTCTCAGTCTTATTAAAACCATTCAAAGATTTGATTGACCAAAACTGGTGGGCAGCAGAGCACAGCATATATGAGCCTATCTATGATCATCATGAGTTACAAAAAATATAATATTTTATATTTGGGATATAAGAGGAGAAAATTTAAAGCACATGAATTGATTAACATAAAAGGGGGAAATAAATAATAAGATATCTACCTGTGACAGAGGAAGCATGTATTGAAGGTGATTTGATGTTATTTATTTATAATTCATGCTTTTTATATGCCTATCTCTCTCAGAGAATGGCTCTGGGCAGTGGGCAGTTACCGAGCTGTGTTAAGTAGAGTTGAATAGGCAAAAAGTGAAGGATAGTTACAATGAACTAAGGGGCTAAAACTTATATCTGAAAGTATGAATCAATCTCATCTGGATTATTCTGGTTGGAGAAACCAAAGAAAAGGAGAAATTTTTAGGTTGCTAATAGTTACATGCTATACTCCAAGGAACTATGATAATTAAAAAATTACATATTGTTTTGGAGAAAATTGTGGGGGGAAATGTGATCTAGAGGAAATACTCTCAGTAGGTGAATGGATGGTGAAAATTAAATAAGAGGATACAGACAAAGTGGGCCATTTGGAGACCCCAAAATGAATGAATATAGTGATTCTTCGATGAGCATCTGGTTGGTTGTTCTGCAGGTTTCAAATTGACAGTTTAAGTATGAAAGCTGACCTTCCGTCCTCACAGGGTTGTTGTGGGAAAAATACAAAGAGGAGGAAGGAATATGAGGTATGTTTGCCACCTTACTTATAAAGTAAAACAAATAGTTCTTGACTTACAACACTCTGTTTAGTGACTGTTCAAAGTTAAAACAGAACTGAAAAAAGTTACTTCTGTAAGTGTGAAAAGTTTTTCACACTTATGACCATTGCAACACCCTCATGTCACATGATCAAAACTGAATGGGTTTGAGTATGTGGGGATCCAGGATCTGGGACTTTGTCATCTTTGACTTTGGATGGGGTGGCACTGCCCCAGAAAGACTCAGTCCACAACTTGGGGTTC
This sequence comes from Ahaetulla prasina, assembly GCF_028640845.1. Lineage (NCBI taxonomy): Eukaryota > Metazoa > Chordata > Lepidosauria > Squamata > Colubridae > Ahaetulla > Ahaetulla prasina. The sequence goes on from NC_080540.1 coordinate 189,950,587, forward strand.
TGGACCCATGACTCCTGTTTGAGTAACAGGTGGCAGTTGTGGCTAGGAGAGCCTTTGCACATCTTTGTGTTGTGCATCTTTCCTGAACCAGGATTCCCTGTGCTCAATCATTCAATCCCTTGTCATCTCACAACTGGTCTATTGTAATGCACTCTACATGGAACATCCTTGAAAAGCATTTGGAAGCTACAGCTGGTACAAAATGCAGATATAGAACAGCAGCATATGATCCAAACTACCTTTTTAAAATTGCCATTTTCCCAGGAAGGTCTGCATAATTATAATAAAACAAAATATGTTCCTTTCTCGTTAGGGTGCTTTGATTAGTGCAAGTTCAGATGACATGCTTCATTTGTGGAATCTAAGACAGAAACGGCCAGCGATTCTTCATTCCCTAAAATTTAACCGAGAACGGTAAGGCTCCAGAAGTTTTTGAATCTACTTATCTGATTTGATTTTTGGAATACTAAAACCTTATTCATTATATTTATGCAAATATATGTTAGCTTACTTATATATGGCATATGGGCCAGTCTCAGATGAACCAGGGGATAAAGGGGCCCATGAGCTCAAGGACCCTCGTCTCTGCCCTAATTCACAATTTTTAAAATCTTCATAGAGTATAAGCACTGTTCTGCCCAAGCATTTTGCATGGAATCAACCAGTTTGCACTTCTCACATTCTGTTCTGTCCCCTCCTGTCCTCAGCCACGCGAGCTGGCTAAACGAGCCAGTAATTGAGTTCACGGCTGCTATCAGTGCTGGCAGGGAATCTGCAGCTGCCTGCCAAAGTCTCCCTTTTATCTTGGGGTTGCCAGGCAACCAGGAAGTCAGCAATCCAGGCCGAATGTTCAGCTCAATTCTCCAAGAGTCAAAGAGTTCAGCTCACTTCTCCCCGAGTCAAATAGTTCAGCTCAATTTTTGCTCATCACGGAGCAGAAGAGCAGCCAGGACTGCTTTTATACTCTGTGGGGTGTGGCTCCGTGACTCAGCACTTCCTAGGCCTGCCCCACCTCTGCTTCTGTTGTTCCTGCCTCTTCTGCCTATGAAACCTAGGGTCCAGCCAGGCCTGATTGCCATCAGCCGAGTCTGGAGGCGTGGCCTGGGGGGGAAGAGTCAGGGGACGGAGGCCTCGTTATCTCCTCCACCTGGCCTGCCTCTGGCTTCTAGAGCTGAGCCAGGGAAGCCGGTGCTCCAGAGGTAAGTCCTGATGGCCCTTCCCCCTCACTTTCCGAGTCACTTTCTGGCAGGGGGCCCGGCTCGGGGGGGCGCAGACACAACACATTCTTTGTCCCGAGCCAGATTTGACAGATTTAAGTATAGTATTATAGAAATAGCATAGAGCAGTGTAGCCTTCAGAAAGGAATTAGGAAGCCTTCACTTCCTAATTTATTCTGAATCCAATTTCTGCTCTATATTGTAGAAATAATTTTAATGTTGCTGAAAGGTTAGTGCAGCTGAAAGGTTAGTGCAGTTAATGTAGTTGTGATTTGACAGTAGATGTAGCCCACAAATAATAGTTTTCATCCCAGCTCAAATTCAGTGGCATATAAAGCAACATTTTAAAACATAGTTCATAAATACTAATCTATCTGTCTGTCTGTCTATCTATCTATCTATCTATCTATCTATCTATCTATCTATCTATCTATCTATCTATCTATCTATCTATTTTATTTTATTTTCCTTGGGCAAGCTGGCCTGTCTTGGTTATTTGATAAGCAGTAGGGCAATATCTGCAGGAGAGGGGACTGTAACTTTGCCTTCAGAATTTTTTACATAAACTCAGGAGAAAAACTGGTGGCTGTGCTTTTTATTTTTAAATGTAATTTGTAGCTTTTAGTAATGGCTTTAGTAGGGGTTTATATGTTTGTTGTTTTAGTTGAATTTGTTTACCATGCTTGATATTTTTTTAATTGTTGTGAACTACTTAGAGTTACACATATGAGATGGGTATCTATATGAATTGAACAAAGCATAAAATATATAATAAATAGTAAACACAAGTGTCCGTGCGTGCACATACATAAGGAGGTGAGGCCACATTTTTTTACAATTCTGATATATATATAGTCTGTAGATGTCAGATTCTACTTGCATCAAATTATTCCAAAGCTAACATGGTCCCAGGACATCACAGCCTTGATTTGGACCTAGCAACCAATGCTGCTCCCCCAAAATGGGGAGTTATTTTCATGCTGGGCTCCAGTATGAGTCCGAAAACTCAGAAGTCAAAACCTCTGGTCCCAGTGATCGACCCAGATTGCACCCTGCAACATTATCCCGGGACACATATATTCGCCTTCATTCGTTATTTTCCTTCTTTTAGGCAGGTAGATGCATTCCAGAACAGTAGTTTCTACAGCCTTCAAGGTCAGACTCATGTAAAAGTGATTTGTAGAGTAAGCTGGCTGAGTTCACAAATGTGGACAAGGTTCTTGGGGAAGTTTAGCCAAGTATATATGTTTTGGACTCTTGTCTGGATTTGAGAAGTTATAATTTCTTTCTTATGAGAAAGAGCAGTTCCAGTCTTGATACCATCTACGGTACCATGATAAATTTCTGGAAATACTATCTTTGGGCAGGTGAGCTTTGATGTATTCAGATCATTTTTGAATTACCATCTAGAAAAGATGGTGCTGAGAATTTCTCTTCAAAGCCTTATAGAATGCTATCTTACCCTTTCCTTCTCCCATGTATATACAGTAGTTATAAGAAGTTGCCAAGTGAGGTCAATTGAGGATATATATTGACACATCATTAATTTACAAAAGACTCTGTCCCTTTTTAAATCTAATTTAGATGAGCCACTGAAATTGCTTACTCACCATTCCTGGCTAGAGTGATAGAGTGGATGAAAGGCAAGAAGCTGAAATTCAGTCTAGAAACAAAGATTATATTAGTCTGTGGTCTATTTATTTAGATGAATGATATTCAACCTGTTCTGGATTAACAGATTTATATAGTGGTTTTAGATAAATTATTTCCATTAAAAGAACAAGCACCAGGGGTGGGTTCCAAAATTTTTTTACTACAGGTTCTGTGGGCATGAGTTGGTGGTTATGTGACTGAGTGGGAGTGGCTTGGTGGTCATGTGACTGAGTGGGCATGGCCAACTCGAAGTCACTCACGGCAGGATGGGGCGGCACCTTGCTGTGGCTAACATCGAGTTCACCACGCATACTCAGTCACATGACCAATGCTGCATAGACAGGGTAATTTCCTATGTACCTCCCCCCTTGGGCTGACAAAATAAAAGCCTGCCTGCTGAACAGCCTGGACTGGAAAATGGGGGTGACAAGGGTGTGTGTGTGTGTGTGTCCGTCTGCAAGGACTTGGAGACAAACACTGCACCTCTGAGGAAAAGAGGTAGCGGTGAAGCCCTGTCATGGAGGGACACGCCACATGTCCGTCACCCTTGCCACTACTACTTTTGCTGTTGGCTTCTCGGCGCTCTTAAAGTCGATCTTGAAGAGCTGGAAGACTTTTCATTAGATCACCACCAAACTCATTGTTGGGAGCATCAGGCTAGCCCCTGAATATATGAGAAGTCTTGGGCAAAGTTCTTCTAAAGAATGTGCATGTTTGCTCTGTGATACGAGGCCAAGGAGAAGACTTTGCCTAAGATTTCTTGTATATTCAGGTTGTAGCCTGACACTCCAAATAATGAGTTTGGCGGCGATCTAAGGAACCATCTTCCACCTCTTCAAGATTGACTTTAAGAGCGCTGAAAAGCTAACAGCAAAAGTAGTAGCAGCGGAGGCAATGGACGTGTGTATGTGTTTGTGTGTGTCCCCACAAGGACTTGGAGGCAGACACCGCCCCTTTAAGGAAAAGGAGGTGGTGAAGCTCTGGCTGTCAGCTGGAAAAGGAGGACCGTGGAGGGACACACACACACACACACACACACACACACACACACACGTCCATCGCCTCCTTCTCTGTCTCCTATCACAGAGCAAACACGCACGTTCTTTGGAAGAACTTTGCCCAAGACTTCTTGTATATTCAGGGGCTAGCCTGACACTCCCAGAAATGAGTTTGGTGACAAACTAAGGAAACGTCTTCCAGCTCTTCAAGATTGACTTTAAGAGTGCCGAGAAGCCGACAGCAAAAGTAGAAGCTATGGTGTGTGTGTGTGTCTCCACAAGGACTTGGAGGCAGATACCGCCCCTCAGAGGAAAAGAGGTGGTGGCGAAGACCTGGCTGTCACCTGGGAGAGGAGGACCACAGAGGGGCGCATACACCCCTGTCGCCGCTACTTTTGCTGTCAGCTTCTTGGAGCTCTTAAAGCAATCTTGAAGAGCTGGAAGGCTGGAACAATGAGTTTGGCGGTGATCTAAGGAAATGTCTTCCAGCTCTTCAAGATCGACTTTTAGAGCAGGGGTCTCCAACCTTGGCAACTTTAAGACTTGTGGACTTCAACACCCATAATTCCATCATCATTCTAGGTTGTTTTTTTTTTTTAAATCTGAGTTTGGGGAAAAAGAACCATACCAACTATATCCATATTCTAGAAAATTAAAATTAGAATTAAGATTGAGCAATTGGCATGAAACTCTTACATTTTAAATGACTAGGAAAATGATGAAACAGTGCATTAGTAGACATATAAAAAGAAAAAGAAGTCCTGCAAAAGATTGATAACTCGAGGAAAGAAAGAAAAATAGATTTTTTTCCCCTAGGTTTCAAACTAGACCTGTGATGACCCGGGGCACAGCACAGAGATAACATAAACAGCTGACAATTCAAACCACCCCTTTATTGCTCCAAATTTCCCCAAATGTTCCCACATTTCTGGCAAGTCCCAGAGCTGAGTGATAATAACCCACCACCACACACACACCTCAAGCAGCCTCTGGCTGCAATTAGTCCAGCCCAGTGCTGTGTACACCAGGGCCGCACAGCAATAAATCCAACAGGGCAAATCAAGGAGTTCAGGAAGCAAAAAATCCAGGTAATTAGTCCAGAATGCCAGAAGGAATGCAAGGACTCTTGGAAAATTCAAATGTCGGCACTCAACACTTCAGGAACTCAGCATTTGTTCCTGACAAATGCCCCTCCCCACAGCGTCTCCTTAAGTCTCATTCCCCAGGTGTGCCTTGTGGAGATGGGTGGGGAACTCTTCTCTTGAATAGCCTGCTCAGTCTGCACTGTTCATGCCTTCTCTCCACTCTCCGAACTCTTGGATCAGGAGGGGGTGGTCCTTGCTCCTTGCCTGAGCTTTGTCTCTCATGTTCATCCTGCCTCTGCTCCTCCCTGCCTACAAGCTGTCCTAATGCTGAAAGTCCCTGGCCATCCCCATTTTCTTCCAAAGACAACAAAGCTACCCCCTCAATCTCAGGTTCCAGCTCGTCTTCCCCTGCAGATTCAGGCTCCGATGGGGGCATGACAAGACCTATGCTGCATGTTAAGCAAGTGTTATATCCACTCTACTTCTACAAAAGACATTCCTGAGGAAAAGCTTAGGGGAAAAAATGCAAAAAATGAAATTCCATTTTAAAGCTGGTTGTCTATGGAGATTCTCAGTCATCTAGGTCAAGGTTGTCCCAAAAATATTTTTTTCCAAAGGAAACGGGACTTCGTTTTTTCCTTGAAGACATTTTGCATCTCATCCAAGAAGCTTCTTTAGCTCTGACTTTAGAGCTGGTTATTGTGCATTTTGTTGCTTTCTCTTTAGATATGGGGGCGAGTTAGTGGCCCCAAAGGAGGTGGTTCGCAACTTGGGCGTCCTCCTGGATGGACGGCTGTCTTTTGATGAACACCTGGCGGCTGTCGCCAGGAGGGCCTTTTACCAAGTTCGCTTGGTTGACCGGGATGCCTTATGCACGGTCACTCACGCTCTGGTTACGTCTAGGCTGGATTATTGCAATGCTCTCTACATGGGGCTGCCCTTGAGGTGCACCCGGAGGCTCCAGTTAGTCCAGAATGCGGCTGCGCGAGTAGTAACGGGAGCCGCTCGTGGCTCCCACGTGACATCGCTGCTCCGTAGCTTGCACTGGCTTCCTGTGGTCTTTCGGGTGCGCTTCAAGATTTTGGTAACTATCTTTAAAGCGCTCCATGGCTTAGGACCCGGGTACTTACGAGACCGCCTGCTGTTACCCTTTGCCTCCCACCGACCCGTACGCTCTCACAGAGAAGGTCTCCTCAGGGTGCCGTCCGCCAAACAGTGTCGGCTGGCGGCCCCCAGGAGTAGGGCCTTCTCTGTAGGGGCAGTGACGCTCTGGAACGAACTTCCCCCTGGCCTGCGTCAAGTGCCTGATCTTCGGACCTTCCGTCGTGAGCTCAAAACATATTTATTCATTAAAGCGGGACTGGCATAATTAGTGATGAATTTTAATTGGGTATTCTTAATATTTTAAAATTTTAAAATTTAAATTTTAATAATCAGCCTTTAAAATTTGCTCTTTTTAAATGTTGTTTTAAATTGTATATATTTTGTTTTTATTTTGGCTGTACACCGCCCTGAGTCCTTCGGGAGAAGGGCGGTATAAAAATTTAATAAATAAATAAATAAATAAATAAATAAATAAATAAATAAATATAAATTTAATGTAATCTAACACCTGTATGCACAGAAAAGAAAGCCGTTGGTAAGAGCTTTTCTGGAACAGAAAATTTGGAGGCTACAGGGGGATTACTTAATGGAAGGCTGGAGTAACCTGTAGCTTGGACTAAATCCCTTGCCAGCATTTTTTTGGACTGGTCAGGCTTTTCTTGTACTGTATTAATGTTAAACTGGCATTAGCACAGAAGAGTAGCATAAGGATACAATATATATATATCCATCACAAATGTGGACCTGGAATGTGCCAGCCCTGATTAGGTTAATAGGATGAGGAAATTAAATAAATGTATGACAATCTCACAGCAGGATAAAGTGGTACCTTCCAGTTTTCTGAAATGTTGCATCTTCTCTTGAAGATCCAGGAGTGCAGTGGTAGATTGTAGGAAGTGAAGAGCATTTGATTTCAGTGATTGACCATATGCAAACATGCATGTGATGTGAAGAGAGCCAGCAAGTTTATCTTTTCCCCTGCAGAAGGCATGAGGCTCTCTACTTCTTTGGGAATGTGTCTTAGCACTGAAGCAGAGTGCTATGAATCCCTCAGTGTCAATGTCCTCCCTTGTATTATGGTAAAAGGATCCCTGTTGTACCAAAAACTTCTGTATTTCATGAAAAAAACAGCAGTGACCTGAAATAAGACACACTTGTGATATTGGTGCAAATATATCTAGACTGGGTATTCTATAGCTTGTCAGCCCAATATTTTGGTCTAGATCTGGTCTTTCATGTCTGGTCTAGGAAAGAAATGGACAGATACTTTTACCTCCTTCATATTAATTACACCCAGGGGCCAAAATATTGCAAGGTGAAAGGAGCTAATGGAAAAAGGTAGATGTGGATGAAAAGTCACTGTCAGAATGCCAAATCTTCCCAATAAAGGAAAAAAATGAAGAAGACTGAATGTTTGTTGATGTTCTAGAGAAGCATAGTCCTGAGAATCTTAGCTTTCATTTATTACACAAAAACACACACACACATCAGATATGAGGTAAAATGTGTTGTCACTGCTATATGTTCTTATTCCAAAAGAGAGGCATTCCCACCCTTTTTGTTCAATTCTACCAATGTACAAATAGCAATCACTGATATATGTGGTGTTCAGAGAAGGCTATTTTGAGCTCTTGCCAATATCTCTGGATTATATATGCAGATGCTGCACAAATCATACCAGATGTTGACCAATTAAATTAGCTTCAGCTACAAGACAACCCAGTTGTTGTTATGTTCATTTTGTGACTGGGAATGATAGTAGAGTTACATTGGAGTTACACTGAGAATAGAATCTTTTTTTACATAATGGTGTCCTTATTCTGTACTGGGGTCTTTTAGTCCAAAAAGCACTGATGCATGAATGATCATGGATAGTTTACTGGCAGTGAAGATTCAAAACCTTCACTAATAATTTAGGCTGATATTTGTTCACTCCTTAGGAATAGACTTTAATTCAAAACTATGACCTGTTTTTCCCACACTAATAGTTTAACAACCACTATTTCATATGATCGGAGATGAGAAATGCAATATGTTGTTTTTAACTACATTGTGATTGTGGTGCTCAGCTGAGACCTTACTCTTCTTTACCTCCTCTGGAAAAGGTGCATCCAAATTCCTAATAAGAGCCATATTTCAGGTAGTGTCCCAAATGTAGTACTACGGTGGGAGGCAGAACTATCTAAATTCAAACCTGGTGCATGGGCTTACAATTTAGCACATTGATTAAAACGACTTTTTTCCCCTACAGGCTTGAGTTCTCTCCTTAGAGGAGATACTTTTGAATCAGTATGGTTCAAAAAACTCCAATATCTTGGTTTCTTCAGGGAAGTGCTTTTGATGATGGGATATGAGTGCACTTAAACAGCATATTAAAAATCTGGAAAACCAACAAGATAGGGCTGCTCTTCACAATAATGTTTTTTGTGCAGTCAAATTCCCTTTTTAAAGCAGTGAGATACTTATATCAGATAACTGTCCTAAAAATTTGAAGGGTATTAACCTTAGCATGCTGCACTTCCCAAAGCTGATGCAAAAAAATATGAGTTGAGATTGTGCCCCTGTGGACAAGGAGCCAATGAAACTAAAGCTCACAACTTTATACTGCATCTTCTATAATGACTTATAAACTCAATTTATAATACCTCAACTAATAAAATATCCCAGAAACACTGATCTCTTTTATGTACTGTTATCGGATCAGTATAAAGTAGTTTCTCTGAATGTGGCCAAATTTTGTTATACTGTATGGAAAATTAGGCAGACTCTAACTGCCCACTAATAATTCACCACGAATCACAATATATTATTTTGTCAATTTTTTATTTTTATTTTTCATTATTGTTTCTAATGCATTTATTTGTACTGTTGGTCTGTGACTGTAATAAAAATTGATTGATTTATATAATGTGATTGTCTTTTCTCCTAACACAGGATTACCTTCTGTCATCTACCTTTCCAAAGCAAGTGGCTCTATGTTGGAACAGAGAAGGGAAATACACACATTGTAAATATTGAATCCTTCATACTTTCTGGATATGTTATCATGTGGAACAAGGCAATAGAACTGTGAGTTTTGAATTGTTCACTAATTTTTCATTTTATTGCTATTCTGTAAAACGAAAACCAAATCCTCTAATCTACACCATAAGATGCTGTGGTGGTGTTTTTAATAATTCTCAATCTGATTTTTACTACAGTATTTGACTTTTTGCATTTAGCAATGTATTCCCCTGAAAACAAAGTACTAAAACCCAGTCCCCATCTTGCTGCTGCAAAGTGAGAAGACAGAAGTTGCCTACCAAATGCTTTTTGTCCCACTATTTTTCTTTCTTTAGAACCTTGCAAGTTACATTTACGATTTTTGATATCACAAAGCCTACTTATCCACATAGACCCCTTCAGCTACATAAAGATGCCCATCTTAGTCTGCAGAACACATTTAGAAAGCAGATTTTAGGAGAACTTAAAATGTCTGGAAATTTAATATGTGAGAGGTGGGTCCATAAGACTCACTGCTGCTTTGGAGCATGATTAGATGCCAGATGTAGTGAGTAAGTCAGTAGTGAGATAATTTTCTCTGATGAACCACAAGATCACTGAAAATGATAAGCATGGAACTCTGCTATCCAGTCCATCAAGCTATAGAGAAGGTACTGGGAATAGTAGCTGTTTGGCATAAGATATGGCTCTCAAGTTGAAAAGACTGTTTATCTGCAATATTAAAAGTTTGGCTTCCAAGTTGAATATGATCCAGTAGATTGTCAGGTGCAGCCCACAATGCATCCTGATCTCCACTATATTTCTGTTGCTTCTCTTGTGGTCTTTGTTTTTCCATTACTATGATCTCAAATGTTAGCTTTTTTCCTTGTTTGGCTCTGTTTCTTTATCTATTCTCTAGTTGCTTACATTTGTGTTCCCAGCTGTTCTACTTGCTCTGCATTCCTGCATCATTTCTCCCCTCTGTTTTTCTTGGTTTTTCTGAAGAATGGTGGTTTTTTTGCATCCTAATCATTCATCTGTAACCAATTCTTCCTATAAAACAACTCTTCATCTTCTTTGCCGCTCAGATGCTGAAAGAATATTTTCATATTATTTTTCTAAGACAATAGTTCTGAAGACTACATAGATCCTGTTCTCAAATTATATTCATAGGACTTAATCTGCAATCCCTTGTTGCATTTTTTCCATTTAATTCACCTGAATCTCTTTTTAAATGTGCAGAATTAAGTACAGTACTTGAGGTGGGATATGACCAATGCCAAATATAATGGAATCATTCCTTCCAATGATTTAGAAAGATTACTTCTGCTGAACAATCCCAAAATTGCATTCACCTATTTAGGAAACATACTGCACTGCTAATTTATACAGTATTTCAACTTGTGATCCATTACTAGACTGGAACAATTTCCACTTGCTTTACTGATTTTTTCTTCTTCTATGAAGACCTTTGCATTTATCTCTATTAAATTTCATTTTACTATTTTCACTAACCTATGAAGATTATTCTCAATGGCATTCCAATCTCCTAGAACAGAGGTGCAAAAGTGCTATTTGGGGGCTACATGTGGTCTGTCCCTTTTGTTGTTCTCAGATCCCCCAGTGTGTGGGGCCAAAAGCCTCATTTGTGCATTTGGGGGGTGATTTAAAAAAAAATAGCCCAAAGTGGTCCTTAAGCCTTTCAGATTCTTAAGACTCCAGTTTCATCCCATAACATTCCTGAATGCCCTTGCTCTGCCCTCTTTGAGAGGGCAGCCTAGGCCTAGGATGACTTTTAAACTGATGGATTTGTGAGGGAAATTTTAGCTTGCCTATCCAAATTCCTATCTCCTTCAGATTTGATGAGAATTTGGTTCATCTCTCTATCTCATTGGAAGAGTTCTATTCTCAAAAGAAGACCCTGTTTGTATCACACTTAAGCCCTTGTTATGACTTCCCAGAGCAGAAACAGCCATCAAGTGAAAAGTTGTTTTACACTTTTCAACTTCATTCTGTGATAGGCACAGATTATAATTTATGTCTTCCACATAAGTATGGGATCAAATGTGTGGGTCTTCTAAAAGAAGTTAGTGTTAATTATTCAATTATTTCAAGACCAGATTATTTGAAGGAGATTTCTGGAGACAACTCAGGCAATTACCCCACACAATTCTATCTTCAGTAGCATCTGTTAAGACTTGCATGTATTTGTCTCAGAGAAAAAAACAGTGTGACATAGAGCAGCCCACACATATCCTTCAAAGGTTCAGCCCACTCCCTGTTGTTATGCATTTCCTGCTGTTAAATTTAAAATATAAGGGATGTAGCTCATCAAGTGCACTTATAGACATGAGCTTCAAATTTGGTTCCCATAGTCTTACATTTATTTCTCCTAGCCCTAATGCAATTTTTCAGGAGCTTTTTACATGCAAAAATAAATCTCTCTCTTAAAATGGAGCTGCTAGTGGATAGGAGTTAGTTTCAAGGAGCCTGTTAGATAGTCCAAAGAAATTCCTTTTTGGTCTGGGTCCAAAATAAGCACTATGAATTATATGCCTTCTCCTGGGAACTTTTAAACCGGCTGATGAATTTTTATAGTTGCTTGTTATTGAGGCTGTGAGCAGCTTCCATTAAAATATGGATCTTTATTCAGCAGACAGGGATATTCACAGATAGAGAAATCAGACTGTCTGGTATAAGATAGTCAACAAATGCGAGCAACATCCTGGACTCAACATTTGAATTCTGTCCATTTGCTAAAAGTTTGTTACTGAAGCGTATTTTGTATTGTGAAAGATTTAGCTGGCCAAAAAAAGGCAATATAAGAGCCAGATTCAGTTCAAGCCAAAGAGAGTAATTTTTTTTTTTCATTAAGCAACAACGTGATAACCAGCATAGTTTAAAGGATTAGTCTGATCAGGATTACTTGCCTGCAGGAAAATAAAGGAAGAGAAACCAAACACAGTGTCATTTATAGGGCCTAACCGCCCCCCCTTATTTAAAGCTAATCATCCAGAGGAGGCATTATCATCCTTATGAGCAGTCAAAGCAAGCGTGCTGTGCAAGCTGCTTGGGAACAATTAATTGTAACAGCAAGAGCTAAAGAGCAAGCCATATTGCTGGAGATTTGCAGCATCTTCCTAGGCTCCTGTAGCCTGCAAGTATCTAGGAGAAACATTTCTCAGAGCAGTCTGTGGAAAAAATTTGCATTGCCCCAGATATCTCATTAGCTACCAGTCAGTTTCAGAAAAATACAAATTAATTAGGCAACAGACATTTCAAAAGCCCCAAGGAGGAGATTTAATCCCTCCTGAATTGATTCTGAGCAATAACTGTTGGATACACTCTTTACTTATATTGATAGATTAGTTTGTATACCTAAAGAGAAGAACCTCGCCCTTATTATCCTATTTTCAAGGATAGAAGTTCCACAACCAAATTCGGTGGTAAAAACTGCTGCCAGGCTAGAGGGAGAGAATATCTGAACAGCTGAACAGGCAGGCTTTAGAACAGCCTGGCCCACTTTGGTTTGGGCCTTCATCCTTTATCATTAGATCTAAAAGTCCATGCTGTTCTCTAGAGCAGATTTATTTTCTGCCTTTGTACACTTTGAGCAGGCTTTCAGCTCAATATCTAGGACAGTGTTTTTCAACCTTTACATATCTTTACGATATGTGGGCTTCATATCGTATTCCCAGAATTCCTCAGACAGTCATGTATACCCTCATAGAGAGGGGTTATCTAGCTGGTTCAACCAGATTTATGATAAGTGGTTAAAATTTTACACACGTTCAAATTAAGCCAAAATCCACATGTGAAGAAGAAGACCATGTGAAGTCTTCCTAACATTTGTGTATGCCAATGTGGTAGGTGCAGAATAAACATCTCAATGTGTTGCATAGTTCAGTTCTCATGTCAGCATCTTACAGTTAGCTGTCTCTATAAATACTGTGCATTTGTAACTAAGGTATTTTATTTAACTATTTTGAAATTGATTAATGAGAGCAATAAGTTTGGTTTGATTTGGTTTAAAAATCAAGTTTGGCTTGAGAAACTAGTGTGGTGCAGAAATTAAAATTTGTAATTTTAAATGGGATTTTATGGTTTATGTATTTTAATTTAGGGGCCAAATTTAATAAGTTTTTTAGCATTGTTTTTATTTGTATTGTATCCATGGATTGTTGATTTTATCTGGCTGTGCACCGCCCTGAGTCCTTCGGTAGAAGGGCGGTATAAAAATTTAATAATAATAATAATAATAATAATAATAATAATAATAATAATAATAATAATAATAATAATAATAATAATAAAAAATAAATGGCCCAGAAATCAAGAGACAATGAATTTGAGACCTCTTCTAGGCATGAAACTGCTGGGTCATGCCCAGTCCCCCTTTCTCAGCCCAACCCATTTCTCAGGGTGGTGGTTGTGGGAAAAATAGAGGGGCAGGAGCATTAGGTATGTTTCTTGCCTTGAGTTTTATATATATAAAAAGATGGGATAAAAAAGAACAATATCCCAAGGTTAAATACAGTGCACATTATAATTCTATAGAATTTAGATTCACATGTATATAACTTAATAAAATAAAATCCATTACATTATATATGTGTACAAGACAGCCATTTTCCAAAGGTCACAGAAAAAGACTTGCCTTGCTTTCAGCACTGGGTTGCCCATCATTTTAATAATAATGCTTAGAACCCAATCCTATTGAGCTCTGTGCAAGTGCCATGGAGTGGTTCTGATGGAAAAAGTGTAATTTGAAATAGGGGGGAAAATGATGAAGTTAAAAACAGAAAAAAATAGAATAGAATAGAATAGAATTTTATTGGCCAAGTGTGATTGGACACACAAGGAATTTGTCTTGGTGCATATGCTCTCAGTGTACATAAAGAAAAGATACGTTCATCAAGGTACAACATTTACAACACAATTGATGATCAATATATCAATATAAATCATAAGGATTGCCAGCAACAAGCTATAGTCATACAGTCATAAGTGGAAAGAGATTGGTGATGGGAACTATGAGAAGATTAATAGTAGTGCAGATTCAGTAAATAGTCTGACAGTGTTGAGGGAATTATTTGTTTAGCAGAGTGATGGCCTTCGGGAAAAACTGTTCTTGTGTCTAGTTGTTCTGGTGTGCAGTGCTCTATAGCTGCTTTGAGGGTAGGAGTTGAAACAGTTTATGTCCAGGATGCGAGGGATCTGCAAATATTTTCACGGCCCTCTTCTTGATTCGTGCAGTATACAGGTCCTCAATGGAAGGCAAGTTGGTAGCAATTATTTTTCTGCAGTTCTAATTATCCTCTGAAGTCTGTGTTTTTCTTGTTGGGTTGCAGAACCGAACCAGACAGTTATAGAGGTGCAAATGACAGACTCAATAATTCCTCTGTAGAATTGGATCAGCAGCTCCTTGGGCAGTTTGAGCTTACTGAGTTGGCGAGAAAGAACATTCTTTGTTGTCCTTTTTAATGATGTTTTGATGTTAGCTGTCCATTTGAGATCTTGATATGATAGAACCCAGAAATTTGAAGGTTTCTACTGTTGATACTGTGTTGTCAAGTATTGTGAGAGGTGGAAGTATGGAAGGGTTTTTCCTAAAGTCTACCACCATTTCTACGGTTTTGAGTGTGTTCAGTTCCAGATTGTTTTGGTTGCACCACAAGGCTAGTCGTTCGACCTCTCGCCTATATGCGGATTCGTCATTGTCTCGAATGAGACCAATCACTGTTGTGTCATCTGCGAACTTCAGTAGCTTAACAAATGGATCATTGGAGATGCAGTCATTGGTATACAGAGAGAAGAGAAGTGGGAGAGCACACAGCCTTGGGGGCCCCTGTGCTAATTGTACAGGTATTTGATGTGATCTTGCTTAGCTTCACCTGCTGCTTCCTGTTTGTTAGGAAGCTTGTGATCCACTTACAAGTCTGTTCCGTACCTGTAGCTGGTTTAGCTTAGTTAGAAGAATGTCTGGAATGATGGTATTGAATGCTGAACTAAAGTCTACAAAAGGACCCTTGCATAGGTCTTTGGAGACTCAAGATGTTGTAGGATGTAGTGCAGAGCCATATTAACAGCATCATCTGTTGATCTATTTGCTCGGTATGCAAATTGCAAGGGGTCTAAGAGCGGATTCGTGATGGTTTTCAGGTAGGAAAGCACTAGCCTTTCAAAGGTTTTCATGACTACAGATGTTAGAGCAACTGGTCTGTAGTCATTCAGTTCCTTGATGGTGGGCTTCTTCGGCACTGGGATGATGGTAGAGCGTTTGAAGCAAGAAGGAACATAGCACATCTCTAGTGATTTATTGAAAATATGGGTGAAGATGGGGGCCAATTGGTCAGCACAGACTTTTAAGCAAGAAGGAGTTATCTTGTCTGGGCCTGGAGCTTTTCCTGGCTTTTGTCTGTGAAATAGGTCCTGCACTTCCTTTTCTGTGATCACTAGGGGTTGTGAACCCAATGAAATGGGGTCAGTTGTAGGAGGCTTGGCTGTTGTTGGTGTGTCTGAGATGGGGGTTGTGGAGATAGGTGGTTGTAGTTTCCTTTCAAACCTGCAGTAAAACTCATTCAGGTCATCTGCCAGTTGTTGATTACCTTCAGCCTGGGAAGGAGGTTTGCCATAGCCGGTGATATTTTTAAGAGTTTTCCACATGTTTGCTGGTTCATTTGCTGAAAATTGATTCTTTAGCTTTTCAGAGTAGCTTCTTTTGCTGCTCTTATCTCCTTGTTAGTGCATTTCTGGCCTGATTGTACAGCATTTTATCACCTTTTCTGTAGGCTTCCTCTTTGGAGCTGCTTACGTTTAGGTGTAAACCAAGGTTTGTTATTACTGTGTATTCGCAAGTTCCTTGTAGGTACACATAGGTCTTCACAGAAGCTGACATATGATGTTACAGTATCTGTGAGTTCATCCAGGTCTGCAGAGGTATCTTTAAAAATATTCCAATCAGTGCAGTCAAAACATGCCTGTAGCTTTAATTCTGATTCCTCCGTCCAGGTTTTCACTGATTTAATTATTGGTTTTATGGCTTTAAGTCTTTGCCTGTAAGCAGGTACAAGGTGAATCATGCAATGATCAGAGTGTCCTACAGCTGCACGTGGTAAAGACCGATAGGCATCTTTTAGTGTTGTGTAGCAGTGGTCTAGAGTATTCTTGCCTCTGGTGGGACAATTGACATGCTGAAAGTATTTTGGTAGTTCTTTCCTTAAGTTTGCCTTGTTTAGATCTCCCAAAACAATGGCCAGTGAATCAGGGTGTTTGGCTTCAGCCTCCATGATTTGGTCAGCTAGAGTTCGTAATGCCTCGTTTACACAGGCTTGTGGTGGGACATAAACAGCAATTAGAAGAAATGAGGAAAATTCACGAGGCAAATAGTAAGGTTTGCAGTTGATAATTAGAGTCTCTAAATTGTTGTCACAGAATTTGTAAATTATGTTAAAATCTTGACACCAGGTTGAATTAATATATAGGCATAAGCCTCCTCCTTTCTTTTTACCAGATGTTTCTGGAATCCTGTCTGATCGTTCAATTTGAAATCCTGGAATGTTCAGGCTGCTATTTTCAATTGATTCATTTAACCAGGTTTCAGAGAAGCATAGGACTGCTGAATTGCGAAAATCAGAATAGTATTTGTTTAAGAGGAGTATTTCATCCATCTTATTTGCAAGTGAGCGATATTTGTTAGGAAAATTGAAGGCAGAGGAGTTTTAGTGCAGTTCTTAGCTTGATTAAGATCCCAGATCGTTTACCTCGTTTCCTTCGTTTCCGTCGTTTGGTTTTTTTAGTAATCCATGGCTCCGTGGGAATTGCCTCCTCCTGTGTTAGAATCTCCTCCGTGTTTGTAAAGACAGGCGGGGGTGAGATTAAAGAAAGCTGCTCCTTAAAGAAATGTTCCTTAATTTTTAGCAGATGGTCTCGTGAGTAGGAAATCCGTAGTGAGTCACAGAGAACAATTAGAAATAAAGAAACAATTAGAGAGCATTTCACCGAGGCAGCCTTCGTCGGCGCCATCTTAGGTAAATAGCAGATAGAATTACAACCCTTTGTCTTGCACCAAACCCATCAAGCAGAGGCATGCCAGCTGTTTGGCCTAGTGGTTGAGGAACCAGGCTTGGAACTAGGAGACTGAGTTCTAGTGCCGCCTTTGGGCCAGTCACTTTGTCTCAGCTGAACTCACCTCAAAGGGTTGTTGTTGGATGCTTACAGCTGCAGGAGCATGAGTATCATACAGACTTGAGATGAAAGATTTTGGTTGCTCATTTCTGGATAATTGCTTTATTGGAATCCCTCTTTCTAGGTTTACTTGTGCTTAGAGCAGCCTTTTATAATTTAGCATCCTTCAGCTGTTTTTGACTCTAACTCCCTTAATCCACAGCCACAGTCATTTTTGGCCTATGTGAACTGTTTAAGTATGTGAATTTTTTAAAGTTAAGTTGCTTGGGAATATATTGTGCAACCTCTGAATCAGCCCTATTTCTAGCTTGTTAAAGAAGTCTTTTCTCCTAACTTAAAAAGATCACTATTTTATAAAACATTTACTGTAGTTGTAGGATTCTTTTGGACGTCAGTTAATTTTTTTAAGCATTTATATAATTGAAATATTCATAAGCACAATCCTATGCAAACACCAGTGAAAACATGAGAAATTAGTTTCACTTAATTCCTATTTTGGTCCAGTCCTCTACATCAGGCAGTTGTGAAGAATGAAAGTTTAAGATTGATAGAAATTCTTTAATATATTTAATACTAGGACAATTCCAAAGTCGATCATTAAAATATTTTCTATGAGCAAAAATATGCTCATAGTTATCCATTTTTATTGACTTGTTTCCTTAATAGACTTGGAACTCTGTAAATTGTGTCTTTAGCAAAATATTTAACAAAGTACTACACATCATTCTGTTTAGCAAGCTTAATTAAGTATAAAAATTAAATGGGTATAGAATTCATTAAAAAGTCATATTAGTGGAGCATTCATTAGTTCCTCATCAAGTAGATTGAAATAGATATTCAAAGACCTCTACTCTCTTCCTGGATCCTGTTTCTCTCTCCCTATTCTCTAATCATTTTAATGAGCATATTTCCTATTTTCTCACTGAAAGTAGGATCATATTCAGTTTATGTAATAGCTGAATGGCTTCTTACTTGACGTCCTCTAAAATTATCTGCTTGGTTTACAAAACAATAATAAATTGTACTTGCTTTTTATAGTCTCAATTTTGATTTGCAGATCAACAAAGACTCACCCTGGGCCTGTTGTACATCTAAGCGATAGCCCAAGAGATGAAGGGAAAGTGAGTAACAACACAAGTATTTCTCAGTATTTTTGTTTTAGCAGTTTTTGCCCTTTTGCTACAGTTAATTGGGCAATTTAAACACATCAGCATCCATAAAAAGTATGTAATGCTATAGGCAATACAATATTATGGAGAAAAAATAATGTATACTCCTTTTGGGTAAGGTTAAACAAATTTTTAATAAACAGAAATTTTACTGACCTGAACATACAAATACAGTAAATACTTCTGAACTGTGCAATGTAGATAGAAATATTTTGTAAATAGGCTGTTGGTTCACTATCTATTAAAAATATGTATTTTCAATCAGTTTATTTTGTTTTGCTTAATGCAGTGCTGTTTAATTGATGAATAAAATATTATAATATGCTTCAATATAAATATTGATTTAAATTTTTATTCCACCTCCCCTTAAGAGCAAAATGTCAGTCAGATCAGAGATGCTGCCTCTCCAAAGTCAGAAAGACAGGCTCCAGTGGTCTTCCAGAGAAAAGTAAACTGGGCTCTGGGCTACCCTGGAGATAATCCAAGAATGCCAGACCAATTAAAGAAGGAAGACCAGAACTTTGCATCTCTGTCTTCCTTGGTAGATATATTTTTAGCTTCATAACTAGTAAAAATAACTTGTTTCAGCTCCATAACTAATGAAAAGCAAAGGCAAAACATCTGAAAGAAAACTATTTGTTTAAGTAGATATACTTAAGGAGATAAGTGAATCCCTGAATTCTGCAGCAGTAGAAGCTGATGAGAAAATTACCATGAAAAAAGTCAACTAACTGATTTTTCAAACAAAACAGGCTTCTTTTTGGCCTATCATTTCCATGAGCTGGATGCCTAAACTTAGCAAGCCAAGATGGCACCAGGAAGCCCAGGTCACACCAGAAACTGCTCCATTACCACCTACTAAAAACCATCTGTTCAGCTAAGCCATTCAATCATTAAAGATACCTTGAATTCTCCATACAAAGTATCCATAAAAGCATTTGAAAACTGTGGCAATAATTAAGTATCTCTTCATATTTAGATCATATTCAAATTCTAAACTTGAGAAAAATCTGGGTATCTCCTGGATTTGCAAATAGATGTTTCATCTAATCAATATCCTGTACTCACGGTCCTTTCTAAAGCTTAGCTAAAATGGTGGATCAGAGTACTCCCAATCAAAGACTTATTAAACCAAGAACCAGACTACATCAATTTCATGATGGATACCAAACTGAAAGAATGAGAAATCTTGAAAGTTCTGAGGCATCCTTGCCAATTTAGATCTGAATACTTCATACCACTAAAAAGTTGTATGCTATTACAGGATTTGTATGCCTTCCCAATCACAGATTCTTGGAATCTGCCATTGCCTTTTAGGATTCATTTCGAAATATCTTGTCCTAGATAGATTGACTCTTATGCTCCTCTTGCAGGTGGCTAGTTAGATTGATTCCTGAGAGTAAACACAGGTCAGCGGACAAAGACTGCTGCCTAGCTAATTTTGAATTACTATGCCTCTTTGAACTTTTCACTGTTCAGTGACTCATTCAGCTGCATTAAGTTAGTTAGGGGAGGAAAGACAGTTCCCTTCTTTTTAAATTTATCTTTACACTTAGAATAATTTTAAGAGGACTGTAATCTGATGGTGTATTAAGTTTTGGAATGGTGTGCTAAAATCCATTAGAACATACATATATACATACATAACATACATACATACATGTATATTCACTACAGAATCCTATTTTTGTCATGGGATCTGGGTGGGAGATATAGGCTTGCTGGGGCATGGGCACCACTTTTATTCTGTTAATTATTTTAATATCATATTGCTTTGTTTTTATGCATATTCTTATTTACTTTAATACATTTTTGTTATATTTAGTAATTATAATAGCATTATAAAAAGCTTAGTTTTTCCCAATTAATACAGCAGTAAGATCATTTCATCGTCTTCCCTACCAAGGACAAATGTTGCTTCTTCCATCTGTTCCAGAAGTAGGGGAGATGCGGAGTTTCTTCTAATTAGCAGAGAAGGCTTTGCTAAAGAAACAAATTATCCCTCTCTCCTGGAGAAGTTTCAATATCTCAGCAGAAAAGGAAGAGAGAATTCAGCACAGGGAAGCTGGAGAATAGTGGTGAGCTGTCTGGAAAAGCTTGGGTGAGAATTGTAGGAAGTTGAAGAGACAGAATATGCTGGGAAAAATCAGGTAGAGGAAGAGGAAAGAGTGCCAAGCAGCCAGGGTGATGCAAAAGAGGAGCAGCCAAGCAGAAAGGCAGAGATGCAGTGAAGGAGAAGTGACTAAGCATTTAAGAACACAGATGGAGAAAATGGAAAGCAAAGTGAAAGAAGACCTAGATAAGAATGGGAGAGAAAGGCAGCATTGGAGGGGAGGAATAGAAGGAAATGTGGAAGATATCCAGGCAATAAAGCTGGTGGGAAATGGAATGGCAAGTGGTTTCAGGACAGGGAAAATGTTAGGGAATATGAGGGGCAATCTAAGGTATGGTTGTTTTGGGGAATAAATTGACCCCCTTTTCCCTGTGACAACCTTCAAGTATTGGTAGACAGCTATCACGTCACGCCTAAGCCTGCTCTTTATTAGGCTAAACATACCCAGCTCCTTTAGCCCATCATATGCTTTAGCCTCCAGTCTTCTTATCATTTTCGTTGCTTTTCTCTGCATATTATCTTGGGTCTCAGCATCTTTTTTGTATTGTGGTAACCAGAATTGGACGCAGTATTCTGAGTGTGGCCTTACTACTGCAGTATAGAGTAGTGCTAGCACTTCTCATGATCTTGATGTTGTCCCTCTGTTGATGCAACCTAGGATTGCATCGGCTTTTGGCAGCTGCAGCACATTGCTGGCTCATATTTAAGTAGTGCTCTACTAGAATTCCTCTCACAGGTACTACTGTTGAAGGAGGTACTATCTATTCTGTTGATTTACCTGATGATGCTTCTGTTTGCATATTTTGTTTACTGTAAATATATTTATTTATATAAAACTGAGTGATATCAGCATCTCTGATTCCATTTGGACACTGGCTACACATTTCCCTGACGTATTATTGCATATGTTACATTTAGCTGCATGTGCTTTACAATAAATATTCTTAACACATATTAATCTGATAATTTGATTGTGTTTTCTTTCCCCTCCCTCTTCCTCAGTTATTAATAGGTTATGAAAATGGGACCATAGTATTATGGGATTTGAGATCAAAAAGAGCAGATTTAAGAGCATATTACGATGAGGTAAGCTATTTCAGTTTTTTATTAAAGCACATGTACAGTTTTCTGGTTTCTAAAATATATACAATGATTAATTAATGTCTTCCATTTGCCTCAGACATGATGCATACTGAATGGATGGCAGCAAAAAGAAATAAAAGTGCAAAGTTCAGATGTACATGAGATAATCAAGATCAGCCATAATTGTGTTATGCTTGCTATCTTCCTCTATTCAATTTATTAAAACCACATTGCCATGTTACTTTAGGAGAGCCAGTTCCTACAAGGCATTTGCTTCCAACCTAGTCATAGCCATCTTCTCAAGAAGAAAATTGAATAATCACATATCTAAGCTCTGTGCTCTTTAAAAGAAGAATGAGATATTGAATAAATATTTATTTAATATTATCTCAGATTTTAAATACTTTAGAGCTAAAGTTTATTAATGTGTGAAACCAGGTCCACTTATTATATACAGTAATATGACGATAAGAAAGAAATTAGCATTCCTTTTTAAGATAAAGCACTCTAATTCTTATTTCCTGGAATATTGTACCAACTGGACTATTATTAAATTTTTCTTCTCCAGATTTTGTGACTTGTTTATATAGGAAATTCCATAGAAAGTTAGAGAAGGTAGCATAAAAAAGCCATACTAATTAAAATTGTCTGATAAACATATATGTGTTAAGAAAATCTATATATAAAATGTTTTTAATTATTTACAGTAAGAATTAGCACCTGAAAATTAATATGAATTTTTAAAGATTTGTAATGCAAATTGGTGTGTCAACAGGTTAGAACAAATAAATATATATATTGATTCTGTCTGTGGTACCTAAGTAGTAATACCTGTACTTAGTACCTGTGGTAACTAATCCATAAAGAAACCCCCACTAAAATCCAAGACAGAGAACAAGAAAATGGCAAAGCCCCCCTCCCATATATAAAAGGTACTACAGACAGAATTAACAAGATCCTCCACAAACACAACATCAAGACAGCTGCACAAACCAAAAAATATCCACCATCCTAAGAAACCCCAAAGACAAAATTGAGTTCGAAAATCAAGGAGTATATGAAATCCCATGTACCGCCTGCAGCACCACATACATCAGACAAACCAACAGAAGAATAAGTGCACGCATTGAAGAACATAAGAACTCAGTCAGAAAAGAGGAACCAACTTCTTCCCTGGTCCAACACCTTAAAGCCACAGGACATAAAAGTGACTTTAAAAATACCATAACTATCGCCAAAACTGAACACTTTAACAACAGAATAATCAGAGAAGCCATCAAGATAAAAAAACGCCCACACAGCATGAATAAACAAGATGATACCTCCCACCTACCAGCCATTTGGAAACCTGCCCTTATTGACAAATGAGTCCCTAACATGAAGAATGATGCAAGACCCACACTCACGAGTGCCACACAGCATGTCACCATCACACATCCACGCGGAAAGCAGACTCAAATCCACATCGATAATGAAGCACGACCACAGACCAGAAGCCAGACCGCAGCTGCATCACTAGCCATTTCAAACCCCTCCAATCCATACATGCAGCAGACTGACACCCACCATGAAGATGTAGCATGACCACGAACGCGAAGCCAAACAACAGCAATTCAGCTCACCAACTCAAATCCCCCTGCAACTCAGACTAATCTGAGCACAACCAAGCCCCCCACCCAAGCAGAACACCCCCCCATCCAATCAGAGCACAGCCAACCCCACCATCCAATCAGAACACAGCCAAACCCCCAACCAATCAGAACACACCTCCACCCAATCAGAACACAGCCAAGTTCCCAACCAGTCAGTTCAAACCCCCACTAGCAGTTAAAAGGAAGAAACAGCTGCGATCACACATCGCTCCTAGAAGCACGAAGCTGTAAACACCAGCCTGAAGATGATGAATGAGACTTCGTTGAAACATCGCCAAGAGACTTCCAATTTTACGTGGGAGAAAACACGAATAACCAAAGACCTACATACAAACACCCGCGAAAACCTCAAAGTACACACACACACACACACACACACACACACATACACACACACACACACATGTGTATGTGTGTGTGTGTGTGTGTGTTCTGTCCCCTCCATTCCTTCCCAAAACAATACACCAGCCGAGGCGGTCTGCCAGCAATTTATTTACACTTGGCTGGGTTCCTTCTGGCAACAAAAGTTCTGGCAACGTTCCTTCATGTGACAGCCAAGTCCTTATCACTTAGCAGCGTGCCGACAGATCGTTGCCAGGGCAACCAGGAGTCTGCAGGATGATCTAAAGTACTCACGAGTAATCCCAGCCTTCAGTCCAAAGCAGTCACATAGCCAGTAGTCCGTAACTTTGTCCGACACAAGGGCCTATGGAGCACTCTCCCTGCTTTTATCCCCTGTGGGGTGTGGCTTCATGACTCAGCACTCCCTGGGCCTGCCCCACCCCTTCCTCTGCTGCGCACGCTTCTCTCAGCGTCGCTGTTTCGTATCAAGCCAAGATTGATCCTCAGTAGCTGGTTCTTGGGACGTTGCCAGGGAGGAGGAGGGGTCAGGGGAAAGAGGCCTTGTCACCTCCTCCTCCTCCTCCTGGCCTGCAGCTGGAATCTGAGATGGTGCCAGGGAGGAGGAAGATCCAGGGGGGGAAGGAGGTCTTGCCAGCTCCTCCTCCTCACTCTCTGAGTCATCCGGTTCCAGGAGGCCTGGCCCGAAGGCCGGAGCCACAACAGTATGTTAAATACAGTATTATGAAATTCTTCTTGAATCTGAAGTAGATTTACCTACAACTGTGATGGTGAACCTATGGCTCTCATGCCAGAAGTGGCATGCAGAGCCATCTCTCTGGGCACGCAAACTGTCACCTGTTGTTCTTCTGGTTCCGGCATACCAGCCTTCACACGCAAGGGAGTGCGGGAAACTGGAAGAACAGCCACCTGGTGCTCATGCATGCACTGGGAAGATGATCTTCCGGTTTCTGGTGCACGCATGCACACTGGCCACCTGGTCTTCTGGTTTCTGGAGTGCATGCAAAGATCATCTTCCCTGCACTCGTGTGCACACCAAGCGGCTGCTCTTACGGTTTCCGCCGCGTGCATGCACACCGGCCAGCTGGCCTTTGTGCGCACATGCACGCCAGAAACCAGAAGACCAGGTGGCCGGCACGCGCATGCACACTGGATGGCTACTCTTCCAGTTTTCAGCACGCGCATGTGTGTGTTGCCATTTCGGCACTCGGGGCCGAAAGGTTCGCCAACACTGCCCTAGGCACACGTGAGAATAAGTCTGAATCCTTTGCAGTATGTTCACTCTTCAACTGTTTGAAAACAGATACCATGTCCCCTGTCAACCCTTCGCTTAATAAATTGCTGAAATGGCTAGAGCCAAATGAATCAACTTGCTTTTTTAAAAATAGAGTAATGAAGTCTACATCTCTGGTTTTGTTCTGGTTTGGTTTAATACAAAAAAAGGCATATTAAAAGCCTTAAATGGGTTGATAATAGTGGGGTTTTTTTCATTATTAAACAACACTCAAAGAAAATTCCCAGTTTATACCAAATGTGGTCAGTACAATCCTTGGCTCAATAACCATATTAATATTTTTTAATGATTACATTTAATGTAATGATTTCATATAGTTTTGTTTTAGAAATCGATAATTGGAGTCTCCAGACCCAAATCTTGTTTTCTTTGGTTATAATTTCTGTATAAGCCAGGTATACATTGCAAGCGATGTACAGGAATGAAATTGGGAACACACCAATAGAATACTGTTGTTGATGATGATGAAAATCATGACAATCTGGGAACACATACAGTTGAAAGAATAGTATTGAGTGTATGACACACTGAGTGCCATACCTAAAGGCCTTAGTACAGTGATGGCAAACTTTTTCGGCACCGAGTGGCAAAACCGGAACGCATGTGCATGTGTGTGTGCCGGAGTGCTGGAAACACAAAGACCAGCTGGCCGGCACATGCATGCTTGTGTTTTGGTTCTCTTCCAGGCCAAAAATGGCCCTAATAATGGCCTGGAAAACAACCCAAAAATGGCCTGTATTTTGGCCATTTTTTGAGCCATTTTCTGGTGCTCTGGTGCCTGCAAAGACCAGCTGGTGCACTGGAAACCAGGAAAGCAGCTGGCGATGGTGTGCATGCCCGCAGAGAGGGCTCTGCGTGCCACCTCTGACACGTGTGCCATAGGTTCTCCATCATGGGCCTAGGGCATAAACCAAGAACTGATGGAATTAAACTTTAAACATAGAGATTAGATGTTAGGAAGAATTGATGACAGTAAGAGCTGTTCATTAGTGGAAATGATTACCACATGAACTGGCTTCTTCACTGAGGCTTTCAATCAAGTGGATAGTCATCTAGTAGGGATAGGGTAGTGAATCATGTTAGTGTTTAGTGGACTGGACTTGACCTCTTAGATCTCTTCCAACTATGATTCAATGATTTGTTTGTTGCATGATGATTTACTGAGTGATTTAAAACTATTAAGCTTTAACCTTAATCACAAATACCAAATCTGCTGTCCTGCTCTCTGCACTTATCTTTAGAAATAGAAATAGAAATAGAATTTTTATTGGCCAAGTGTGATTGGACACACAAGGAATTTGTCTTGGTGCATATGCTCTCAGTGTACATAAAAGAAAAGATACGTTCATCAAGGTACAACATTTACAACACAATTGATGATCAATATATCAATATAAATCATAAGGATTGCCAGCAACAAGCTATAGTCATACAGTCATAAGTGGAAAGAGATTGGTGATGGGAACTATGAGAAGATTAATAGTAGTGCAGATTCAGTAAATAGTCTGACAGTGTTGAGGGAATTATTTGTTTAGCAGAGTGATGGCCTTCGGGAAAAAACTGTTCTTGTGTCTAGTTGTTCTGGTGTGCAGTGCTCTATAGCGTCGTTTTGAGGGTAGGAGTTGAAACAGTTTATGTCCAGGATGCGAGGGATCTGCAAATATTTTCACGGCCCTCTTCTTGATTCGTGCAGTATACAGGTCCTCAATGGAAGGCAAGTTGGTAGCAATTATTTTTTCTGCAGTTCTAATTATCCTCTGAAGTCTGTGTTTTTCTTGTTGGGTTGCAGAACCGAACCAGACAGTTATAGAGGTGCAAATGACAGACTCAATAATTCCTCTGTAGAATTGGATCAGCAGCTCCTTGGGCAGTTTGAGCTTACTGAGTTGGCGCAGAAAGAACATTCTTTGTTGTCCTTTTTTAATGATGTTTTTGATGTTAGCTGTCCATTTGAGATCTTGCGATATGATAGAACCCAGAAATTTGAAGGTTTCTACTGTTGATACTGTGTTGTCAAGTATTGTGAGAGGTGGAAGTATGGAAGGGTTTTTCCTAAAGTCTACCACCATTTCTACGGTTTTGAGTGTGTTCAGTTCCAGATTGTTTTGGTTGCACCACAAGGCTAGTCGTTTGACCTCTCGTCTATATGCGGATTCGTCATTGTCTCGAATGAGACCAATCACTGTTGTGTCATCTGCGAACTTCAGTAGCTTAACTGATGGATCATTGGAGATGCAGTCATTGGTATACAGAGAGAAGTGGGGAGAGCACACAGCCTTGGGGGGCCCCTGTGCTAATTGTACAGGTATTTGATGTGATCTTGCTTAGCTTCACCTGCTGCTTCCTGTTTGTTAGGAAGCTTGTGATCCACTTACAAGCCTGTTCCAGTACCTGTAGCTGGTTTAGCTTAGTTAGGAGAATGTCTGGAATGATGGTATTGAATGCTGAACTAAAGTCTACAAAAAGGACCCTTGCATAGGTCTTTGGAGACTCAAGATGTTGTAGGATGTAGTGCAGAGCCATATTAACAGCATCATCTGTTGATCTATTTGCTCGGTATGCAAATTGCAAGGGGTCTAACAACGGATCCGTTATGGTTTTCAGGTAGGAAAGCACTAGCCTTTCAAAGGTTTTCATGACTACAGATGTTAAAGCAACTGGTCTGTAGTCATTCAGTTCCTTGATGGTGGGCTTCTTTGGCACTGGGATGATGGTAGAGCGTTTGAAGCAAGAAGGAACATAACACATCTCTAGTGATTTATTGAAAATATGGGTGAAGATGAACAGTTATTGAACAGTTATGCAAAGAACTGAACTCTAAAAATTTCTTTTTATATATTTAAATGCAATTGAGCTCAGTGGGATTTAGCTCTAAGAGAAAATTGTAGAATTCAGTGGTTAATCTAAATAATAAAAATGGAAGGGGCTATAGATGGTTGACTGAGTGCAAGAATCTAATTTATCACTGGTAGCTATCAAGATTTTGCTTGAACAGTGAAGGAGAAATTGGTTCCTTTATCAAATTGTTCTTGCTATTAGATTTTTTCTTCCAGACTTTTAGTAACTTCCTGTTACTTAAAGTCATTGTTCCCTGATTTCCCCACTTAGAACCAGAGTAGGAGAAGGAGGATGGTGAAAGTATTCACATTTAATTAGAAACCCAAAAGAATGAAGGAAGTTTTGAAGAAGCTTCTTTTGTTTTTTCCTACCCATTCCCTCATGTATTCTTGCTCTTCAAGGGGGCTTAATAAGTTAATTAGACCCTGAGCATTTATCACTTTTCATGTTCCTGGTGTTAAACCTTGGTGAATTCATTCTACATAAATTTGATTTCTCTAGAGGTGGTCTCAATAGGCATGGCCATTATATGTATTCTCAACAATAAAGAAAAGAGGATATCATTATTTCTGGGAGCTCAAGATTCTCTTTGGAATTTATTGTTCTGTTTAGGCTATTCACTCAATTGGATGGCATCATGAAGGGAAGCAATTTATGTGCAGTCATTCTGATGGCAGTTTAACTCTATGGAATCTAAAAAGTCCCAGCCGGCCTTTCCAGATAATCATTCCGCATGGTAAGATACATCCATTGTTGCTGGTATATGTAAGATACAATTCAAGTTCTGACCTAAGCAATGCATTTTTGTGTTGCCTCTGACTGAGCAATGGACCTTGCTAATTTCAAGATAGAATTATAGCATTTGAATCTGGGATCTATTTATCACAGCTTTCATGATTTTTTAATTGGAGCTGCTTTTCATAATCTAGCCTGTTGTTGTGAATAATGTGGCAGGGGACTCACTATTCTCTTTTTCTCCAGAAATCAAAACTTAATAGAAGACAAGATCTATACTAGGGACAAATCTCAGTAAAGGGTAATGTGCCTTAGAGCTAAGGTTATCTGGATTAGCCAAAGACCAGCTTGGTGGATGGGCCAACCAGAAAAGGGCAATCTTTTAACTTGCGGATTAATTTACCTCTTGTTTACCTAGTTGAGAAAAATGTCCCCATATTTCTGAATTGTTGCCAAATGATGACAATGGATACTTATATAATTACTTACTGTGTAAATAAGGTGAAAATGTCTGAGGAAAAAAAATTGTCCTAAGGATAGCCTCCAAAACTCAAAGAAAGAAAGAAACAAGAGGGCATCTTATTTTGAAATTCCTCAGTGAATAGGAAGATGAGCCAAACTGTAAGAAAACTGAGATAAGATTTTGCCTAGGCTGCCAAAATGTCTAGAGTCAATCCTGCATGAAATATCATGAATATTATGAGACTAAAGATGAGAAATTTTTCAGAAAGAAAAGGTTGTCTAGAAAAATGAATTGTTACCACTGCCTGAGATGTGCTTTAAAGGAGCAAGCTTGCTCTTTTTGCCAGCTGACTAACACTGTCTTTTTCAGCAAAGGTTTGGCATTTTATTACTAATACTAATTTATTATTTAGCCATTAGACCGCACCTGAATCACCTAAGTGTTTCAGTTCTTTTTGATGCCATAGCCCCAGCTGAGCTCAGGAAGTGCATTGGGATGTTGTTCTTTGTTGTATCCCTGAGGTCATCTCCAATCCACCGAGGCCCCTAGAAACATGATCGCTTTAGTTTTGTAATTGTTTGTTATTGCTCAGAACAGCCATAGCAACTCTTACCTACTGGCATTATGGGAAAATAAGTGGGTCTTTTCTAAACAATTCTTTTACAGGTAAAATTCAGCGAGATGGGAAAAAAGTTGAATCTTGTAAGCCCATTCTTAAAACAGAATACAAGACCTGTAAAAACAGGTAGGTACTCTTCTTGATCACACGAAGGAGGCAGCTATGATCTTGAGACAGGGCCTTGCACCTGTTGAAACCAGGCCACGATTAGGTTCACTTTTCTGCCTCTCTCAGCTATGAACATATATGGCACTATTAATCAATGTGACAATTTCTGTGTGAACCTGTACAGGATCTATAAGAAAAACTGAGACCAGAAAAATGGTTTTGGTTCCTTTTAAGTGTTTCAAGAAAGTTTATAGAGATTGACTTCACACATTGCAATCAGATGTAATTTATTTATCCTTTGTTTATTGAATAAGCCTTATATTATTGATATTAGTGGAGAGGGAGAGGTACTATTTAAAGCAGGGGTCTCCAATCTTGGCAACTTTAAGAGTTGTAGAGTTCAACTCTGGGAGTTGAAGTCCACAAGTCTTAAAGTTGCCAAGGTTGGAGACCTTTGATTTAAAGGAACTTTCTTGTTTTCAGCAAATGAGCAATGCATTTGTGATGCAGGAGTTCAGTATATACAGCAATGATCATCTGTACCATAAGAGAACCTACCTCCTTCAGCATTTGCCATTATTTCTGGATTGGACAAGCAACTGAGGTTACTGCTTTGATTGGCCAAAGATAAGGAAGCAGTGAAAGCTGCACAAATGACTACTTTAAACATCACAGTTATAAGAAAGAAATTCGATAAACTTATGAGTTTTAGAAAGATCACTTATGGTAGAAAGATTATTAGTTTTAATTACAATTTGGATATAATCTCTTCATCTCAAATTGCAAAAATTGCTATTTTAAAGTCAATGAAAAAGTGTGAACTATAATTATTAATGTTTTATTTTTTAATATAGTGACCCTTTTATCATTTTTTCTGGTGGACTTTCTTATGATAAACCTTGGCGAAGGCCAGGTCTGACAATCATGCATGGAAAAGCAATTACAGTGCTTGAAATGGATCACCCTGTGGTTGACTTTTTAACTCTTTGTGAAACTCCATACCCAAATGGTAAGTATGTGTAACAAGTTTAAATAATAAATAACACAACAAACAAAGAATAGTAACTACATTGCATGACATTGCCATGAAAAATTCCATAATCCTGTTATTAGGCCAACTGAAATTTTGTAACAGTTTCAAACTTAGTTTTTTGTTTTCTAAACTCATCATAAGATAGATGTTTAAAAGCCAGGAAAGAAAACAGTGAAGCAGGAAGGGACTGATTAAGGGTTCTAAAAAATGGAAAAGCTGGCAATAATTATAAAAATTCAGTTGAGCCAATTAAGGTACTGGCTCTGTGTATTTTTTAATATTACAGGTAGTCCATGACTTACAACAATTCATTTAGTGACTGTTCAAAGTTACAACTTTGAAAAAAGTGACTTATAACCGTTTTTCAAACTTACAACTATTGTAGCATCCCCATGGTCACATGATTAAAATTTTGATGCTTGGCAATCGACTCATATTTATGACAGTTGCAGTGTTCCAAGGTCATGTAATCACCTTTTGCAACCTTCTTAGAAGCAAAGTCAATGGGGAAGCCAGATTCATTTAACAACCATGTTACTAACTTAATAACTGCAGTGATTCACTTAACAACTGTGGCAAGAAAAGTTGTAAAATGGGGCAAAATTCACATAAATGTTTCACTTAGCAACAGAAATTTTGGGCTCAATTGTGGTCGTAATTCAAGGTCTACCTGTATTAGGCATTTTGAAACAGAAATAAAAACTAAGTTGACTTTGTATATAATATACAAATGGATGAAGACTATTGCTAACATAGTGTAAGCCGCCCTGAGTCTTCGGAGAAGGGCGGGATATAAATGCAAATAAAATAAATAAAATAAAAAATTAAAGTAGAGGAAAGAAAGAAGGAAAAAAAGAAAACAAAGAAAAAGCCAAAAGTGAAAAAAAGAAAGGAAATAGAAAGAAGTAGCTTCTAATTTTGTTTACAAGTTCAAATATAAAATTATTACTTATTTTTTGGTTACAAAAAACTCTTTTGTTATCCATTTTTTCTAATCACAACATAAATCATAAATTCATTTTTTCTGTTTCATCCAAAAACTCTATAAGGAATTTCCAATCAATAATATTAATAATACCAGGGGCCGTGGTAGCTCTGGCTGGTAAGAAGCCTGTTATTAGAACACAGCAGCCTGCAATTACTGCAGGTTCAAGCCCGGCCCAAGGTTGACTCAGCCTTCCATCCTTTATAAGGTAGGTAAAATGAGGACCCAGATTGTTGGGGGGGCAATAAGTTGACTTTGTAAATATACAAATAGAATGAGACTATTGCCTCATACACTGTAAGCCACCCTGAGTCTTCGGAGAAGGGTGGGATATAAATGTAAATAATAAATAATAAAATAATAATAATAAATGTAGATATTGTGTTTTCCCTAATTAAGCCTAGCAGGGAAGCCTGCTAGGCCCAAAATGGGCCACAGGGTGGGTGCACTGCACCCCCATCCCTTCCCCCCACACTCAAACATGCACATACTATCCCCATGGGCATGCGTGCACATCTCCTGCATGCACCCCGCCCCCCGCACATGTGTGGCAGAGACCCAAAAATCAGCTGGCTGGTAGGAGGCACACACGCATGTGGGGTGGAGCTGAGCTGGGTGACAGTTCACGTGCCCGCAGAGAGGGCTACATGTGCCACCTATGGCATGCGTGCCATAGGTTCGCCATCACGGTCCTATACTATAGAGTCCAGTATTTCTTCTAATTCATATTCTGGTTGTCCATCCATGATCACTGGTGATGGGGGCAATTGCTGGGATTGCAGGGTGTTAGGGGGCTTTTCTCTAAATAGCAACAAATGGTGAAAGACTGAATGCCCATTCATGGGGGTGGGGTTGCGAGTGAAAAACTACAGTGGTTGACTTGTTGGATAATCTTGAAGAACCTAACAAATTTTGTGTCTAGTTTATTTTATGGTCTTATTGAGACCAAAAACTTGGTAGAGAGCTAGAATTTGTCTCCTTCAGCTATCAGTAGCCTTTCCTGTCAATGGGCATCCACAGCTTTCTCATACAACTACTTTGCCTGTTCTCGCTGTTTCAATAGGATTTGTGCAGCAATTTCTTCTTATAAAAACCCATAGTTCCTGGGACAGAACTCTCCTCCTTAGGGTTCTCTGGTAAAGCTCTTGGGTGTGTTCCGTACAAATCTGGACCCATAAGAACTGGTCCAGAGATTGTTGTGCCTTGATTCTGGTGATTAGATTCTGGTGTGATTGAGTTGCCTTCAACATTTTGGATGATAGGTTCCATTTTACTTATCAAAAATGGAAAGATCTTAAAATATTGGTTGCCAGCAGGGGATAATAAATTTGAGAATATTCTGGTTTTCAGGACAATGTATTTGGTATCAATTTCTTTGAGGCAGGGTTGTGCAGTTATGGTCATAGCAGAACAAGATAAACTGAAGTAGCATGATAAATCTATCATTTAACTTTTTGCAGTCTTTTTAGCATTTTTCAGACTCTATTCTGTGTAAATTGATTATCATGCCTTTTCCATAAGAATATGCAAACAGAAGATTTACACATAACATACTCTGCAGTATGCTTGCTATAAATTGGAATAATCTTTCCATAACGGTTTGATAGGTTACATGGGAAAAATTATGTAGAAATATTATACTACTGCATGTTTATTGGAACAATATTTATACTTAATCTCACATGAGGAGATGCCAAACCTATCATCAGAATAACACGAATATCTGTTTCAGTGTTCCAGGAAAATATAATATAATCTATCAAACTTCTGGGTTTGGAAAATTCTTTATTAGGATTATATATAACTTCTGTGTTTGTTCAGAACAATGGTTATATGGTCCTTATTTAATAATTAATTCACTAATATTTGTGTTTATATTTTTCTTTGTATGTAGAAATTCAAGAACCCTATGCTGTTGTTGTACTATTAGAAAAAGATCTAATTGTTGTTGATCTGACTCAAAGCCAGTAAGTATAATTCCATATGGTGCTAACAATAATTCCTGGGAGAGAAGCATAGATTTGTTGTTGAGTTTGGAAATATAAACTAATATGAAAGACCAAAGCCAAACTCTTTTCAAAACTAACAACTTCACTATTCATTGATACTAGGATTAATATTTTAGATATTTTAGATATCTGTTTCTTTGTTAAACGTATCCTTCCAAAATTATTGATTCTAGTAAATTATCTAAAAAAGATTATAGTTTTAAAAGATGCTTCTCCATTCCCCTATTTTTCTGTATTCACTGATTTTAATCACCATGCCTTAGTTTTAAAAAAGCTATTTCAGAATCACCTGTTTCAAAGACTCACTAATGAAATCAGTGATCAATTTGCTTAAAACAAATACTTTGCGAAGCAAAACAATCAACAATGTCTCAACAATACAGTTCATATAATTGTATACTAAAATAAGATTGTGGAGTTTTTGGTGCTCTCTAAGTTTATTTGCTTGCAGATGTTTTGTTAGCAAAATAAGTAGCATATTTAGTGTTGTACTTGCAGGAAAATCTAGAAGTAAACAACCAAGCTCAGAGAGCACCAAGGACTCTACCATTCAAGCCTGAGCTATGTATATTCTCTTCTATTGGTACTAAAGTAAAACAAGAAGAGAAAAGTATCTACATTTTGCCATATTCAAACCCAATCAAAGATTATTCCTTTTTCTCTATGATAACTTGGTGACAAGGTCAAAAGTCTCATAATTTTTTTAGAGGAGGCAGTTTAGTGCATCAAGCAAGCATAAATATTCTAGAAAAAGGGCTTTATTCAAAATGCCTTTTCATCAAACATAATGGGAAGAAAAGTTATTGGGAATCTTTTCACATCTTCCTTTTGTATTTTTTCTTAGTACAAAGGAAAGGAAATGGAATCAATGCACAATACTATTTGATTAGTCCATCCAATCAAAGATCTAATCAAACATTGAGAGAAAGGGTTAACCAGCTGTGTGGTCTTCTTTCTCTCTCTACTTCACTGATTATTTATTTTTTGTTGCTTTTTTGCAATACATGAAGTAGCTCAGAGTTGTGTTTTTTATTAGATTCCACCATGGTTGAGGATATTTGGAAATGCTATTCATTAAAGCAGCCCACCTTTTCCCAGATCTTCATGTGAGACTGTAAAAAAAAAAGTGCCTGTTTTAAGGAGCTGCTGAAAAAAGCCAAGATACTTGACTTCACAGAGAGAGGAAATGCTTTCCAGATGACTTTTTAAATTGTATAGAGCCCTACACCTTAGATGAGGCTTGTCTGTACCATTTGCCACTTGTAAGTCAGTTTAATGTTCATCACCCTAACAAGTGAACATTAGGATCATAATTATACAGATGGTGATTTGTTTTACACTTTTTTTTCCTTGCCCATTTAATCTGAAGCAAATCTTTCCAGTTGTTGACAAGATTAAGTACAATGTCCTCTTTCTAAAACAATTCCCTTTAGACTAAAAAACCAGCATAGTCAAGGGCCTAATTTGTACCAAAGGGGTAAAGGTGTGTCTGGGCTATAATGTAGAATCTTGCTTGCTAATGAAGCATCTTATTGGAAAAACAAATACTGTGGAGCCCTTCTTCCTGACATTTCCATCTTCCAGGTGCCTGGAAATCCTTGAGTCAATCCTTGTGGCATTCTATCTCCAGCAATAGTTAAGCAGGTTGATTATCTTTCATTGAATGATGCCACAGCAAGAGATGAACTGATTTAATCTTACTCTGTTGTAAGATTCTTGTTGTAGAAGTGGCATCTGCAATCTAAAATGTCATATTTTAGATTTGAGTCCTTCGGGAGAAGGGCGGTATAGAAATTAAACTATAAATAAATAAACTATAAATATTCACTAACTCAGTGTGACAGTTGAGACAACTAAATAACTGAAGCACCCTTAAAAACCATGATTCTCTAAGAGTTGAAGAGAAAGGATTTGAGTCCCGTTTATCTGGTTAAGTTAGAAGAGCTATAAAAGCCTGGGATAAAATCCAGTAGAACTTGGGACATCCATCCTGGACTGTGTTTGGATGTTTATTGTTCCTTGGTGATTGCATTCTTCTTTATAATTGTTCTCAGTTATTGCTTTTCTACTATTATTGGTTTGCCCTTTGTTAAATTGTGTTATTCTTTTCATCTTCTTAGTAATAGAAG
Organism: Ahaetulla prasina; assembly: GCF_028640845.1. Classification (NCBI taxonomy): domain Eukaryota; kingdom Metazoa; phylum Chordata; class Lepidosauria; order Squamata; family Colubridae; genus Ahaetulla; species Ahaetulla prasina. The sequence continues at coordinate 189,986,403 of NC_080540.1, forward strand.
GAATGTAGGCTGCTCAGAGTCTCTCTGGTTTGGAGTGGTATATAAGCCTCAATAAAGAACATTTAAGTTTTTAGTATGTACTCATCTTTAATCTGATTGACATAAAAATAGTCTTAATTTTCATCTCACTGTCTACATTTGTGTCAAGAATTATTAAAAAATTGTGTGTGTGTGTATACTTAGTAATATGTTCCTTTTCAAATAATTAATGTTTAGGTACTTTTGTCTTTAAAGGGTATGCTAATACATGTTTTTCTCACTTAGTTTCCCCATTTTTGAAAATCCTTATCCCATGGATATTCACGATTCACCTGTTACCTGCACAGAATACTTTGCTGACTGCCCTCCGGATTTGATTCCTGTGCTATATTCTGTAGGTGCAAAACATAAAAAGCAAGGATATAGCAATAAGGTAAAGAATAAAAAAGGGAAAGTGTTATTGAAGCAGCACTAATTACTAGGATTTATGGTTATGCTTCATTGTTCTTTGCCTACAGTATTTATGATTTTGGTATTGGTACTGTGCCTTAACAGACTCTCATGTTGGGCCTGTCCTGTCTCCTTGTGCAGGTTCCTCCCCTCTCTCCCTCGCCTTCTCCCTCTGTCCCCATCCTTTGTTTCTGAGAAGCCCTTGCTCTTTCTCTAAGAGACAAGAACAGAAATAGAGATGGCAGCCAGAGGTGTCACTTCCAACTTCTTGTTACTCTTATTACAAGAGAATCAGGTTATTTATTCATCAGTCTAAACCCACAGCAGTTTAAAAATGTCAAATGTACTCAAAACCTTTGGTGGCTCAACAGACTAAGTCTGTCTGTTATTAACACAGCTGCTTGCAATTATTGCAAGTTCAAGTCCCACCAGGCCCAAGGTTGACTCAGCCTTCCATCCTTTATAAGGTAGGTAAAATGAGGACCCAGATTGTTGGGGGCAATAAAAGTTGACTTTGTATATAAATATACAAATGGATGAAGACTATTGCTTAATACATTGTAAGCCGCCCTGAGTCTTCAGAGAAGGGCGGGATATAAATTCAAAAAAACAACAACAACAAACCAAAAAAAACACACCAAATTTGCCTACCTTTGTCATATTTTATGTAGAAACAAATTATTGTTGATACCATAAACAGGAGGCAAGGATTTCTAATTTAGGGGTTGAATTTGATTCAAATAGGAAACAAGCAGCTGTGAATCATACAAAAATGAATCTGGCTGTTTTCTAAAAGACTGATTAGAGTCCAGACTAAATCTGTTGGTTGGAATACATCTCTGCATGTAGTTAAGGGTGTCGAGAGTTCTGAATTCTATCTGATATATATATATATATATATATATATATATATATATATAAATATATATATATATATATATATATATATATATATATATATACATACATACATACATACATACATACATATTTGTTTTCTGAGGTTTTCGCGGGTGTTTGTATGTAGATCTTTGGTTATTCGGTTTCTCCGCGTAAAATTGGAAGTGTCTTGGCGGCGTTTGACGAAGTCTCATTTGTCATCTTCAGGCTTCAGCTTCGTGCTTCCAGAAGCACGAAGCTGAAGCCTGAAGATGACGAATGAGACTTCGTCAAAACATCACCAAGACACTTCCAATTTTACGCGGGAGAAAACCCGAATAACCAAAGATCTACATATATCTATATCTATCTATCTATCTATCTATCTATCTATCTATCTATCTATCTATCTATCTATCTATCTATAAATAAAATATATATATACAATCACACAAGATGGAATTTCAGGTGTCTTAATATTGGATCAGATTCTGTAAGCTTGCAGAGTGAGGGCTAAACATGTATTTTTGCTTTAAATACAGTTGATTTCCTTAGATAAATTTTACTCTATTTTACTCATACACCCATGGGGGGGAACCACCATAGTTAAACAAAATATAAAACATAGCCTAATAATTAGCTATTAAGTGTTTTTCTTTTACCATGTAATACAAACAATAGTTTGTGAATATTACATTGTCATTGAACCTATAATGAAGTGCATAAACATGCTAATGAAGTGATAGATAGATAGATAGATAGATAGATAGATAGATAGATAGATAGATAGATAGATAGATAGATGATAAATAGATCAATAAATAATTTTCTTTTTTTAGGAGTGGCCTATCACTGGTGGAGTATGGAACCTAGGATCACAAACATATCCTGAGATTATTATTACAGGGTAAGGAAAGTCCTATTATAAGATACTGGCTGTTGCAAATAGTTGTAGGTTTGTTATTAGTTGCTTAAAATTTTACTCCATTTTTCTTTACCGTGTGGTGAATAACACCAAATATAAAAGTAAAAGTAAAAGAGTAAAAAAATTACTCCAGATCAAAAGGCATGATTGAAAAGTCCAGTTAATAATATCTAATTATTATACTAATATTTAAACAGCCAATTTCCAATTTGCCTTTGAAATATAAGTGATTTTCCAACAGAGAATTGGGTGACTTAGCTATTAATAGGATTGTTGTTCTCCTTAGTCTGTTGTAAGGAAAAACTGAGAGTGAAACTAGAAGTATATTCAAGAAAATACAAATCCATGTGATATAAGCTCAGAATTCTTCAAGCACCTAGAGGTGTGGTAGCAATGGAGAAAAATGTATATATTATATTTCTCCTTAGGATAAAATTCATTTTACAACATAATGTCCCTCATGGAATGTTTAGAACTTTAGATAACTTTCTATGACAATTTTTCAGAATTTGTTCTCTGCATCAGCTCTGATGTTCTCTCCATAATTTTATGAGAATTTTAAAGGTATCAATGTATGCTATGTCTACAGCATTTCACTGTTTGTCAAAAACAGACTGTGCCAGTGGAACAGTGAAATGCTGTAGACATAATATACTTGGACTTCAGTAAGGCACTTGACAAAATAGATCACAGCCTACTTCCTGGTAAGATAGAAAAAGCATTACCATCAGATGAATTTATAATTGGCTGACCAAATGCACTCAGCATGTAATCCTCAGTGAAACTATATCTACATGGAGGAAAGCATGCAGTGGGTTTAGTCTTGGGCCCAGTACTCTTCAACATCTTCATAAATGATTTAGCTGAGGGGATAGAAGGGGGAACTCCTCAAATTTGCAGAATACCAAGCCAGGGGAAATAGTCAACATTTTAGAAGATAGGCTCAGAGCTCTATCTCAAAAAATGTAATTCAGTGCTTAGAAAAGGAAGTTTTTACACTTAGGCAAGAACAACCAAATGCATAGGTATAGAATAGAAAGTACTTGGCTTAACAGAAGTAACTGTGAGAGGGATCTTGGAGTTCTAGTGGACAACCATTAGAGCCAGCGGTGTGTTGCAGCTGCCAAAAAAGCCAGTGCAGTTCTAAGCTGCATCAACAGAGGGATAGCATCAAGATCACATGAAGTGTCAGTACCTCTTGACACTGCTTTGGTAAGACCATACTTGGAATACTGCATCCAGCTTGGTCATCATAATACAAAAAAGATGTTGAGGCTCTAGAAAGAGAGCAGAGAGGAACAACAAAAATGATTACAGGTCTGGAGGCTAAAACATACAATGGACCGCTGCAGGAACTGTAACTGTAATCAGTGGAACGGCTTGCCCCAGAAGTTATGGGTGCTCCATCACTGGAGGGTTTTAAGGATAGCCATTTGTCTGGAATGGTGCAGAGTTTTCTGTCTGAGCAGGGGGTTGGACTAGAAGATCTCCAGAATTCTGTTGTTCTGTTACACTAATCCACTGAACTGTTTGAATTAATTTGTGCTATTCCTTTTGTATAAAGAAATATATCAGCATTTTCCAGTTAACAGGCATATAGTAGGTATAACTTTCACAGACACAATAAATAGGTCACATAGAAACTCCATGAGTAAATAATGTCCATATTTTGCACCTACAATTTTTCAACATTCTTACAGCATTTGTGACTTCCTTTTCATCATCCTTGCATGCAAGAATGATGTACCATGTTTTTCTGTCATCCCAAATCTCTTATTTTATATCACCCCATCAAATATCCTTTTTCATACTTGTTATTACTATATAATACTTTTACACTTCTCTGACACTTTATAATATAATTCTTACCTTTGTTTCAAGCAGCTTCCACATTCTCTTTTCTTTTAAGCTGATAGTCACTAAACAAGAACTAATTAAAGCTTGGATCTCCAAATGTAGCTATTCATTGTAACAAAATAAGATTCCTCCGGTGTTGTATTAATTCACAGCATTATACAATTTTATCACTATTAATTAATTATGCAGAATTATCACTTCACTGTAGCTCTAACATGGAACTATCATTAACCTATGGATTTCTACATCTACGCACACCAAAACATTCTATATGACATGAATTTATACCTTTTATGTACATTTATACTTTTTAATGTACATGTTAGCCCTTTTATTCATATTTCAACCTGCACTTTTTCTTCCCTGCATAGAATCATTTATTCCACTGCACGAAACTGCTAGAAACCTTCAGTCCAATATATTACATCCTTCTCATTTTTCTTAGTTTCATAAACCCAATCTATCACTTTTTAAAATTTGTATTCACCCTTTATTCCCTCTTACAGTCTAAATTATGTTTTCCATATGTCATGGTCATTACAATATTAGATGGGCCTATAGATATTGAATCCCATTCTCTAATGACTTTGATAAATTGAGGCTTTCACTTTACACCTTTTAGTAACATGTCTAACAGGTTACCCTCATGCCATTTTTTCAAGAACAGGAGACTTGCCTGTTTGAAATGAAGTCTTGGTTCTGAAGAAGAGGAAGGTAGCTTTGGAATGCTCTTTCTGGTTAAGTCTGTTTTTGTTAATAGAGGGGAAAAATCTGCTTGTGGGAGATACTCAACTCTATGCAGGGTTGTTGTTGTGGGGGGAAAAGAAAGAAGAAGGAGAATTCCTTATGTTTGACACTTTGAGTTTTTTTTAAAGTAACAAAGGCAGGATAAAAATATATTAATAAATAAATAAATATTGGCTTTCGGTAGGTTACAGCAAAAATCATTTGCAAAGACATGCATGCAACCAATGTTTGAAAAAGCCACTTGAGGACAAAATCCATTAAAGTAGCTGGAGCTTTCTTCACCCACCCACAACCTGGCTGCTCTTTATCATACTTCTATTTAATTTTAGTTAGTGTAAGAAATCTCTCTTCTACAGTACATTTCAGAAGAGTTATGCAGCCGCTTCTAGTATCTCTCATCCATCTTGTGAGAAACTACGGAGAAGATAAATGAACTGCATCCCCATTAATTAAATCCTGATACCCTTCATTCCTTAACAAAACTAGGACTTCCTTCATGATTCTGACAGGCAATGAAAGAAGAAAACTGCTGCTGAGAAGTTCAAGTGTCCCCAGTGACTAGAGATGGCAATTGAGATTTGTCACCTGTGTTCTTATATCACAGGAATTGAAACCAAGTTCAGTTTTGATAGAAGTATATGATGATTATAATGTTATTCTACCTTGTTTTAATTGGCCTTTACTATATTCTTTTAAGTCATGCAGATGGATCAGTAAAATTTTGGGATGCTTCTGCCAGTAAGTTTTTAAATTTATTTCTGCATTATAAATGCATGTTACATATTTGAAAAGGAGTGAATTGATTGCAGTTATTGAATCTGTTATTCAAAATACATGAAATTGGTACAGTGTAATGAATTCCTGACAAGTTTTAAAATATTATTTGAAAGAGAAAAATTGTAGCAGAGTGTGAATGAGTAGGAATGAATAAGAGTCAAAACGGTATGCCTGCAAAGAGACTAGAAATCTAACACTAGTTAGATTTCTAGTATGGTTTGGTCTTCATGTGATCTTTTTCTCTGATTCTGCAATTGATTATTAAGAGGCTTCCACTTCTGTGTAATTCTGTAGTCAAATGATTAATGAACAATTGAAATGATTGAAAGAAGACTGGAGTACGATACATATAATGTGGTCTGTTCTTCTATTTGAAGCAGGGTGCTGCACAAAGTGAAGCCCTTTGAGTCATAAAGAATCTCTTTCCCTTTCCCTGCTGCTCAATTCATCTGCTTCCCATCAGAAACAGATTGCTGATTAAATGCTACAATATAATATCTGAAAAATACAAGGGAAGGTTTAGTATTCTTCTGACAGTACAGGATGTTTAGCACTGAACTTTGTCATTCTCTTTTTAAGCTTTTTTTGGTTAGCACTAAATACCAGGGCTTTAGACTTTTTATAGTGTGCCTGTGCTTTCGATCAGAGGGCCCCAAATAGTAAGAATCCCAAAACAGTGAAGATAATAGATTGTAACAATACAATTTCTTTCCACTTTCCATTTTAACATCAGAGTAATATAATAGATCATTTCAATTTTTTCTAGTCACACTGCAAATGCTGTACAAGTTAAAAACTTCAAAAATATTTGAAAAACGGAAGTTGGAAGGCAAGCCATCAGCAGATATGATAGAAGATGATCCGTGTGCAATCCAGTTAATGTACTGGTGTCCTGAAAGTAGAATATTTTGCATAGCAGGTGTCTCTGCATATGTTATTATTTATAGATTCAGCAAACATGAAGTTAATACTGAAATATCGGTAAGTTTGTATGAGTGTTGCGTATACACTGATTTGCTTATATTAATATATCAAAAGTTTCCCTTTAATCAATGATAGGTACCAATAAACATGGATATGTTTGCCATGCAGTCATTACAGTTGAAAGTAACAAATTTGGATATGCAGCTAGCTATTATGGCTTTCTTATATATTTAAACATTCAAAGGAAGCTGTAATAATCATACTTTTGAGGGTGACTTGCGTGGGAAGACTGTCAAAACAGATTTGAACCAGCAGGTTATTTTGATGTTACAAAAATGATATTTTCCAACTACAAACTGAGTCTGTTAAAACAAAGCATTTTATTGAATGCTCCCATTCTGACAATCAGTTTTTATTCTTCTTTCTCTTGGAAGAACTGTGTAGTCCTTGGTGCTCTCTGAGCTTGGTGGTTTTCTTGTAGATGTTTTATTATCAAATTAAGTAGCATCATTACTGCTGATGCAGGCCTAGGAGAATATATGTGCAAGAAAACCACCAACCTCAGAGAGCACTAAGGATCCCACAATTCATCTCCAAGCTTCAAATATTCTCTTCTATTGGTCTCAGAAGAACTTCTAACCATTTTTCCTCTTCATAACTCATGGTTTTAAATCAAGAGAATTTGCAGTTTTGAATTTGTAGTTTATGAATTTTTTTAATCTCAATTACTTCTCAGTGGTCCTGTGGAGTTCCTCACAAACAGCTCCAGAAAAAGTTGGAGGTTTGACAGGCTATGCATTTCTCCACAGGGAAACCCAGCAATCCTTTAAATCAGCCCAAGTCTTAGTCCGCCATCTTGATCCCAACATAGCTAAAGGAAATAAATAAGTTTTAGAGTCTAAGCCCTTGAAAGGAAAAAGGATGCCTTGGATATCATAGCTCAAACTTTTAGTGATTTACTGAAACTTATTATTCATTTAAATGGTATATATTTTGTTTTTATTTTGGCTGTACACCGCCCTGAGTCCTTCGGGAGAAGGGCGGTATAAAAATTTAATAAAATAAAATAAATAAATAAAATTTAGAAAATTTATATAACCATGGACCAAAGAACCCCAAACTCGGAACCACCAGGGTTCAGTTTCAACCCATTGCTCCCTATCCAGCCCCTAACAGCCTCCAGGCACTGTGAGTGGGAGGCCGCAGCATCACTTAATTCACTACTTACATATGTTTGCAAAAATCTGCAAGTCTACGTTGCAGGTCTTCATTCCATGTCATCATAAGATAGATTAGGAAACAAATTCTGGGAAAGTATTTACTCTGCCTTAATGTCTAGGTTCCTATTGATCATAGAAATCTCTATAAGGAACTGGAATCACCTTCATGTTTAGATGAGAACAGAAAAATATATTCTCTGTTTCTGTTTCCAGGAATCTAGACCACTAAACTAATATGGTATAGTAGGAAGACACTTTAGGCCAGCTTCTTCCTCTGCTTTGTTTTTTAATTCTGCCTTACAATTGACAGTCATAATTTTGATGGATTCCTTCATACTTAGCCTGGTTTGGGAAGTTTGCAGTTTCCTGGCATGTAGCTGACATTCTGGAATACTGCGAAAGCAGATTGGCTTCACAATATTGAATCTCTTAACTATATTTCTAAATCTAATCTGAGTTTTAATTTTTAAAAAGTCTTTAGAGGTACAGCTCCAGAGTGAGATAGAAGATACCATTACTCCTGAAGCAGAAATTATGACTCCATTTGCCGATGCCTCTTCCGATTATTCATCTTTAAAAGACCTCTCAGGCAGTTGCAATACTCCATCTGAGCGAACAATGGATTGTAGTACATTGATCAGGTAAAGAACATAGACTGATTTAAATTGTTTTTTGTTCTCTGTTCTTTTTCAACATTTCTAACAAAATTTCTCTAACATTTATATATTTTCTGCTAAGATTGTGAAGTATCATGCATATTGATACCTCTCTATAAATAGTATCTCATGAATTATTTTCTGTTTTTGTACTAAGAAATTTTTACAGATAGTTCAAATAAGTGTAGTTGCTCACCATTGTACTATTTCTTTATTAAGAAAGACTGTAGAAATCATTCCTCTCATTTAAGACTGAACTCGGCTGATTTAGTAGCTACCAATAACCACGTACTGCAATAGATTCCTATCACATCTAGACTGGCACCCCCCTCCATATTTGTTACAGCTAAGTCCCTAAACCCATTGTTTGAAATTGCTGCCACATGAGGATCAAAGGTTCCCTTGTTATGTTGACAAGTGAATATCAGAGTAAAAGGTGTTTGAATGCTGAATGTCCCGAACGTAAAAGAATGCTTGAGTCTGGGGAGGAAAGAGGAAGGGCAAGCTGTGTTCTCCAAACCAGTCTTATTCCATCAGCCCTTCTTCCTCTTCCTAAGGAGACTTTGATGGCTTCTCACTTATGCTAGATTCTCACATACTGATGAAGCCCAGCGTCTCAATTTCTGAAGAAAAAATGCATGACCAGTTACTCTGGTTTGGAGCCCAAACTAGATTTCAGCACTGATGTTTTTCAGAATTACAGAATTCATGACATTCTGATTGCCAAATTAGTTAGACAAGGGTTAGATCAGTGGTAGTCAACCTGGTCCCTACTGCCCACTAGTGGGTGTTCCAGCTTTCATGGTGGGTGGGTCCGATACTGAAGAACTTTCCTTTTTTAAAAAATTTAATTGACTTTTAAAAAAAATTTCATAGCATTATTTAAAAACATTTTCATTAGGTTTTCATAAAATTCCCCGTGACAATTTAAATTTCTGAAAATATATTATTTGTATCGCCTGCGTATAAGTTTAGTTCACGTTACATAAGTGAAACTAAATGGCTCTATAGTGTGACCGCAAACAAAAGAGCCTCATCCCAGAATAGCTCGTGCATCTCCCCCCACATCACCCAGCTGTAACAGACAAGCAGAGCTGGTAGCCGGCGCCCCCCACAAACCTACTTTATAAATCACCATTACTGTGGAACCGGTGGGCGGTTAGAAAATTTTACTACTAACAGAGATACAAAAGTGGGCGGTAGGTATAAAAAGGTTGACTTCCCCTGCGTTAGATGATTATAGTTTAATTTTTAGCTGGCATATAAACTGCGTAGTTTTCAGTAGCACTGTTGGATACCATGGGGTTGGTTGTTGGCCAAATATCCTTTGATGTCCATATAAATAACATGAACAAGGTGGCCAAGAGGATACTTATAAAATATTCAGTATATAAAATGAGGAGAATAGCTAATCTTCTAATGCAGTGACTGAGTTTTATTGAGAAAAACTTTATCTGTATTTAGTGCCATACAGTTAAGCCACCATGAGCAGCATTAAATAATTATTCTAATTGCTACAAAGTGAAGAATGTCCTGCTCTTCAGTTCAATACCATGAAATGTGTCAGATGATGATAAAAAATAGGGAGATAGAAGAAGTTTAATCTTGCTTTGTTACACAATGGAAGGGTGAACTAGGTTTATTCCAATAGCTCTTTAACATTTCTAATCAGGGAGTTACTGGATGAAAAAGCATCACAAAATTTTAATTACCCTTGCTTCAAGGATCAAAAGAGACCTAATATGAAGAGATAACACTGATTTGTTTTACACAGAAGATACTATTGGAAACAATTGGGAACAGGCAAGCAGCTGAGAGGAAGAAAATGTCAATCAATACTATTTACACATTTATACACACTCAATAATTGTCACCTGCTCTTCTCTTTAGAAATTATACAGTAGTGTTTTGACTGTATTTTCTCGCAGCCAGTTTTCTTATCAGTGCAAGTGATTTCCAATTGGGTAATCAGATCATTTTGATAAATGTTTCTACTCTTCTTCTTAGTGTGAAGACTCATGCCGTAAGAATGCCCCCTGGTTATCAAGCAGAACTTGTTATTCAATTGATGTGTGTAGATGGTGAGGTTCCTCAACAAATAACCAGCCTAGCAGTGAATTCAGCCTATGGATTGTAAGTTTTTTATTTATTTATTTCATTTGTCATAACAGTATACAAACATCGATATAAAACAACAACATATCATATAAGAAAATATATATATATATATAAGGAAAAGAATGCAATAACTATGTTATTGCATATGAATTTTTCCGCCACATTTGACATTGGCGGCATCAGCGGGCGGAATTTCCAACAGCCCGAATTTTCATCAGCCCGAATTTCCATCAACCCGATTACCGGTCGTTCCACTGGCCTGGTTCCTGACTATGATCTGGCTCTTGGCTTTAGATTGTGATTTCCCAGCAGCAGCGCACTGGACCGCGATTTTCATCAGCGGCCCACGGGCAACCTGATCCCCGATGGCGTTCTTCTGCGAGGTTCGGCCTAATACTATCGATCTGCGGAAGTTCCCTTTTGTTATTTGGACCTGCTGGATTTTGACTGATCTTTCTGATCTTTGAGCCTTAATGGGTCTTGCGGCCATTTTGTGGCCCGGGGCAGCATTCCGGCCTGGTCTGGCCTGTTCCCCAGGCCGCAATTATCATCAGCGGCTGTAATGGTCGGGCCTGAATTTTGGCCGTGATAGTCATCAGCTGTTTCCCGGCCTGAACTCCTGGCCATGGCTTGACTCCTGGCCACAATTTTCATCTGCGGCACTTTTTGTGGCTTATCAGTGATATCAGTAGAGAGACGGCATTATCGATCCTTATGGCGTCGTTGTGGGCCGTACTGGCCTTTGATAAGTTAACAACATCAGCGACAACGACAATAACAACAACAACAAGAACAACGATATGATAGGGATGAAGCAGACGGTGGGGATGTTTATGACTAACTGTAATACTTATGCCGGCTAGGGATGGCCCTTTTTCTGCTGTTATTTTTAATTTTCCATGAAATATTCGCCTCTCGAACTCTTATGACTGCGAGGTTCCCCCGCCTCGCAGGAATGGCCCTCTGTATTATCGAGGGCCTGCCTTAATGAAGGGTCTTGGGATCCAGAGAGGTGGCATGCGTCGAAGAAGAACCTTTGGGGGTTTTTAAATAGGTTTTTAAAGAAGGGTTTTTTAAGGGGGGGAGGGAAGAGACGGGTGGGGGGAGAAACCCGTCGGGGAGGGAATGTCCAGTCCCAGCGCGCGCTCACGACGTCACTCTACCTGGTCCAAAGGCGGGGAGGGAGGGGGGTGTTCCTGGTGTAGAGGGTTGTTCCATCTGTACGGTAAGTGGGAGAGGCAGATACGGCGGAAGCGAGGGGCCGTATCGTTCTCTGGGAGCACGTGCTCGCTGTTTAAAAGCGTTCACGTGCTCCGGCCCCTCAGTCCTTACCCGTTCCCCGGATGGCCAAGACCCTCAGAACTTGGGCCTTTGGTTGATGTTGTGCAATGCCCGGTCCGTGGTCAACAAGCCCCACCTGATCTGCGACCTTATTCAGGGGGAGTCCGCGGACTTTATGGGCATTACGGAGACCTGGTTGGGCACGGAAGGGGGTGTACCCCTGGTTGAACTGTGCCCTCCGGGTTTCCGAGCATTCCATCAACCGAGGGCCCAAGGTAGGGGTGGAGGGGTGGCGGTTGTGATTAGGGAAAGTCTAGAGCCGAGGGAGTCCACTGTGCCTCAGATAGCCGGTTGTGAATCCCTCCTTGTGAAGTGGGGCCATAGGAATCAGATGGGTCTGTTGATCATGTACTTGGCTCCTTGCTGCGTGACTACAGCCCTACCCGAGTTGTTGGAGGTGCTTGCCGGAGTGGCGGTTGAGATCCCCAGACTCGTGGTCCTGGGGGATTTCAACTTACCATCGGCTGGCTTGTCATTGACGGCGGCCCGGGAGTTCCAGGCCTCCATGACGGCCTTGGACCTGATTCAAGTAACTGATGGCCCTACACACAATGGGGGAGGCACACTGGACCTGATTTATATCTCTGGACAGTGGTTAAATGATCTGGAATTAGGAGATTTAGTAACAGAACCAGTGTCATGGTCAGATCATTTTCTCCTTCGCCTGGACTTTCAGACAGCCGGCCACCACCGCAGGGAGACGGAACCAATACGTTGGTTTCGTCCCAGGTGCCTGGTGGATCCTGAGAGGTTCCTGACGGAGCTTGGGCCATTCCCTGAGGATCTGGCCCACGGCATGGCTGAAGAACTAGTTGCGGCCTGGGAACAGGCCGCGACTGGGGCTTTGGACCGTGTCGTGCCTTTGCGGCCTCTGACCCGGCGTAGATCTCAACCGGCCCCTTGGTTCTCTGAGGGACTGAGAGAGATGAAACGCCGGAGAAGACGCCTAGAGAGTACCTGGAGGTCCAGCTGTTCCGAAGCTGACCGGACACTAGTTAGGTCTTATTCTAAGACCTACCTAGTGGCACTGAGGGAGGCGAAACGTTCTTACGTTTCCACCCTCATTGCGTCGGCAGATAACCGCCCGGCCGCCCTGTTTCGGGTGACCCGCTCTCTCCTTCATCAGGAGGGGCAGGATGACCCCTTGCAGGGACGTGCCGAGGAGTTTAGTGGTTATCTATACGACAAAATCGTTCAGCTTCGGGATAGTTTGGACCAAAATTGCGATGATTCAAGTGAGAGGACGGAGACGCGTCTTGTTGAGATTGTTTGGGATGAGTTTGATCCTGTGGCTCTCGAGGACGTGGACAGGTTATTGGGGAGGTTACATGCCACCACATGTTTACTGGACCTGTGTCCCTCCTGGTTGGTGCTGGCCACACAGGAGGTGACACGAGGCTGGCTTCCGGGAATTATAAATGCTTCCTTGTTGGAAGGGGTTTTCCCCGCCGCCTTGAAAGAGGTGGTGGTGAGTCCCCTCCTCAAGAAGCCTTCCCTGGACCCAGCTATTTTGGGAAATTATCGTCCAGTCTCCAACCTTCGCTTTGTTGCGAAGGTTGTAGAGAGTGTGGTGGCATGGCAGCTACCCCAGTACCTGGATGAAGCTGTCTATCTAGACCCGTTCCAGTCCGGCTTCCGGTCCGGATATAGTACAGAGACAGCTTTGGTCGCGTTGGTGGATGACCTCTGGAGGGCCAGGGATAGGGGTTGTTCTTCTGCCCGGTCCTATTAGATCTCTCAGCGGCTTTTGATACCATCGACCATGGTATCCTGCTGCACCGGTTGGAGAGTTTGGGAGTGGGAGGCACCGTTTATCGGTGGTTCTCCTCCTATATCTCTGACCGGTCGCAGACGGTGTTGACGGGGGCAGAGATCGACCGCGAGGTGCCTCACTTGTGGGGTGCCACAGGGGTCGATTCTCTCGCCTCTCCTGTTCAACATCTATATGAAGCCGCTGGGCAAGGTCATCAGTGGCTTTGGGGTGAGATACCAACTATACGCTGACGACACGCAGCTGTACTTTTCCACCCCGGGCCACCCCAATGAAGCTGTCGAAGTGCTGTCCCGGTGCTTGGAAGCCATACAGGTCTGGATGGGGAGAAACAGGCTCAAGCTTAATCCCTCCAAGACGGAGTGGCTGTGGATGCTGGCACCCCGGTACAGCCAGCTGCAACCACAGCTGACTGTTGGGGGCGAGTCATTGGCCCCAATGGAAAGGGTGCGCAACTTGGGTGTTCTCCTGGATGGACGGCTGTCGTTTGAAGATCATTTGACGGCCGTCTCCAGGAGAGCTTTTTACCAGGTGCGCTTGGTTTACCAGTTGCACCCCTTCATTGACCGGGATGCCTTATGCACGGTCACTCACGCTCTTGTCACCTCTCGCTTAGATTATTGCAATGCTCTCTACATGGGGCTCCCCTTGAGGTGCACTCGGAGGCTTCAGTTAGTTCAGAATGCAGCTGCGTGGGTGATTGAGGGAGCCACACGTGGCTCCCATGTAACACCGCTCCTGCGCAGACTGCACTGGCTATCTGTGGTCTTTCGGGTGCACTTTAAGGTTCTGGTTACTACCTTTAAAGCGCTCCATGACTTAGGGCCCGGGTACTTACGGGACCGCCTGCTGTTACCTCATGCCTCCCACCGACCCGTACGCTCGCACAGAGAGGGACTTCTCAGGGTGCCGTCCGCCAAGCAATGTCAGCTGGCGGCCCCCAGGGGAAGATCCTTCTCTGTAGGGGCTCCTACCCTTTGGAACGAACTCCCCCCTGGCTTGCGTCAATTGCCTGACCTTCGGACCTTCCGCCGTGAGCTGAAAACACATTTATTTATTCAAGCGGGACTGGCTTAAATTTTTGGTTGAAGATTTTGGGATTTTGAGTAGAGACTATAGAGTCAGGTAATGAGTTCCAAGTGTTAACAACTCTGTTACAGAAGTCATATTTTCTGCAATCAAGTTTGAAGCAGTTGACATTAAGTTTGAATCTATTGTTTGCTCTTGTATTATTGCGATTGAAGCTGAAGTAGTCTTTTACAGGAAGGATATTGCAATAGATGATTCTGTGTGTTAAACACAGGTCATGTCGGAGTCGGTGAAGTTCTAAGTTTTCTAATCCCAGGATTTCAAGTCTGGTGGTATAAGGTATTTTGTTGTTTACGGAGGAGCGAAGAACTCTTCTAGTAAAATATTTCTGGACGCGTTCGATTGTATTAATATCAGAGATGTGGTATGGGTTCCAGACGGATGAGCTGTATTCAAGAATAGGTCTGGCAAATGTTTTGTATGCTCTGGTTAGTAATGTAGAGTTTTTGGAAAAGAAGCTGCATAAAATTAGGTTTACAACTCTTAGAGCCTTTTTTGCTATGTAATTGCAGTGGTCTTTGGCATTTAGGTCATTTGATATGAAAACTCCAAGATCTTTGACAAGGTGGGGATCGTCAGTAAGGTAATGTCCGTCAAGCTTGTACTTGTTGTTTGGGTTCTTTTTTCCAATATGTAAGACTGAGCATTTGCTGGTTGAGATTTGGAGTTGCCAAGTTTTGGACCAATCGGATACAAAGTCAAGGTCTTCTTGAAGGGTAGAAGTATTGTTAGTGATATTAAATAGTTTGACATTGTCAGCAAAGAGAATACAATAACTTGAGATAAGGTCACAGAGATCATTTATATATAATATGAAGAGCGTTGGTCCAAGAACACTACCTTGGGGAACGCCACTTTTGACAGGAACAGGATTTGATTGAGTGTTGCCAATTTTGACCACTTGTTATCTGTTTGACAGGAAGGCATTTATCCAATTGTGAAGAGGTCCTGAAATGCCGTAGGATTTTAGTTTTAGAAGAAGCTAATCATGTACTACTGAGTCAAAAGCTTTGCAGAAGTCTATGTAATTGCATCTATTGCTTTTCCTTGATCCAGGTTAGTAGTCCATATGTTTTTGCAGTGGAGAAGTTGTAAGTTACATGATAATTTTTTTCTGAAACCAAATTGTTTATTAGAGAGTAGGTTGTTTGTTTCAAGGTGGAGTGTAATGGATTGGTTTATGATAGATTCCATTACTTTGCATGAGACACAACATAGAGAGATAGGTCTGTAATTTTCAACTAGGCTGGGATCTCCTTTTTTGAAGATAGGTATGACTGTGGCTAGAGACCAGAGTTTGGGAAGGGAACTAGTCGTGAAAGCTTTATTAAAGATTATGCTTAGGAGTTCTGCTATATTAATTGAAAGTTTTTTTAAAAAGTATGCACATAGACCATCAGGTCCAATAGATAATGATGGTTTCAGGTTGCGAAGAGCTTTTTCAACATTATCTTCTGTGTTATCCTGTTATATCTTCATTTGAGTTTGATCAGTTTGGCTGGTTGGGAAGTGGAAAATCTGAGGCATCTTTTTTTATTTATTTATTTACATTTATATCCCGCCCTTCTCTGAAGATTCAGGGCGGCTTACAGTGTGTAAGGCAATAGTCTCATTCTATTTGTATATTTACAAAGTCAACTTATTGCTCCTCCAACAATCTGGGTCCTCATTTTACCTACCTTATAAAGGATTGAAGGCTGAGTCAACCTTGGGCCTGGTAGGATTCGAGCCTGCAGTAATTGCAGGCTGCTGTGTTTTAATAACAGGCTACCTTACAGCCTGAGCCACCAAGACCCATCTTTAGAATGGAGGTCTGCCTGGAACCAATAATAGAACCTAACTGTTATTCCTAATAGTTTTGTCTTTGTTTGAGAAAAATGGCAGAAAAGATGGGACCAAGATGCAGACCCCTATTACTCCGTATGTAAGATTCAAATGAAAGTACTATCAAAACAACCATTTGCAAAAAAAAAAGCCATAATAATCAACGATCTGGTTATTTTTGATACTATCTTAAACACAATTTTTGGATCCTCTTGGATGTTCTTGAGTTTTTCATGAAAGGTATCTGAAGCTGTCAAACCATGGAGGAAGAAACATTAGAGTTCTAAAAACTGTTACAGCCTGTGTAGTTCAAATCAAGGCATGGATTTCACTTATTTTTCCACTGGGATCAGCCATCATCATTATTTTTACCCCATCATGGATCAATACAAAATTTTGAGGCAATGATGACCTGGATTACTGAGAATCTCCACAGACATTCATAGATTATAGAATCATAAGGTTGGAAAGGACCTCACAAGTCTTCTAGTCCAGAGGTACCCAATCTCTGGTCAGTGGCCGGGGTCCATTGGGAACTGGGCCATGCAAGTGGCAGGTGAACATGCAACCGTGCAAAGCTCTATTTGCATAAGCAGCGGGCGCACACCTGAAACCATTCTCTCTCCCTGCCTGCTGCTGCTGCCAGTCCGCAGAGCTGGAAAAGTTAGGGACCAGTGTTCTAGTCCAACCCCATGCTTAAGGCTGGAGATCTTATACCATCCCAATCAAATGGTCTTGAAAAGTGTGAAAACTTTCTTGAAAACCTGCAGCGATGGCATACCCACAACTCTGGGGGCAAGCTATTCCTCTGATTAATTGTTTTCATTGACAGGAAATTTCTCAGTTCTAGGTTGGATCTCTCTTTAACAAGCTTCCACTTATTACTTCTTCTCTTGCCCTCTTGTGCTTTGGAGAATAAATTGACCTCCCTCTTCTCTGTGACAGTCCCTCAAGTCCTGGAAGACTGCTATCATGTGACCCTTATTTTAATTACTTTCATCACATTGATTATTAGAGGATTATTAAGGAAACAAACCTAAATAGCCTGCTGAGTTCAGTAGTTTTCCATTATGATACAGTATTTACTTATTTAAAAATGTCTCGCTATCTTTTACATACATTCGAGCATCTCCTAAATACGTTTGATCATGGTGACAGTATAGTTATCAAATGCTATTAAATGTCTGTATCGTAATGGCACCCAAAACAAAACTCAAGCATAATAATTCTAAATTATTTGGTTTATGTCTAGCAAACTATGGCAAATTACATGCAACAATAGGTGTATATATTAGTTCCTTAATTAATTAATTTGCTAGTTAATTACAATTATTTATGTATATATATGACTTCAGTGTGGTTATCAATAAGAATCTGCCATTTTTCATAAGAATTAGGGATTAAAGGTTATCCATTAGAATCTTGCACGAAAGCTGAGCAAGACTATTGTGGCTCTTTAAGGATTATATTATGTCATTATGGACTAAAATTCAGTTTATCAGAAACAACAACCCTCTTTTGCTTTCTGTCTCACACTGTCTCAGTGTACATACAGACAAGTGTTGTTAAGTGATGTGGTCATTAAGTGAATTGCAATCAATTGTACTAGCTTTTTTGCTGCATTTGTTAAGTGAATCAATCACTCAATCAATCAGAATAGATCTGGAAGGGACCTTGGAGTCCAGCCCCCTCCAATGATGAAGCACTCACAACTTCTGAAGACAAGCTGTTCCACTGGTTAATTGTCCTCACTGTTAGGAAGTTTCTCCTTAATTCCAGGTTGCTTCTCTCCTTGATTAGCAAGGTTGGCAAGGTTTTCCTGAAGGCCTCTGTAGCCGATAACAGAGCTCCGGATCAAATCAGCCTTAGTTATGTGTCCCTCTTTCCATCTTTTGTACTTGTCCTTTTTGTCTTTCAGTTTATCAGAAAGAACTTTATGCAACTATGCTGGTTTCTTCGTGGATTTTTTGCTTTTCATTTTCAGTGGTATTGTATTGGACTGGGCTTTTCTGATCATATTTTTCACTGTTTCCCATGCTTCTTGAGTTGTTTTCCCCTTTAGGATTTTTATCCATGAAATTTTGCTTAGCCGCTTTCTGAGTTTGTTAAAATCAGTAAGACACTGGTTGGGTTATAATCTATTGCTTGTGTTTGCATTTATTGAATTCCAGTATGACATGGTCACTCTTGCCCAAGGTTCCAGCAACTTCAATCCTTCTATCATTTCTTCTCTATTAGTAAGAATTAGGTACAGTATAGTTTTTCCTCTAGTTCCCTCCTCTACCTTTTGGATGACAAAGTTGTCAGCTAAGTTTGGTTAGGAATCTGTTCGATCTCCCAACTGCTGTAGAGTTTGTTTCCCAGTTGATATAAGAGTCTCCCATTAGTACTGTGGTATGTTTCCTACATGCATTTCTTAATTGATTAGCAAAAAGTTCATCTATTTTTTCTGCTTGGTTGGGTGGCCTATAGTATACTGTACACCTATAGCAACGTCATTTTTTCCTCTTTTATATTGACCCTTATATGGATTTTATGGATTCTACGAGGTTTATATGGATTCTATGAGGTTTTCATCCTTGGTTTTGTGTATTTCTGTAGAGATATTGTGATCTTTTATATATAATGCAACTCCACCTCCTCTTATGCTAGATCTGTTTCTTTTGAATAGTTTGTATCCTTCCATTAGTACATTGCAGTCATCAGTTTCATCTCACCAAGTTTCAGTAATGGTAACTATATCATATTTGCCTTCATATACTAATACTTCAAGTTCACCCTGTTTGTTCCCTAAAGTTTGAGTGCTAGTGTATAGGCATTTGAGTTCTTTATGGGCCTTGGGTAACTAGGACTTTCCTTTATTTCTATCATTCTCTACTTCATTATGTTTTTCTTATTTCTTATTTCTTTTTGGCTTGATTTTTTTAAAAAAAATTTTAGATGACTTTATGGGTTTGTAATTTTTATTAATTTTAAAGGGTTGATCGTATTTTAATATTTGGCCAAATTGAATAAGTTTTTTAATGTTTGTTTTTAATACTGTATGTGTTGTTGTATTTTATTCTGGCTGTAAACCGCCCTGAGTCCTTCGGGAGAAGGGCGGTATACAAATTAAATTATTATTATTATTATTATTATTATTATTATTATTATTATTATTATTATTATTATTATTATTATTATTATTATTATTATTATTTTACTCCCTTCCTCCTTATGTGATTGGTTATCTAGGGATTTTTCCTTGGAATTAGATTCTAAAGGTCATGAAGATTGTCCCCATCCCATTTTAGTTTAAAGCCCTTCTGATAAGATGAGCCAGTCATTTTCCAAATATATTGTTTCCAGTTCTTGTGAGGTGCAGTCTATCCCTTGGTAGCAGCCCTTCATCTAGGTAAGTCAGACCATGGTCTAGGAAGCCAAAGTTTTGTTGACAACACCAGTTTTTAAGTCAGTGGTTCATTTATAAAATCCTTTTTTGGAAGTATAGATTTTGGCCTTTTGTTGGAAGTATAGATGAAAACACCACTCCTAATTCTTTAACTTTCTTCCCTAGCTGTTCATAATATCTTATTATTGTTTTCAGATTCATTATTGTGTCATTGGTCCCCACATGTAGGAGAAGAAAGGGGTAGTAATCCACGAGATTGATTATTTTAGTAAGGTACTCAGTTACATCTTTGATTTTTGTGCCAGGAAAACTATGTAACTCTCTAGATTGCCTGCATGATCTGCAGACTACAGTTTCTGTTCCCCTAAGAATTGAGTCTCCTATCACCGATATTCGCCTTTTTTTTCCTAGGGAAGTCTGGGATATTTTTCTTCCTGTCGCAGGAATGCTGGGTTGCACCTCTTTTTTAGAAACTATTGATGAATGCTCTTTTGTGAGTATCTGTATATTTTCTTCCGGGGGAGGCTATGAAAGCGATTGTTCAGTTCCAGAGTGGCTTCATTAAAGTGGGCTAGAGTAGATAGTAGGGGCTTTGCTCTTGTAAGAGTGACGTGTTTCCATTTGTCTTGCTCTTTAGGTACATATGTAAGCTCATTTTTTTATGGAAGCGGTTTGTTCCCCATTGTGTTTGATTTGGGTGTATCGGTTTTCTTCTTTATGTTCATATATGGGGTCATCATTTTTTAAGAAGCTGTTTGCTCCCTGTTGTGTTTTATTTTAGTGTAGTCTTGTTTAGGTTGGGATTTCTCACTTTGCTCATTGAATTTCAGAGTGGCTAGGAGTTGCCTCTAGACCCTTTACTTTTCCTTCTAGTAAGTAGTTTACATTTGATACAGTGGTGAAATCCAAATTTTTTTACTACCGGTTCTGTAGGTGTGGCTTGGTGGGTGTGGCTTGGTGGGCATGGCAGGGGAAGGATACTGCAAACTCTCCATTCTCATCCCATTCCAGGGGGAAGGATATTGCAAAATCTCCATTCCCACCCCACTCTAGGGCCAGCCAGAGGTGGTATTTGCCAGTTCTCTGAACTAGTCAAAATTACTGCTACCGGTTCTCCAGAACCTGTCAGAACCTGCAGGATTTCACCCCTGATTTGATACATACGTAGTTTGGGTCTTCTGTGGGCATAAGCTGAAACATTTGGCACACTTTGCAAGTCACTATAATGTCAGTCTCTATTTCTATTATTTTTTTCTTTGTTTGCTAAAAAATTAAAAATTCCTAAACATTTCAATATTTGCCCTGTTGCGAAGTGTCAGTTTACAATAGTTTACAAGGTTCTACTCTCAAGTTGACCCTGCTTTCTTAATTGTTCTTGTCTTCTGGCAGCTCTGCGCATGCACACACTGGGAACGGGCTCCAGCTGTTCCTCTGCCTCGCTGCTGTCTATCTCCCCTCTGCTTCCAATGCAGAGCCCTCATCTGAGCTTTCCCCAGCCCCCAGGACTGACCCATGTTCCTCCCCAACCTCCTCACTGTCCAGCTCTGCTGCCAGCTTTGCTGGCTGCTGGCAGGCCACAACACCTTCTTGCCCTTCCGGTTGCCTGGCCACTGCCAGGGTTTTCAGGTACGATATCCTGATGTGGGCACACTCTGCTTACCTGGTCCACTGCACTGCTCTCAGCTGCTGCCATGCAGCTCTCAGCCATTGCTGTGGGCTCCACTGCCTCACCATCATCATCACATTTGTTATGGAAATTATGGGGTAATAAAGCAAATCCAGGTTTCCCCACTGACTTCGCTTGCGGGAAGATTGCAAATGTCAATCATATGATCCTGGGATGCTGCAACCATCATAAATGTGATCCAGCTGCATATTCTGCATATTCTGCAATGATCAAAAGTGCAAGGACTGATCATGTCATTTTTTTCCCCAGTGCCATTGTAACTTTGAATGATAGTTAAATGAATGGTTGTATATCAAGGATATTCTGTTTTCTCCATGCCCCTTTTTTGGAATGAACCATCCCTGAAGTTAAAGCAAGCCCGTTCCCAATTCCTTTTTGTGTAGAAGTCAGCACATTTTAGTATTCCAGGACTTTTAAAGCCTTCCCTTTGGCTTTTGTATTGTATTTTATATGTATAAGGATGTATATTGTACTTAATAAGCTACCTTAGCCATTAAGGAAATTGGTGAAATATAAAAATGGGATACAAGGATGGGATATTGCATACAACAAGAAGGTAATAATATCTAGTTCTTGACATTCACATATATATTGCCTTTCAATATGATATTAATACGGTGTTATAGAAAAAAATTGTTGTGTATTATGATTATCCTTCTATTAATCCTTCTTTGCTTGAGAGTATAACAATATTGTTGCCATGCATAGCAACAAGGAATCCTTCCTTGTTTGCTTTTCTGCCTGCCCGCCCATTAATGTAATTGTATGCTTTGGAATTGGAATACTTATTCCAATTATTATTTACATAATAATACTGCATATTTAAATTCCAGAAAGGCAATTTCTTATTGAATGTTAGGGAATGTACTAAAGGTAACAATTTCATCAATGTATTAATTATAAGAAGCCTTAGAAAGATGTCCTGAAAGAGAAACTCTTCAGATATCTGTTATGGATGCTTTAATTTACTCTGTTGGGTTTGCATTGGTGAATAGGGATGCTTACCTCGAGGGCATAATATTGAAGTGGGTGGTGCTATGGAGTTTACATATTGCTGGATTTTTCTTTCCTAAACTTCCTCTGAATTGCCACTATTACACATCATTGTGATATTTCTGTATTAGGCCGAAGAAATTTCCATCTTCTCTTAGCTATGGTACAGAAGAGGATAAATTGGCTCTCATATAAATGTGGAGGAATTAGGAAGATTCATTGTTCCTGAAAAACAGACATTCTCTTTCCTTGCTTTATGTCAGATGCTGCCCACTATTCCAAGGAGTCACTTTGAGATTGACTCATATAAACTCACGTGGCTGGAGCATCCAATATTTTATCTTTTTCCAAATTATCCTGTTTTCACCATCTGGTTATGACAAAATGCCTTATCTTTTCTGTGGCATTTTGATTGCTCTTGATATGTTGTTTTCCTTAATGAACCAGCAACTGTCCTTAGTTCTTTCTGGTTGTACAGAAAGCAGATCTGAAGGGTGGCCCATAATACCTTAAATAAAACCTCTCCTATCAAGAGGAGATTAGTAACTGCCTGAATAACCTGCTTGGAAAGGCATGTTTAAGCTTCCAACTTCTGAAGAGCTATAGGAGATTCTCCAGTAATGAAAAGATATAACCCAAAGAAACATGGATTTCTTTGGTTTACTTAGGACCAAATGTGGAAGAGGGAAGTCTCTCAGAGCCAAATTGTTCTCATTCCCATCCTTATAAGCATACTTACAAAAAAAGTGACCATATGTGCTAATGCCAAAATTTGACCATATCATTGACGAATGTCAGTGGTCTAGTCTTAGGCACTCAATATGACCTTCTACGGACTATATGACACCTTAGGCTATGAGTAGCCCATCCACTCACAGCTTAAGCCAGCTCTTCTTGACAAGCAGAGCTCCCTTTCCAGTATCTGTCATGAAAGCAAAGGTGAATGACCCATCATCTGATCTAATTCTTAAAATAATTTAATTCATTTGATTTAGATGCCATCTGACTCCAGATTTCTCTGGGGCTCATAGTCTAAGAACAATAAAAGACAATATGCGTGATAAAAAACAATCAATGAAGAAAAAATAAAAATTAAGAACAAGGATTACCTTATATGAATGTTTCTGTCAGCATTCCAGAAAACGTCTTTGTTTAAAACCTATTCCAGTTTTAGTACTTGGAAGAGATAACTTCAAAATATTTAAACCATATTTCTTTTCACAGAGTTGCATTTGGAAACTGCACTGGTCTGGTTGTCGTAGATTTTTTGCAGAAGACTAAACTGCTGAGCATAGGAAGCTTTGAGCTCTATGGATCGAGTGATCCCTATCAGCGCCAACCTCGTTCTCCTCGCAGAAGCAAGCAGTTTACTGCAGGTGGCAAATACAGTGAAAATTAATTTGAATAACATTTCATAGTCCCAATCCATTGAATTGTATCCAGTGATTGAATTACAGATAGCAAAAGGGCATTCATTGCCAGAATACAATTGTACTGTCAGTTTTGGAAGGCAATTTTCTTTTTGCTTCTTAAGTGCCACATATTTTAGCTGGGGAAGTTGGGAGCGGGTTGTTGTTGGAGCGGTAGACATTTATAACAACATTCCGTATTCAAGGACTTTTGCCTGCGTCTGATGTAGACTGCCTGAAGACTGTATCCAATTGAATGTGAAGAGTTGATTGGACAATGTGATGAACTTGTGAGTGTGGGGCAGGGCTGTGAACTGTCAACTGGGTGTGGAAAACCTGGAAGCTTTCAGTTTCGGGTTTTCCTAGCTGTGCCAACATGACATCTCTAATAAATTGGAACTTTGAGGAACCTCAAGCCTCAGAGCTCTATTTCATTGGGGGTGTTCCTTGGAACCCTGACATGTACAATTCCACACCTGTACTTAAATATGTTCTTGTGGGTTGCAGACTGCCCAGAGTAAAATGTGACTGTGTATGTTCAGACTTGTAAGATTAATAGATGTTCTAATAAAAGTAGCTTTAGGTCTGCATCATGTCCACTTTTTACTTTGGGTCTACCTTATAGGGCCGACATCAATCTTGTAAGTCCAAATGTGCTTCCTTTCCTTCCTTTTATCTTGATGAGAATTGGGTGGTGAGAAACTGACTGAAAAGTTTTTGCAAATCACTCTCTTGCCTTGGGATCAAATTTTGTCTATCTGATCATTGCCCTAGTACTGGATCTTCCCTCTGTCCATCAAGCCATCTTATTTATTCACTACAGAATGAATGGAAAAGAACAAAAAGAGGTCTTTTGAGGAAAAGTCTGCTTATATAATGTTGATTGCAATAATTAATATATTTTAATTTAATATTGTAATAGGTCTCACAGAGGTACTGGATGGTCCACTTCCAATGGAGCTGGAGCGGTGCAGGTCCCCCACAGCTTCAGGTAATTATTAATTGGGGGCTAGTTGCCTTTAGATTTAGCATCTCAGAATTTCATAGAATAGAATAGAATTTTTATTGGCCAAGTGTGATTGGATACACAAGGAATTTGTCTTGGTGCATATGCTCTCAGTGTACATAAAAGAAAAGATACGTTCATCAAGGTACAACATTTACAACACAATTGATGGTCAATATATCAATATAAATCATAAGGATTGCCAGCAACAAGTTATAGTCATACAGTCATAAATGGAAAGGGATTGGTGATGGGAACTATGAGAAGATTAATAGTAGTGCAGATTCAGTAAATAGTTTGACAGTGTTGATGGAATTAGCAGAGTGATGGCCTTCGGGAAAAAACTGTTCTTGTGTCTAGTTGTTCTGGTGTGCAGTGCTCTATAGCGTCGTTTTGAGGGTAGGAGTTGAAACAGTTTATGTCCAGGATGCGAGGGGTCTGTAAATATTTTCACGGCCCTCTTCTTGATTCGTGCAGTATACAGGTCCTCAATGGAAGGCAGGTTGGTAGCAATTATTTTTTCTGCAGTTCTAATTATCCTCTGAAGTCTGTGTTTTTCTTGTTGGGTTGCAGAACCGAACCAGACAGTTATAGAGGTGCAAATGACAGACTCAATAATTCCTCTGTAGAACTGAATCAGCAGCTCCTTGGGCAGTTTGAGCTTACTGAGTTGGCGCAGAAAGAACATTCTTTGTTGTCCTTTTTTAATGATGTTTTTGATGTTAGCTGTCCATTTGAGATCTTGCGATATGATAGAACCTAGAAATTTGAAGGTTTCTACTGTTGATACTGTGTTGTCTAGTATTGTGAGAGGTGGAAGTATGGAAGGGTTTCTCCTAAAGTCTACCACCATTTCTACGGTTTTGAGTGTGTTCGGTTCCAGATTGTTTTGGTTGCACCACAAGGCTAGTCGTTCATTTTGATCTTGCTGCCTTAGAAACATGAAATCAAGTCAGAACATGCTGAATTATAAATAGTTCCTTAGAAATAGTTTTCATTTTGGACTCATATAGAAAATTTGCAGATTTGTTTACCGTCATGTCTCTCAAAATCTTTAAACCCATTTCCTCCTCTACCAAAAGAACTACACTGTCTACCAATTAAACTAAACTAAATGTCTAACCTATTGGAAATTTGATTACCAGTATATTAGTTCCTGAGGGAGATGTGAAAGATCACACATGAAGACTGGTTTAATAAGGCAAATCATTCATAAGGGAAAGACATGTGAAACCAGTCACCCATGATACCGTCAGACAAGGGCAAGAGATGTAAAGCACAGGGCTTAGAAAGGGTAGGAAGTCAACTTCTGACCTGTATTTTCTGAAAGTTTTCTTAGACACGCGAGATGTCTAAGCAGGGCAATCTATTCTTTGTGCCCAGAAATTTGTATTAGCTTTGTTTTAAAATTAATCTTACTGGAGCCATTTATAAAGAAAGATAGAAAGGCATTGCTACTGGGAATTGCAAGAATAGACAAAATTAAGTTTTTCTTTGCCTGAACGTTATTCCCATAATTCTGCTTTAAAGAGTAATTTGTCTCTCTTTTTCAAACAAACAGTTGATATGAGAAGTCATGCTGGAGCAGGGACCGTGAAATGGAGAACAGAGTTTTAATTCTTTCTGCCTTCCAAAGGGATGACTGTAACCAGGCCTTATTATGCCCATGTTTGCAATAAGAGGAAATTTCCAGTGGAACATGTTGCATTGAGCAGACTAGCTTCATATGCCAGTCTACCCAGTTTAAGATGAGAAGTATACCCAGTTGGGCTTCAAAGGTTTCTTTAGGGGCATTATGAAATTAAACAGTTAAAACCAATATGATTTGATATTTTGGATAAGAATTATTGGAAATTAGAAATGAAGGCATTGTGTCTTTAAAAGGTTGAATATATTTTGTGGTTTCAGTGGATAAATGTAAACAGACGTCTGTTTGCATAATTAAACTTTTTTTTCCTCGGTCCCCATTGCAGCCCTGTGGTTTTCTGGTCTGGTCTTACATTTTGAGGATTATATATTTCTTTAATGTTTTTCTTCTTTATATTGATTTTCTTTGTCTGCAGTTTGTATCTGAATGGCTAAGACACAGTAGATAATTGTGAATCCTCTTCAAATACGTATGAGGGGTGCTGGGCTGTTCAACTTTAGAACCAAAATAATTATAATAGGATGCTCAAATGAACGTTCTGAAGTTTTTATTCACTTTTCTAAGTGCTTCAGAAAATGTTCAAATTATAATCCATTGGACATATAATTCAGGAGTTGGAACATTAATCATATGCTTTAGTCTTATCCTATTATTGTGGTTTGGGCTGCCATCAATGTTTGTTGTTGTTAATTGTGAAGTCAAGTCCGACCCATCGTGACCCCATGGACAACATTCCTCCAGGCCTTCCTGTCCTATGGAGTCCATTTAAGCTCATGCCTACTGTTTCAGCGACTCCATCCAACCACCGCGTTCTCTGTTGTCCTCTTCTCCTTTTGCCCTCAATCTTTCCCAGCATTAGGCTCTTCTCCAGTGAGTCTTTCCTTCATTAGGTGGCCAAAGTATTTGAGTTTCATCTTCAGAATCTGGCCTTCTAAAGAGCAGTCAGGATTAATCTCCTCTAGGGCTGACTGGTTTGATCGCCTTGCAGTCCAAGGGACTCGCAGGAGTCTTCTCCAGCACCATAGTTCAAAGGCCTCAATTCTTTGGCGTTCAGCCTTTCTTATGGTCCAACTTTCACAGCCAAACATTGCAACTGGGAAAACCATGGCCATAAGAGATATAATTCAGGAGTTGGAACATTAATCACATGCTTTGGTCTTATCCTATTTTTGTGGTTTGGGCTGCCATCAATAGGACTGTTAAAATGATTCTGTACCAATTTTAGCTTCTGAATATTTTTCAAGGGTAGCCCCATATAGTGTGTGCTGCAGTAATCTAACCAAGTGGTTAGATGACTAGGGAATGAGTGACGGCATGCCTATATAATTTACAATATTTTCTATACAAACAATTGCATCGGATCTTCAAATTTGAACAAAAATTTGGTATTCATTAAAATTATAGGCTATTACAATATTTTCCATGTAATAGTAAAGAGAAATATTAATGTAGATTTTATTACTGGCAATAGATTGAATAAAGTTGTTCTCTTTCTTAATTAAAAATTTATATTATATAATATTTTGTAAAATTCTATAATATAATGCCTATCTTTTCTAGTTTTGGTAGAATATAGAAAACAAATAACAGTACAGACAAATGTTCATTTTCTCAAATGACAATACAGTATTTAGAAAATGTGTATGAAGCATAGGTTGAGAAGAAATTGTCAAATAACTGCAGCAGTGAAAGCAACCTCTTTTTTATCTTAATGAAAATTCTAATGTAATCTCATGACAGATTCTGTAAATGGACACTGTACAAATCCAACTTCCCTAACTTGCAGTTCTGGAAAACGGCTGTCCAGTGCAGATGTTTCCAAAATCAATCGTCGCATTCCTGGGAAGCCTCCATTTAGGAAAGCACAGTCTGCTGCTTGCATGGAGATCTCTTTGCCTGTCACAATGGAAGGTGAGTTTCCATTTATTGTAGATATTTCTGTTTTCACCTTTCAACAAAATTTAATTACAATCTATACATGTCTTTAGAGTTCTAAAGCAATAATCATGTACAGAATTAAAAATTAAAAGTCTGTGAGAAGTCCTGCTTAATGTCCAGCTGCTCTAACAAACAGAATCACAGATTGCCTTTGAGAGAGGAAGAGATGATCATAGAAAATACATTTCTTTTAACTGGATAATAGCAAGTCCATAACTTGTCTTGGTAAATGGCAACTTCATATATTAATCTGTCTTACTTTCCTTCAACAGAAAACAGGGAGAATTCATTCAGCCCTTCTCGAAGTTCTAGCGTCTGCAGTATTGACAAAGAATCTAAGGAAGCAATCACAGCTTTAAATTTCATGGAATCATTTTCACGGAAAAATGACACGTCTTTGTCTCCTTGCCTCTGGGTTGGAACAAGTCTGGGTGTAGTCTTGACTCTTTCCCTTCACCTTCCCACTGTCGATGAATTAAGGCAAACAGAGCCAGTAACAATTTCGCTCAGTGGTGAGAATTTCAGATTGCTGTAGTTGCTGATATATGCCAATTAACACAAAGTCTAATTAGATTACATCTTTCTGTGCTCTTGCCTTGGGGCTGTTAATTGAAATAGAAAAGAAGAAAGGAAGGTCACTAGGATACCTTTGGTAACCTCTGGGATTGCCTATATGTATACTACAGTGTTTGTATATGTCTGTGCATGTCTTCATGTGTATTTGTAAGGGGAGAGTAAGGTCATTTGAATACTTACAAAAAACTGAAAATAACACAAGTCTATTTCACAAATGAAGACAAATATACATGTCCCAAGATAATGTGGCAGGATCCAATCTGGGTTGGTCACCAGGACCAGAGGTGCTCTATTCCAAGCTTTCGGACTCATGCTGGAGCCCATCTTCAGGGAACTTCTCTTTAGCAGAGCATGTGCTGTTCTGGGTGTGGTATGTATAGTGCCTGTTGTATGTGGCTTTTTAGACATTGATTGGGGTGTGTTGATAGCTGGCTTTTAAGTCGTTAGCTGTCATTTGCTTGTGCTGCCCAGCCCTCACCTTCTAAGTACTTGATAGGCTGGTGGTAAATCAATACTCCTGTTGACTGACGAAGGGACTGTTTCTCAGGCTTCAATAATTTCCTGGCTGTTTTTATGCTTGCTTATCCAACAATCTTAGTAGCTGCAAAATCTAATTCATTGGTAGCCTCACACTGCAATGAGCAAGGATACACATTCACTTTTGCATTCTCCTTGTCATTCAACAGGATTGATTTAACATCAGCCTGTCAAGTACTTAGAAGGTGAGGGCTGGGCAGCACAAGCAAATGAC
Organism: Ahaetulla prasina; assembly: GCF_028640845.1. Taxonomy (NCBI): domain Eukaryota; kingdom Metazoa; phylum Chordata; class Lepidosauria; order Squamata; family Colubridae; genus Ahaetulla; species Ahaetulla prasina. The sequence continues at coordinate 190,016,359 of NC_080540.1, forward strand.
AGCTAACGACTTAAAAGCCAGCTATCAACACACCCCAATCAACATCTAAAAAGCCACATACAACAGGCACTATAAATACTACACACAGAACAATTCACACACTGCTAGAGAGAGAAGTTCCCTGAGGACGGGCTCCAGCATGAGTCTGAAGCTCAGAATACAAAACCTCTGGTCCCGGTGACCCAACCAGATTGGATCCTACAAGTCTATTTCTGCAGAGTCTAGTGTAACCTAGATTTGCTCTGGAAAAGTTAATTAAAATGGGAGCAGACTGAGTGGGAAGTGAACGAGTGATCCATCCTCAGCAGTCTGAACACATATCCTTTTTCTCAAGAAGAAGCCAAGAATTCCAATATTTTAGCTGACAAATCTTTATTTGAGCCCAGTGACAGTCGTTGTTTTGATATTGGATTTTTTTAAAAAAAAGTTCCATGCCAGCATTTGGGTACAAGAACAAACGAAACTTTGATATTACAAATTCATCATTTTTAACTTGAGTTTTGATTAAAGTTAGCTCTTTTTTAATTAAAAGAGAATTTTGTACAACTCTTAAAAAAGCTTCTTTAATGCAGCATATTGCTATATCGAAAGTCACTTAGAACATAACATTTTATGTAATGATTAAAACACAGCAGAACTCTGGCTTGAAATGTCAGGAAGCTGCTAGAAATAAATTTATACTTATTCCAGAGAATATAACATTATTTCAACGTTTTTCATCTATAAGGATTAGGATTATTAGGATTATTTACTAAGAAATTGGGGAGTGGGGATGGAATTCCTTAATCTGATTGAGTACAATATATCTAGATTTAGAAGTCTGACCCTGTCTTGAAATCATATAATGATATATGATGAAATGGTATGAACTGAAAAAAAAAGTGTGTGTATGTGTCTGTGAGAGAGAGAGAGAAAGGGAAGGAGGGAGAGAGAAATCTTATTACATAGCTAATACGTACTGGCATCAGTATAAGTGGTTTAGAGATTAATAAGTCCTATGAATTCTGTTTTATAGGTACAGTTCTATCACTAAAGGGAGCAGTGTTAACCTTTGCTTGCTTGGACTGCATGGGAACATTAATACATCCTCCCTATGAAGCATGGAGAGATCCAAATGCCACTGAGGATAGCGAAAGAACCAATAAAAGGAAACTTGTCCTTCATTCTTCATGCTCCCAGAACACAGGAGATCACCAGTTTGCCATTATCTGCTCAGAGAAACAAGCCAAAGTATTTTCATTGCCTTCCCAGATATGCCTCTATGTTCACAACATCACAGACACATTATTTTTGCGAGCAGATGTGGTGACCCTCTGTAACAGTGTTTGCTTGGCATGCTTTTGTGCCAATGGGCATATCATGATACTGAGGTATTTGATACCATTTCATGAATGTAAGCTATGAACCTTTCTTCACCACAATCCTTGAGGTGAAGAGGAAAGTAGCACTATTCGCTAATTGCTGAACAATGAAGTCTGTAACGGGATGGTAAAGATGGATCCCTCTGAAGGAGGATTCCAAGGAGATTCTGGTCAAGATAATGTTTTATGAAAACACACATACAGTATATGCACATCAAGAACTGCAAAATCTAATTCATTGGTAGCCTCACACTGCAATGAGCAAGGATACACATTCACTTTTGCATTCTCCTTGTCATTCAACAGGATTGATTTAACATCAGCCTGTCAAGTACTTAGAAGGTGAGGGCTGGGCAGCACAAGCAAATGACAGCTAACGACTTAAAAGCCAGCTATCAACACACCCCAATCAACATCTAAAAAGCCACATACAACAGGCACTATAAATACTACACACAGAACAATTCACACACTGCTAGAGAGAGAAGTTCCCTGAGGACGGGCTCCAGCATGAGTCTGAAGCTCAGAATACAAAACCTCTGGTCCCGGTGACCCAACCAGATTGGATCCTACAAGTCTATTTCTGCAGAGTCTAGTGTAACCTAGATTTGCTCTGGAAAAGTTAATTAAAATGGGAGCAGACTGAGTGGGAAGTGAACGAGTGATCCATCCTCAGCAGTCTGAACACATATCCTTTTTCTCAAGAAGAAGCCAAGAATTCCAATATTTTAGCTGACAAATCTTTATTTGAGCCCAGTGACAGTCGTTGTTTTGATATTGGATTTTTTTTAAAAAAAGTTCCATGCCAGCATTTGGGTACAAGAACAAAAGAAACTTTGATATTACAAATTCATCATTTTTAACTTGAGTTTTGATTAAAGTTAGCTCTTTTTTAATTAAAAGAGAATTTTGTACAACTCTTAAAAAAGCTTCTTTAATGCAGCACATTGCTATATCGAAAGTCACTTAGAACATAACATTTTATGTAATGATTAAAACACAGCAGAACTCTGGCTTGAAATGTCAGGAAGCTGCTAGAAATAAATTTATACTTATTCCAGAGAATATAACATTATTTCAACGTTTTTCATCTATAAGGATTAGGATTATTAGGATTATTTACTAAGAAATTGGGGAGTGGGGATGGAATTCCTTAATCTGATTGAGTACAATATATCTAGATTTAGAAGTCTGACCCTGTCTTGAAATCATATAATGATATATGATGAAATAGTATGAACTGAAAAAAAAAGTGTGTGTATGTGTCTGTGAGAGAGAGAGAGAAAGGGAAGGAGGGAGAGAGAAATCTTATAACATAGCTAATACGTACTGGCATCAATATAAGTGGTTTAGAGATTAATAAATCCTATGAATTCTGTTTTATAGGTACAGTTCTATCACTAAAGGGAGCAGTGTTAACCTTTGCTTGCTTGGACTGCATGGGAACATTAATACATCCTCCCTATGAAGCATGGAGAGATCCAAATGCCACTGAGGATAGCGAAAGAACCAATAAAAGGAAACTTGTCCTTCATTCTTCATGCTCCCAGAACACAGGAGATCACCAGTTTGCCATTATCTGCTCAGAGAAACAAGCCAAAGTATTTTCATTGCCTTCCCAGATATGCCTCTATGTTCACAACATCACAGACACATTATTTTTGCGAGCAGATGTGGTGACCCTCTGTAACAGTGTTTGCTTGGCATGCTTTTGTGCCAATGGGCATATCATGATACTGAGGTATTTGATACCATTTCATGAATGTAAGCTATGAACCTTTCTTCACCACAATCCTTGAGGTGAAGAGGAAAGTAGCACTATTCGCTAATTGCTGAACAATGAAGTCTGTAACGGGATGGTAAAGATGGATCCCTCTGAAGGAGGATTCCAAGGAGATTCTGGTCAAGATAATGTTTTATGAAAACACACATACAGTATATGCACATCAAGAACTCCAAATTCTATGCAATCTATTTACTCAAATTCACAAATCATCTTAAAACATAGCTAGAACCATCCAAGTGATTTCTAGGCCTTTTGGGAGAAATTTCCTATGTTGATCCTGCTAATTTCAACTCTGATTGCTTACTTATTAACCCTGGCAATTATCTTCACAGCTCAGATTATTATACGTAGTGCTCTTCTCCCAAAGAATGGAATATACCCCTAAGGAAAGCTTCAATCATTCATCTAATATTTTAACCTCCCTCCAATACCCAGCCAAACATATGATCTAAAATATCATCCCCAACTATCTACCTTAAGTAGGGCATAAACACCACATGCATCTTTCGGGCTCAAGAAGATGGGCTATCTATGTCCTTAGAGCTACAGAAGTATTTTATAGCATTTAGCTCATTCTCTGTAGTTGGCAGAGCCTGGCTGAGTCTGAAGTTTCCTTACTCTTTTTAGCAGCTCACAGAAGTGACTTTATACGCAAGTTTAATTTATAAGTAGCTAGATAATTTAACTTTGCTTTTGTATAGCATTTGGGTACAATATAATCCAGGAATTTGAACAGAGGATGAATCCCTACCTGCAATTGCCATAGCAGTTGATTGGTACATGCATTTTCTAGTCTAATCTTGAGGTTTATAACATAATGTTGATAACTGCATTGCATTTAATATGACTTATTCCCAAATAATTATTCATAGATCTACAGCCAGTCATTCCGATTATATTTAAATGCATAATTTTGTTTTGTTTGCTTGAATCACAGTTGTGACAATATGGTAGTCAATATGTACTGCACAGAATATTGTGTTAAAACCTGTTTCTACAGAATCTACCTATTTATTTTCAGTTTACCCAGCATCCGCTCGCTGCTAGATGTGAATTACTTGCCTGAAACAGATACAAGGATTGCCCGGACCTTTTGTTTTACCAATGAAGGACAAGCTTTGTATCTTGGTTCTCCAACAGAAGTCCAGCGACTGAACTATAGCCAGGAAATGTTTGACAATCTGCAGGTAGACGTTGAAATATAATCACAAATGTAGCTTTGTGTGCAGTGATGTGTACAGTAAAAGTGCAATGCCAAAAAACCCCAAAACAAGTTTGTGTCCTTGAATCCAAAGTGTCTGAGCTGGAGATGATTTGAGAGTCTGAGAATGCAGACTCTCAAATGCAGACAATAATCGTGACATGATAGTTTCAGCTCTCTCTCAAAATGACAGCTCACTGGCTGCCAGGAAGAATGAGTCTTAGGGAAATCCTTTTGAGAATAGTGTTCTTTATAGGCAGGATATAATCCCTGGATGATGAATTCAAATCCTCTTGTACTGAGGATTCTTCAGGGGAGAGTGAGCTTTGGATTATGAGTGGCTTGATCATTAGGAACAGTCAGATGGGTTTGTGACAGGTATGGAGATTGCATGATGACCCGCCTGACTAGAGCAAGGACTGGATATCACAGACTTAAACAATGGATAGTGCCTGGGATGAGGCAACTTTGGTACCAATGGCATTGTAAAATATAGTTCAGTCAGACCTGGAAGCCAAATTTAGTTTGTTAATTTGCAGATCAAAATGCAGGATTCCCAAGTAATATTTTCCCAAATGCTACATATTCTGCCAGCTGGACAGGTGAAGCTCAGGAGTCCCACTCCATGAATGAGGTAGGACTAAGATACATTAAGCACTGAGGAGCCTATGGGGTCCATGGTGCTCTTGGAGCTTAGTTGTTTTCTTGTGGACATTTCATTAGGTGACATCAATGCTAAAAGGGAGCGGGGTTTGCTCTGTTTACCTACAAGTGGCTTATCCTGTCAGTGTTGTTGGTGGTTGGGGGACTGCTCTTGGTGGTTCCTTGATTGGGGTATTGTTTACTGCCTGATTGTCGGTCTAGTATTAATCTTGGTGTTAATATCTGCTTATCTGGTTGTTTATTGCTGGTGAAGAAGTGTTTTGGTCTTTTTATTTCCTTTTTAGCTTTTTGATTGTCTCTTTTGAATAATATATAGATTTGTTTATCTCTGGCTGGCACTTGTCTAAGTGCCAGGCTTCAAGGAATTCTCTAGTATTTTTGGACTTCACTTGGTCTAGAGTGCTCATGAATACCCAGTTGAAACTATGGTGAAGTCTGTCCATGTATTGTGTAATTAAGGAGTTTTCTGACCACTAGTTCACAGATACACTCTGCTAGTCTTCTGTTCTACATAGTGGCTGTTACAATACTTAGACTCTATATTGTAGATGATTCCTATTTTTATTTCTGGGGCTACTGGGTCCTTCAGTTTACTTGGGATGTTTTGGAGGGCTTTAGGTGTGCTACAATGATGCCACGTAGTTATAATAGTTTATTAGATGTTTCTGAGCTCTTTTTGATGTACGGCAATATTTTCCTTTTCACAACATGTGCTGATTGTATTGAGTGTCAGTCACTTTTTGATAAAATTATGTGGGTGTTCATTTTATTGGAATATATATATATAGATCAAGTGTGACCAACCTTTTGGCTTGCCTGAGCCATAATGAATGAAGAGGAATTATCTTGGGCTGCATATATATAGATATAGATGTAGATATATAGATAATATTGTTAATGTATATAAATAGCAAACTTCTTATGTTTTTTAAATATTTTTATTACAGTCTTGTGGGGCTGGATTACTAGTTGTCCAGGGCCACATGTGGTATGTGGGTTGGACATGCCTGGTAGATATGATCCGTTTCCTTTGCTTGCTGTTCAGAATTGCTGCAATGCTTTTCTGCTCATTTAGTATTCTTACATAGCATTCTTGTGAGAGGCTAGGTTATTACTTTTGTAATGAAAAAAGGCTTATAACACCACCGCCTTTTGAAAAAAAACAACTCATTGTGTACTGATGTTCCTATAACAGTGCTAGAAAGCTGCATGGGGTGAGGGCAAGAGTCATTGTGGTTGGCAATATCTAGTGGTGTGCTGGAGATGGCTCACACTAGCTTATGAAGGTCGGTTGTTAAATTCTCTGGAATTCTGTGAGCCAGTTGACAGCAAAGGTATCAGAGGGGCCATAACCTAAAGGCGACCCTTAACATCTGGGATGCCAATTAATGGCCACAATGGAGTTGGCAGAACCATTTTTTGGAACACTTTAGCAGTACATCACTGGTAATCTTACTATAAAAATATAGGGGGATGTGCTGTTGCATACATTCTAGATGTACCCCTGAATGTTAAACATGATCTGTCATGAGATGTAAAGCTTTGTTTCCATACATGCCTGCAGGGTTCAACATAGTCATATTGGTTACTAAAGGTGAAACCAAAAAAATAAATAAAAATGAGACGGTCATGAAAAAGATTGAAAAGCCAGGGACAGTTTGCCTTAAATTGCCTGAAAGTTCAGCTATGTGTATCATATCCCACAGCATAGGAAAACATCTGCTAACTCTAGGAAGGAACTTTTCTGACCAAGAGAGGCTTTTGTGTAATCCATCAGAGTTCTCATTGTTGGGGAAATTATTGATTATTCAGAGATGAATTTTTCATCTGGCTTCTGGCAACCAGCAGATAAATTTAACATTTAAAATTCATTTGTTGGTGATTCCTACATATAGCCTAATAAACATTCAGGAGCTTCTCTTGTGAAGTTTGGGTGAAATGGATTTTTTTTTTGGTGCTGTTGTTTGAACAGGACATGCTTGGTGATTTGTTCATTCCCATGGACACGCCAGAGGCCCAATACAGAGGTTTTCTGAAGGGGCTGTTTGGTGGAACTGGTGGAACACTTGACCGAGAAGAACTGTGTAAGTGTTTTTCCCATACAATGTATCACAAAAAAAATAGGAATCAAAGTAAAATATAGAAAATGGAAATTGAATAAAATGGAGATAGTATGACACTGGCCTTTCTGAAATGGTTGTTCAAAACTAATATTTGAACAATGTTGCAAATGGTGTTCAAATGGATAATTTCAATTATACCATTTAACTCCAAAATTTGAATGTTCTAGAAAGTTGCTATGTCTCTCTGTGCTAAAGGCTACAATGGAGGTACTGAATAATGCCTATTATGTATCCAAAGATAAAAATACATTGTATGAATATCTCACACAATGATTCCTACAAAAAGGGAAAAAAAGATCGACCCAGATATATGCAACTAGTATCTTATTGTACTAATGTAAGGTCAATCTGAGGAGTCAAAAGCCATCAGTTGCTTGCATGAACTTAGTAAAGTCTCAATGTCTGACATCAATAATGCCTACAACTTTCTATTGCATTCAGTATATTCCATTCATCTTAAGACTGACTTCAGACCTCATGGCTGAAACATCTGGCCTAATTTTTGGACTTTCTTGCTTCTCCATTCCCTGCTTTTTGTTACATGTTGCCTGATGAAGAGTTCTTGAGAACTTGAAAGTTTGCACACTCTTCTGTGCCATTTTGGGACAAAATAAAGGTATTACTAGACTCTGGGATTTAATTCATGGACAATATGGGTATGTTTGCTTTTTATTCTATTGAGGTTGTGGGGGGTTCATTGTATGTTGTAACCTTAACTTACTGCAATATAGTATTAATTGCATATACTTGGGTTTCTTGATTACAAAATGACCTGATAGGTGCGCAACACATGTTTTCTCCATCTATTGTCCATATTTTCATCATGAATAGTTTCCCCTAAAAAGAAATTGGGCCTTGGAAAGATTACTGGTTGTTTTCTACCATCTGGGAAGAGCCAGTGATTCAAGAAGTATACCTGCTAAAATTCTCAAATGACCTGAATATCTTAGAGGGCTCTATTTTGGGAAAGATTGTTCTACGGAATGAAATTCTACCGAAGAGAGTAATCCCATTCAGAATAATATCTTTTCTGAGAATGGAAATGTTTTCCCATGGAAGCCAGGATTTGTGATGACATGAAGCAGTTCTTTTACAGATATCCGCAAAGCATCTCAATAAATAGTACTTATTTTGTACAGTTTATTCTTTATACTATAGCCCAAAAATAGCGGGGCTCTTAAAAGAAGTTTTTGAAAAAACATTGCAAACAATTCCAATGAAGAAATTAAAAAAAGGAAGGCATCAAAAATCAAAGCACAAAACTAAAAGAAAATAATATTGGGTAAAAAGTGGGTGATAATAGCACAAGAACAATATTTCAATATTTCACCAGTCTCCTGGACTCTGGAGGTCTGCTAACACAACCAGATCTTAAGGGACTTCCGGGGGTGGGGGGGAAATGTCAGCTTCACTTTGAGAAAAGGATGTTAGCTAAAGCAGGGACACAGCAGAGAAGGTACCTAGGACTCACCAAATAAAGTTCTCTAGCTGAAGGGACCCACAGCATGTTGGATCTGGTGGTATTGATAGATGTAATTGGGAGGTGTGGTCCCTCAAGTACCAAATATCTCAAACTTAATAGCGAAGTGGGCAAAGATAACAATTACATTAAACAATTCACATAGGAAACAGAAATATAAACCAATATAGAATGGGAAAAATATCAGTATCAGGATCTGGAAAAGCAATCTTGGAACAGTAGATGAGTACAAACTGAATATGATTCAGCAGTGTGTGGCATAGCTACCAAAAGGAAAATGCAATTTTAGTCTGTATCTAAGAGAAGTATAGTTTTTAAGTCATTAGGAGCCATAATGACGTGTTATTCTACTTGGTCACACCTTACTTCAAGTACATTTGCCAGTTATGGACATCATGCTTTCAGAAATAGTCACATAGTAAAGGTAAAGGTTCTCCTCGCACATATGTGCTAGTTGTTGCCGACTCTAGGGGGCGGTGCTCATCTCCGTTTCAAAGCCGAAGAGCCAACGCCATTACCGAAGACGTCTCGGTAGTCATGTGGCTAGCATGACTAAACGCCAAAGGCGCACGGAACGCTGTTACCTTCCCACCAAAAGTGGTCCCTATTTTTTCTACTTGCATTTTTACGTGCTTTTGAACTGCTAGGTTGGCAGAAGCTGGGACAAGTAATGGGAGCTCATCCCGTTGCACGGCAGCACTAGGAATTCGAACCCCTGAACTGCCGACCTTTCGGTTGACAAGCTCAGCATCTTAGCCATTAAGCCACCACGTCCCCTTTTTCACATAAACAGATGAAAAACAGAAATGAAAAAGGGATTAAACACCCCCTCCTACCAAGGATTAAAAGCACTGAGAATTTTTAATCTTCAGAACTGGCAAAATATACAGTTTTGAATTATTTGAAGACATGCCAAATGGAAGTAGAAATTTGATATCTACATCCTGGTAAGACAGGTTCTAAATTCATGTTAAGGGGAAAACATCCTAATCTCAAGTGGAATTAATTATTAAGGGAACTTCATTTGACGGGATACATTCAAATGGAATTTAGACAGCCATTGGTTGGGAATGTTTTATTTTATTTTGGATTCATGATGGCCTAAAGTACTTCTTCCAACTCTATGATTCAATAATACTTTGATTCTGTGATCTGAATGAGAATTCTTTCTATCATCTACTTCATCTGTTGGTGTAGACATAGGCAGGAAATTTCAGGAAACACAATAAAATGCTTTTAATTCTGTTCCATTTCCAGTTGGCGAAGCAACATCAGGAAAAGCATCTCGTTCTCTTGCTCAGCATATTCCTGGATCAATTGAGGGTATGAAAGGAGCTGCAGGAGGTGCTATTGGAGATCTGGCTCGTGCACGCCTTGCTCTTGATGAAAGGGGACAAAAACTTGGAGAACTAGATGACAAGACAGCAAGAATGATGTCAAGTGCAGAGGCATTTTCCAAACATGCACATGAGGTAGGTGTTGATTCTGGAGTAGCATTTCTTGCCTTTACTGCACATTGAGATGTGGGATACCTTTAAACTGATTTATTCACTCCATTAAGCAGATGACATATAAATCAGGTTTGTTTGAGACCTTCTTACCTATTTGGGGCTATATTTAGTGCATTTAGTCTTTTTCTTATTCCAGCAGCAGTGATTGTGGTGAACAAACGTAGTTTAGAAAGAGAAACTGTAATAAATGACTGACAAGCTAGAAACTGTTTTAACTGCACTGATTATAGTAGTTTTTTTACAGGACTAAATCCAGTTCTTTCAGTTGGCTAACCTGACTGCTACTAATCTTTTCTTCAGCTTTCTGCTGAGTAATTTCCAGGGGTGCCAGAACCTCTGTGCTGCCTGTTATAATCATACATTTTAAATCTGATTGAGAGTTGGCTGATGCGCTGCTCACAACTAACCCACGCAGCCTCACCATTGTCTCTCTCAAACATTCAGAATCACTTGGAAAGATATATGACATATGCAAATGATTGCTTTCACTCCTTAATACTTCCCCAAACAGAAACTGGCTAAATGTTTGGAGAAGTTCAATGAAGGGTACAGTGGTGTTTTAAGCCTCAATTGGTAGTAAAAATGTCTTTTTGTCGAATATTAGCAAACCCCATGCCCCAGGTACCCTCCCTTCCTTTCTGGCTCTAATAGCAGCAGAATTCTTGGTGCTGGTCAAGACATGTTACATCAAGTCCCCATATTTTCAAATATCTGCTCCAGCATAGTTTACAAATACCCAAATAGATAGGCAGTCTCTGGAAGTTGACGTTTAGGGTTTATGCTGCAGAATGTTAGGATGAAAGGAAAACATATCTCCATGTCATTGAATATTATTCTCTCTATTCTTTCAGGTAATGCTCAAATACAAGGACAAAAAATGGTACCAGTTCTGATTTTCAACCGGGAAGCTGTCCCTAAATGTGCTGTATTGAGAAATTAGTGGGACAAACTTTAACAGATCAGCCTCTTGGCAGAAGCAGCTCTTGTTCTATGCTGTTTCCTCTTTTCCTTTCCTGTCCCCAGACAGTCAAAGAAGAAGGTAGTTTTCTAAGGCCACTGCATACTGGATTCTTTTCCAAATGATCAATATCTAACAGGCAACATTTAACTGGCTTTGAATATAAGAAAGGATAATTCCTGGTTTGAAGCAGCATGTATATAATAGATTGTTAATGCAGTTACATGAACAAAATTTTGCATGATTAACTGGCTTCCTATACAAAAAAAGCAAAGCATGCTATGACTAAGGAAAGAAGTTTTATTGTTATGTTTCACAAATACAAAGACATTTAAAACATTTCTAGCATGTTCCTTTCAGCTGAAAATAAACTGCATTTCTCTGATTTGACATTCTTTTTTCTGTAGGCAAGTTTAGTTTGAAAACAGTCATCATTTCATTAGTTAGCAAATAGTCACATAAAATTTAGTGGCCAAACCTTTGTGCTTTCTTTATGGGATGTCTAGCATTTTTAAACAGATGTTATATTGTATCCAGCATTACATATATTCCTTAAGTTTGTTCCATTGAAATTCCAGATAATTTTGCAACTTTTCCAAAGTTCATGGGTTATATGCTGCATTATTATCCAAAATCACACATTTTGTCTTAAACTTTCCTTAAATATGCACATTTTGTAAAGTTTTTGAGCTAAGAAATATCTTGAGGCAGATTGTGGTGGATTCTTTGAATTATGTTTCTGGTTTCAATGGACTTGAAAAAAATCTGATGGATTTCTCAAGTAATGAAAGTCTTTGCTTCTACTTTGGGAACTGCAGCAAAAATTTATAAATGAACTATACAAATTAAAACTAGTGTTGCTTTTTTTCCAGTAATTGTAGTAGAAAACATATCTAGTAAGCAGGTTATATTAAGACATAAATTTCATTGATAAAAGGGATTGCAAGTACCTCTTTCGAGAACTCCCCAAATTAGGTCACTGGGTACTAATATAGCCAAGAATGAAATGGGGGGAAAAAAGCTTTTTTAAAAACAAAGGAGCACACTTCATAAAGGGATGGATAACATTTTGACAACAAAGTTGGTGTCAAAACATTATATCTTCCGCAAAAAGTTTTGTTTGACTGAGAGCTTCCTGATGTATCTACCAAGGAACACCTAGTCTCTCCAGAGAATAAGGCAGGTCTGAGACAAATAGGTTTATCTGCCGGTCAAAGATGCTGAAGTTGTTGAAAGCATAATTTCAGTTTGGAAAAAATGGAAGAGAAACCATGCTGTCTAGTCAAAAACTTAATGAACATCTACAATTCACAAAGCCTGTAAGTGATAAGAAAAGGAAAGGGTTGCCAAGGAAGATTCTGAAAAATAACCTGGAATTCTAAGAAGTCTAAAGTCTGAAATGAAATGAGGCTAATGAAACTTTCAAAACAAAAGGAAAAGCAACACTGAACCAATTACTCAATGAACATAACAAAAGGACCACAAAATGACGACAGGTTAGGCGGACTGCTCTACTGTATAAAGAAAAGGTTATGAGTCTGTAAAATAGTTTTATAAAATTGTGCATAGATTGGAGAAACTTATTGAACAAAATTGTCCAGGTTTATTACAGAACCAGGGAATGATCTGTTATCTGTTATCACATTTGAATATGCAGTTAAGCATTGTATGGTATCTAAGCCAACAATTGTTGATGTAAATTCTTAGCAAGAGTTTTATGCTTATATAAGAAAATAAATATAAATAAAAATAAAAAATAAAATGAATTTATTATTTACCATTTAGTAAATGAAAATTATGATTGAGAACTTGGTTATGGTTACTTTAATTTAGGATGTGCCCTAAAATTAGGGAACTGGTCTGGAGGCAAGACAAATAGAAATTAAAAATGCTTCTTTGTACAGTTTAAGTATGGATTATACTATCATATGTTTGGATGGTAATCATAAAAGTTCCTTTAACAAAAACACTTTTAATAAACAGCAATAAAAAGAAATGTAGATTGTCATTATTTCAGTGTTTATATGATTTTCTATTTAGTAAGACAAATACTGGAAAATACTTCAAATCAGTGCTTCTCAATTCGGTTCATGAAGGTACTTATTCCAGCTGTGCTTTGGGGATATTTTCATCATGGGCCAACATGATTATTTATGTGTTTTGAAAATTACTAAATTGGATTGCCCTAAGCAAATTCCCTCACTGGACAATTATTTTGTTTGTGGAGGAGTTAATTTTTAAGATTCTATCTTCTTTGTCTAATAAGTTACTCTTCATTTGATCAAGCATAACTAACCTTTTCCTTAATGGATCTCCAGAATTATTCTGTGACTCAGTTAACTTATTTCTCTATCTCTCTATGAGCCTCTGCTTTTTCCAGAAAGATGCAGATTTCATGGTTACAGAATTGGTGACAGCAACCATTGCTCACAGATTTGCTAATGGTTAGATGGTTCATTTAATCATAGTTAACAATAAGCCACAATATATTAACATGCAAAGGAAAATCGAAATAAACTTTATTTTGTGAACCAGCCAGAAATATGTGTGTGTTCCCACTGATTGGTTAATAGGAACAATTGTCCTCAAATTTTGACCTTAAGTATATCTGTCTAAAGAATAGCAATTATCTAATCCTAGATGTTCCATCATTTCCAGTAATGTGAATCCGAATTTGAAATCAAGAACTAATTTAATTGACTAATATGATCGATTTGCATTTGGTTGACCAACTACACAACTACAGCATATTGTCCTCAATGGAACTACATCTATATGGAGGGAAGCATGCAGTGGGCTATCCCAAGCTTCTGTTTTGGGGCCTGAACCTTCCAACATCTTCACAAATGATCTATGTAAGGAGATAGAATGGCAGCTCATAAAATTTGCAGATGACAGCAAGCTGGCGGGAATTGCTAACACTTTGGAAGAGAGGCTCAAGATTCAAAAGGATCTTTACAGACTTGGGCCTTATCCAACAAAATGCAGTTCAGTGATGAGAAAAGTAAGGTCCTGCACTTAGGTAGGAAAAACAAAATGTACAGGTATAGAATAGGTGACACCTGGCAATAGTAATTGAAAGAGGAATCTAGGGGTCCTAATGGACCACCACTTTTTTATTTGATGCTGATACTTGAGCCAATAGTGTTGTCTTCTTTCATACCGGCTTCTATTGTAAATTCTGTTCCCCACTTTTCCTTTTCAGGTACAGTAGATCTCAATTAGTGCGAATAAGAATCCCACAAAATGGTACCATTCTTCAAATTCTTACTATTCAAAGTGGTATTTTTATAGAAAATGTGGTAATTGATTCCAGCTCAATAGAAAGTTGGTGAAAAACTTTAAACCTAACTAAATTTTGCAATAAAGGATAAAAAGAATATATTAATGATTTCAATTTATGGTTCACAAAATAGTTATAGAAAGTAAAATAAAAGTAAAAAAAATCTTCCAGAAATCCAGGCATTCCAATTCTCCTCCAGTTTTAGTATTGCTATGACCTGTCATATTCAATTATATCAAAATTTTGCTCTAATGTAAATAACAAGCCTCTTTTTTCAAACTTGCAGTTTTTCTCTGATACAATTTTCCTTTTGTCCATTTTGCATAAAGATTAACAATGTCTAAAATCTTAATCACAATTGCATATGTTCTAACATCAAATATGCACGTTAACCTTGCGTTAACTAAATTTTGGGTTGCATTAAATGCAACTTGGTATCAATTTACAATCTACACTAAATTGCGATTTACTTGTAATCAGATTTTTTATTTATATTAATATGTTTTCATTTCTTTTTTCTGTGTAATTATCTTCTATACTGACTTTTTGATGATCAAAGTGAAAGTTCCAAATGCAGAATTAACTTTCAAATGCAGCTCAAGAGAAGAAACATGCCTCTATTTATTTTACAGTAAGTGATGAAGTATATTATATTATGGAACAAAGTGAGCAAATTCACTGACTGATTTCATATCGCATAGAAAAGATAAAGCTACACTACATAGGATTTGTCAGATGAAAAATAAAACAAGAAAGGAATGAATTGCAAATTTTTAAATATAAAACTGTATTCTATTATATCAAGGAACATTCTAATCACCCACCATGCCCTGTAATAAACAAATATTTTGTGCATGGGCTAACATGGAATAAATTTACCTTTAGCAGGGTGTATTTCATATTTTGTACTCTCCTTTACACATAAGAAAACTCATAATCATCATATACATATATGGTTATTACCTGGCATATAAAAATCATGGAATTATTACAGAAACCTGAGACTCCTTGTATTCAAATTACACACATAGCAAAATAAATTAATTCCATTTTATTATTCTTATATTTCATTATGTACGTGAAATAAGTTAAATATATTTTTTTCATAAAACAGCTGTACTAGTAAAATATAGTTCATTCCTCTAGCTGTTCCTAACTGCATTGGATTTAAAAAATAATCTTATATTCATATTTTAACAGTTCAATATTTTAACAGTAAAATATGGACTTTGGAATCATTAAGATGTTACCGGGAATTAATACTGTTTGGTGAAATAATTTCATAGAGATTTTTAGTTATAACATGACATTTGAATTATTTTCTTAACAGAATTAAGGGGGGGGTGTAGATTTTTTTTCTGAGATATTAAGGGATGTATCAGTGCAAAAAAAAGAAAAAGAAATATGCCTAAGTGTCCAGCCTATACATTTCCTCATAGAATTGTGAGTTACAAACATCTGTTCATCATTCAGAATTCCAAGTCTTGGAGATCTCCCCAGCTAGGCCCAATTTTGATCCTTACTGAAAGCTTTACTGAGAGTTTTACAGCATTTTCCATTTCATGTTTAACAATCTGTGCCACCTGAAAACAACAACAATATAGGCTTAGAAAAATAACTGAGTGCATGGTTACCATGAGATTCATAAAACTTTCTTTTTTACTAGTTATCAAAGTTGAATAAATCTTTAAAGTGTGTCACAGTATCTTTAATATTAGGGCAGGAATCCTAGAGAATCTGAAAAGAATCAATCCATTATATGTCATTTAAAAAAAATGCAGAACCATATACTCATGAAACTCAGCCCAAGCATACATGAATGGCATTTTGCAGTCTGAAAAATCAGCCAATTTCAAAGCTGAAGAAGCTTCTTGGATGAGAAAAAAACTTTCTGTTTTTTCTTTAAAGAAAAAACAGAAGTCCAGATGCCTATTGAAAAAGCATCTTTGAGACAACCATGACCTGGATGATTGAAAATCTCCATTAGACATTCAACCAATTTGCACTTCCTTCCCTATAGCTCTGAATGCAACTTCTGTCTAAAGTGACTTTATAAGATGTAGACCTAAACATGAGGACAAAACTGGATTGGAGTCCAGTAACAATTTTGAACAGTCGCTAACTTCCCTTTGGGTTTTTATTGTATTCTTTGCAGTCAACTTGATAACCATACAGATAACAATCAGTCTGTAAGGATTTCAGGGAAACTCTATAATCATACCTGAATTATGCCCTCAACCAACCCATGCAAAAAAACAAAACAAAAAAAAACACACACTAGCAGTTCTCCCAATGACCTGGAACTGATGTAATCTCTTTATCACAAGACCCTTACTTGACATACCCACACCTGAAGCCCTTATAAACAGAGGAACACTGACATCCCCTAAACTCCACTGAAGATATTACTTAGCCTGGAAATGAAAAATTCAGAAACCAACCCACAGGCTTAGAGAATGAACCCTCACCCTCATACCTGAATTATGTTGTCTTCTGCAACTTCATAGAGAAGTTCATCATGCAATTGGAGTATGAAGAATCCTCCATGTTTGGGATGCATAATCTCCCTCTTTTTCATCCTCTGTGATTTTCCTAGAAGAATAAACACTGCATATTTAAACATTAAAAGAACAGCTTCAAAGGACATTGAAGTTATAAAGCTGTCATTATTGCTACATGAATAAATATTCATGTAGCAATAATGCCTTCCAAAGGAAACAAGTGCTTAGTGAAAAAAAACCTGAAATAATTGGGAAGTAGAAGTCACCAGGAGAGTTTGTTAAGCCAATAGATTCAACAAAGCTACATTCATATTAAAAAATGAATATAGAAGCCTTTCTGTAAAGAAATAACTGTTTTGTTCTAACCTGCATTACGCAGGACGTGCTTAGAGTGACATACATTATTTTGGCATTACATTTTAGCAAAACATTGATATCTGAGAATGCTAGAATTAAAAAAAACACAGAATGATGAGGGAGCTGAACACCAGGTATATTTTCCTGCCTCTAAAATACTTAAGCAAATGCTGCACAGCTGTTGTGATATTTTGCAGTGTTATACTGGACTTAGCAGAGGAAAGGCTGGTTCAGGAAGATCCATCAGCTGCCATGTCACTCTTCCCAAGTTCCTTTCTGATTTTTCCTGATCTATGGCATTCAATTCTGATGCGCACTTCAAAGAACTTGGCTAGGCAAACGAACTGTGTCCAACTATGATCACCTTCCTGAAAAAGCCATTGTATTTTGCCTAATGATGTCAATGCCGAGTGCTTTCCAACTTTCTAATTTCGATTTATTTTTTCCGTTACAACAAGGGTGTCAAACTGGCGGCCCACAGGCTGGATGCATCATGCACAGGCCACGCCCACCCCAGCTCTGCAAAGGGAAAAAACGTTATGAATTGCCACAAGGGCAACATGACATCGTGAGTTTGATACCCGTGCCTTACAATTTCTGATTGAATTCAGAATTCAGGAAATAGAAAAGCCAAGGGTCTGATTTTCCTGCTCTTTTGAAAATTAATAAAAGGGGAGAATGCTTATAGCAATAGCACTTAGACTTATATACTGCTTCACAGTGCTTTACAGCCCTCTGTAAGCGGTTTAGAGAGTCAGCATATTGCCTTCAACAACCTGGGTCCTCATTTTACCAACCTCAGAAGGATGGGAGGCTGAGTCAACCTTGAGCCTGATGAGATTCAATCTGCCAAACTGCTGGCAGCCAGTGATCAGCAGAAGTAGCCTGCAGTATTGCACTCTAACCACTGCGCCACCGTGGTCCTATTATATTATAACTGTAAATTAATTTCATTATGAAATTAAAAATAAATGTAACACTTTACAATAATAATTTGAATTCATTCTTTATTGTACTATATTTTTATACCAGAACCAGTATTATAGATTTATTTTGTTACTAACTCAGTGTTTTTATATTACATTTTATTCTTTTTTGGTCCTGTTTGATGGATTTGTAAAGAATTTGTACAGAATTTAGAACAGAGCTAATTTTTATTTAATTTAGGCACATTGTTTAACCCTTGGTTTTTATTTTTCTATTAACCCAGTGTTGAGTACCGTATTTTCATAAACTGTTTAAATCAGAAGGGCAATTTCATTACTTTCAATGCCTGTGTAAAGAATGTAGGCAAACTTTCTGCATCTATATAATCAGGAATATTATTAAGGATAACATGCAGATGCGGGATACAAGGAATCCTGGAATACACCTCTTATTTCTCTTGTACTTTTCTTACGAAGCCTGAAGTTTATGCAGATGGTTCTTACTGACGTTAAAAATGTAAGAAGAGGGAATATTCTAAAAGATGAATATCTTCCTCTCCTGCATAAACAGAAAAAATAATATTTTCTTTTCTTGACTAAAAATTACTTTTCATTTTGTTACATGTCTGATGAAAGGCAGAGACAGATATTAGACCTGCCTCTTTCCCCAGAAGTTATGGCATAAGTCAGATGATGAGAGAGAGGGGCTATTGGCAGAGCCCATCCCTCACTGTCTCTGAATTCTGAGTGAACATGGAGGGAGGACATCATTTAAGGTCCCGTGAATCAAATGTGTCAGCCTGGTGACCCAGGGTTTTCCCCAAATCCTACCTGTTAAAAGTTTTGACATCCTAATGCTGTTGTCTAAAAAGTAATAGAAGACTTGACTATTTTACTTTCTTGAAACAGCCTTAGAATATTATCCTTACTTGACTACATTTTTCATATATGTGATTGTAATTGAGCATGATTTTAACTGATACAGAACCCAAGAAAGGCCCCTCACCATATTGAAACATCTGCTAGGAATATTGAGTGTTCTGAGGCGGGCTAAAAGCAAATCCTAGTCAGGTATATATATGGCAAAAGCTCTGAAAAAGGAGCAAACATTTTATGTCCTTCTTATATGAAAGTAGGTGTTTCCCATAGTTTTAAAATTTATAACATTTGATACTAAATATAAAAACAGAGGAAGAAAAAAAACTGACCTGGCAATATTTTGGGGAATGAGCTCTCCAAATGTCCAAAAGATTTTACTGTTGAAGGTAAAGCTTCCAGCTGTGTCTGAATATTCACTGTGGCTGCCTTGACAATATCTGCGGCAGAGCCCTGGATAACTGTGTTTACAGCTTGCCTCTCTGCCTAAAGTTCATGAAAATCAAAGTGCAGAAGTGCAAACAAATTAACTGCTATAAATAGGCAACAGAATCTATATTTAACTGAGAATGTTAATTTTTTTCTTGGAACTTTCTCTCTCTTTCTCTGTGTGTGAGTGTCTTTCTTTATAACAACAGCCTGAAATAATAATTGAGTTCCTGCAGCATTTCTGTGCTCTATAGTACAGATGAAAACAGACAAATCTAAAGAAGTCTGAGTACAAGTATAATAAGCAAGCAAGCAAACAAATAAATAATTATTATAATAAGGATGGAATCTTAAAACTAAAAAAGAGAAAGAAAAACAATGGAGAAATAGTTTTGCAGAAATAGTTTGAAATAATGATTTGCCAGTTAAAAGAATAGTTCTGTAGTAAAGCAACACAACTAAACTCCTCTTTGTGGTACTTTTACTTGAGAGACATGTAAGCATGCAATTTAATACATTTTAGGATATGAGGGTTTTTTTTAAAAAAAAAATTGTGAGCTCATCATATTAAAGGAAATTCAAATCAATACATACAGTTGGCATTAAAATCCATACATTTGGGTTGATATAATTTTAAAACTTAAAGTTGGGAAGTTGTTTTTTTAAAGTATGAATCAAAAACAAAGAATGCCACTAATTCGTTTGTTAAACTGAGCAAGAAATAGAATGAAATATATTAGAATCAGAAGCCTGCACTGATTTTGAATAAAAAACAGGTGGCTCACAATTTTTAATTAGAAGACCCTCCTTCAGCATATATGAATTAGGCAACTGACATATCTAGGATTGCTCTTCTTTCCAAGACAATGCAAAGCCACCAGGTTTTTCATTCTGGTGTGTATATGCTTCATTTTGAAGGGGATGCACTGAAATAAATAACAAGGCTGAGTACTTTAAACAAGGGGAGTTACTTCTACATCTCTGGAAGAATGAGAGCTGAGAATTACTATTGATAAGCCTGGACTTCACTGAAATCAATGTGAGCTGCAAGGAAGGTACAAAATAGTTCATCAAGATTTGGATCCTAAGTGGTTAGAAATGGTTTATGTTGCTGCAATTTGATGACAGGTCAACAGGGAGAAGAAATTAGAACTACAACAGACATTGCTTGAAAATTAATGGTAAGATCACACGTAAGTATCCAGAGAACAAGAACAGTACCACTACAGCATGGGTGTATGCGTTTTATTTCCTTAAAGAGATGCAGCGATTTAACAAAATGTTTCTCACTATACCTGAGCCTTCTTGTAAGGATTTGTTTCCTTAATTGCTGGAAGGTATCTACGCCTTCCCATGATTGTCTGCACAAACCCATCCTGAGTACACTTCTTCACTGTCTCTTTCAGGAATTTCTGAATACCTACAAAAACATGAAATAATATTATCTCATTTCTGGTGTCAGCTATCAGTTCATCATATGAATCCCTGGTTGAGTCCACACATATGGTGCTAATTTTTACTAACAATATCATTAATTAGTTATAATTATAAATATCATTTACTAGCAATATAATTTTACTAACAATTCCTTATCTTACCAACTGTTATTCAACACTCAGACTTCATAGATCTAAGGAATGTATTACATTACACTGCTTCATACTTGTCTTACAGGTTATTGTTGTTGTTGTTGTTATTATTAGAGAAAGGGCACTATCGCACTCTTATTGTTTCCATGTGCTGATCTTTAAAAAAAACCCACTATTGTTTTCGAGGCCACTGTCTCCCAAACATGGGAAACAATTCTCTGTCAAGAGGAAGGAGGCAAGAGGAGTTTCTAGTGGAGGAATAGCCTGACCAGAAGTTTTCTAGAGTTACATTTCAACAGAAAAAATTAAATGTGCTGCATTTATACACACACAGAGCTATTAATAAAGAAACTCATGGCCTACACTCTGTAATATAGTGAGAACAAATGGTTCCAGAGCTGATTCCAAACTGCCATAAAGATCTGAATCTGTTGATATATCTCAAATTTCCAATAATTGTTTATGGAATAGCAGCAGCGATAACTTGTTTTCCCCAGAAATGTAGAAAGTTAACCAAAACAGATCTCCCTTCAGAACTCTTCCATACAAAGTGTCCTATTGTTGCATACATAAAAGAATTTCAGGCTGAGGGATTTCCCCCCCTCCCCCCGCTCCCCAAAAGATATCAAGCCCTTATGCTTCCACTACCTAGGAAATCTGTGAACTAGACAGTTTGAAGTTTCACAATGCAGTTTTATTTAAAACACTTTCAGATTCTCATTCTCTGTCTAACATGCAAATACACACAAATATCAGGAAAGACAGCTTCATCAATCTAATACATTTAGATACAGCTTCATCAATCTATATAGTCTATCTTGCTGCATCACTTACCAATGGTTTAAGTGATGCAGCAAGTGAAGACTACTTGTCCATGAATAACATTGAACTATCGCTGCATTTAGTAAACTATTGAACAAGGATGCCAAGAAGAATAGATCACAGGCAAACTTTACCTGGATATCTGGATTTGAAGGACTCAATGAAGCACAAAGCATCAGTTTCTTGAACACCCATCTGCTCCCCTAAGGATTTAGCTCCAATTCCATAGATTATTCCATAGCAAATCTAGAAAAATGATAACTTTCTAATTTACTAGTGAATAACCAACAAGATTCAAGAATAAGACATTTTACTGGCACAAAACTGCTATTTCATTTGAAATATTAGATTTTACTTGCTGAGCAATAGTTTGTTCAGCTTTGTAATTTTAAGGGCACTATACAATGAATTATAGGGACATGGTGGCTAAGACGCTGAGTTTGTTGATCAAAAGGTCGGCAGTTCAGCAGTTCGAATTCCTAGTGCCAGGGTGATCTCCTGTTACTTGTCTCAGCTTCTGCCAACCTAGCAGTTCGAAAGCACATACAAAATGCAAGTAGAAAAATAGGGACCACCTTTGATGGGAAGGCAACAGTGTTCCGAGCGCCTTTGGCATTTAGTCTGCTGCAACAAAGATTCAGGGCCCCCTCACTTTGCACCAGCAGTGCAGTGCAAAGCTCCAGCCACCCCAATTACTTGGCACAAAGATGCAGGGCCTTGGGAAGCTGAAGCAGCAAAGCCAAAGTGCCCCAGGAAGTTCCAGCCACTCCACTAGCACAGGGCAAAGCCACAGCAATACCTCAGCAAATCCCAGCAGTATGGTGCAAAGCCGCAGACCCCAGGAAAGCCTAGTGCCCCAACCCAGTTCTAGCCACAGTTGCACTCCACCACCTCAGTTGACCTTTGCTGTCGTCTGAACTGCACCCAGCTTGACCCTATGCAAGGCAGCTGCCGACCATTCCAGGCCTTCTTCTTCAGGCCACATGAATTGTTCTCCAAATCGTGCAAGACCTTCTTGCCATGCTTCAGAAGGCCTCAGAAGCCTTCTAAAACATTGTGAGAAGGCTGTGTACAATTTGGAAAAAGCCAGGTGTGGCCTTCTCTGAGGCTTTGTTTGACCTCTTCTTTAGCTCCAATTCTGCCAGTGCTGCCACTTCTGCTGTGTGGGGTGGCTCGGCCAGGGTCAGGTGTGTGTGTGTGCAGATGGCAAGCTCCATTGGTGCAAATGGCAGACATGCACGCCCTCCACTTGTGCAAATGGAGCTTCATGTGTGAGCGGAGGATGCTTGAGCTCATGCGGAAAGCTCCACTTGCGTGAGCTGCATGCACTTGCATAAGCAGTGAGCATGTGTGCTTGTGAAGCTCCACTCACGTCAGTGGATGGCATTTGAGTGGAGGGTGCTTGTACTCGTATGTGAAGCTCAACGTGAATGGAGTTTTGCACACAAGTGCCCTCTGCATGCACGAATGGGGTTTCACACATGAGCACAAGGTCCACCTCTCACGTGAGTGGACCTTCATACATATGTGATTGCCCACTGCTCCCATGGCCCAGTAGTGGGACACAGTCCTGGGGTTGGGGACCCTTGGGGTAGCCAAAAGGTCAGAAATTGAGGAGAAGGGAATTGAGAGGAATTGAATGCTCCTGCGGTTATAAGAGCAGGTGAGTTGCCACACATCCAAATTTTGATCATGTGACAGTGGGGGCATTACAATCTCAGTCATAAGTCCCTTATTCATTGCCACCGTAACTTTGAATGGTCGCTGAATAAATAATAGCCAAGGATTATCTGCATTAGGAATTGGGATTATCTGCATTGGGATAGGTTTCCTAGATTTCCTAAATATGATCTTGAAAAATATTACAGATCAACCCAGTAATAAAATACAATAGTGGTGTTCTAGTTAATGAAATACACTCCCAGCTTACTGGCCAAAGTAAAAAGTCTATTTCGCAGCTCTATTTTGTAGTAAAGCTGTTTTTTAATTACATTAAATATTAAATGAAATACCATGATGTTTAATTTTCAATTATGATATTCTTAATTTTCAGCTTACTAGAAATTTCATATATACCAAACATGACACAAAATTTATATTATATACCTGATTAAGTATTAGATATTTAATCATGGGCATAGAGAAAGATAAAAAAAAATGTTTAACTAAATTGATATCTTAGGAAAGATGTACATTTTCAAAACTACCTGCTTAGCTTGTTGCCTTAAATCGTTCCCAACATCTTCGGGGTTAACCTTCTTCCACTCAGCTGCAATGCTTCTAAAGACATCGACATTGTTACCAAAGGCCCGGAGCAGCCGATCATCAGAACAAAAATGTGCAAGGATTCTTAACTCAAGCTGAGAGTAATCAGCAGCCAAGATCAAGCCACCTATGATTAATCATGCAAAATAATTTCGAAATTAACTGATTTCCTTGAAATCATAAATAAGGGCTTCTTTCTCTCCCTTATTAATCTTTCAGTGAAAGATACATGGATACTTCAGTTTTAACAGGTTTATCCCTTGATGCAGTTGATAGTTGATATATCGTAATAATCCCATAAAATACAATTCAGAAAAGGCTAAATATCATATATTTACATCCCACCCCCCAAATGAAGTCTCTGTGGACATACAGAAAAAGCTAAATTCCTTCTCTTCCTCAACAGTGTTTTATATAGAGCAGGGGTCTCCAACCTTGGTCCCTTTAAGACTTGTGGACTTCAACTCCCAGAGTCCCTCAGCTTGCAAAGCTGGCTGAGGGACTCTGGGAGTTGAAGTCCACAAGTTTTAAAGGGACCAAGGTTGGAGACCCCTGATGTAGAGGATGGTAAAGAAGAAACATTTGAAGTCTGCCTTTTTCCTTTTCCTTTTTCCTTTTCTTATACACGTAAATGTACATTTTCTTATTCATAGATAATCATACGTATTCTCTCTAAATAAAACACAAAAATAAAACATTTTAATTGCATTTGGAGTTGCTCTTCTACCCTTTCTTTTTCTTTTTCTGACTTTTTCCAAAGTATGACAGTTGTTTATGTATAGGCATCCTAAGTAAGGAAAATACCAAATACATAAATCTTTTAAAAGCCTCTACATGTGCTGATTTGGAGCTAGAAAGTCATACATGTTACTCATTCATCTATCTACAATTGAAAGAAAGATTTACTTTGTATAACAAAAATCATGGTTTTGAAGCTGCTAAAAATAAATTTGAAATGTTACTCTATAGTAATGATGAACATCTTATAGCCAAAGTTTATAAAAGGTTGCTACAATTAAACCTAGAAATTGAATATGTTAAACACTGTCTGATTCAGTGAGCAAGATGTTTTGGTTATACTATATAACTAGAGCAATGGAAAAATATGTGAGTTAAAGCAGGGTCCCCAACCTTTGGGGCATGGCTTATTTGGAACTGGGCCATGCAAGAAGTGGGCAAGCGTGCAGTTCCGCTTGTGTGAAGGGTGGTTGCACACACAAGCAGGCAAAGCTCCATTTCTGTGAGTGGAAGATGGTTGTGACCACCACTCATATAGAATCATTCCCTCTCCCCCACAGGCCCCACCTTTCAAGTTGGAAAGGTTGGGGACTGCTGGGTCAAAATTGAATGTAATTCATATTGAATTATAATCTTAAAGAGAATTTCTATAAAATGATGTACTGGTGGTATTTAATGCCAGCTAAATCAGCAAATATGTATAAGGGTGTTTCAAATAGTTGTTGGAAATGGAAGTGTAAGAAGAGTACTTTTTATGATATATGGTGGGCATGTGACAATGCAAAGAAATATTGGGTAGAAATCCATGTTTTAATTCAGAAAATTTTAAAATTGGACTTACGATGGAAACTGGATTTTTTCATTTTGGACTATTAGATAAAGATATGGGGAAAAAATTAGAACGTTGTTGCTACACATGTTGATAGCGGCAAAAATTTTATACATCCAGAAATGGAAAGACGCGTCCACTCCCACAATGGAAGAATGGATTGAAATGGAAATAGAGAAGTTGACTGCGCTAATTGGAACGAACTTCCCCCTGGCTCTGGAACGAACTTCCCCCTGGCCTGCGTCAAGTGCCTGATCTTCAGACCTTCCGTCGTGAGCTCAAAACATATTTATTTATTAAAGCGGGACTGGCATAATTAGTGTTGAATTTTAATTGGGTATTCTTAATATTTTTAAATTTTTAAATCTAAATTTTAATAATCAGCCTTTAAAATTTGCTCTTTTTAAATGTTGTTTTAAATTGTATATATTTTGTTTTTATTCTGGCTGTACACCGCCCTGAGTCCTTCGGGAGAAGGGCGGTATAAAAATTTAATAAAATAAATAAATAAATAAATAATTAGGGACAAGAAAAAAATAGTTCTGTTGTAACTTGGAAACCATTTTTGGACTTTCTGTGTGAAACAGAAAAAATAAAATGTTGACTTTGGGCTTTGACAGTTAAGTGGTTATTGCTATAGAAATGGCTAATAGTTACTATTTGGTATAACTAAAAAGCTGATATTATACCTTCATTATGTATCTTTCTGGACCAGAAAAGTCACTGCTTTTTGTTTTTTATTTCTCCTCCCCTTATTTTTATTCCCTTCCAGTTCCTTTGCTTTCCCTTTTTTCCATTGTCTTTATTTTTATTTGTATTTTATACTAAGAATTCTTTTTAGTAAATATATATTTCAAAAAAGGCCCCTACATGTGTCCAAAATAATCCAAAATTTTATATTGTGAAACATCAACATGTGGCAGAGGCACTAATATATTAAATATATAATAATAAAATGTCATTAATAATATAATGTTCATGTATTATTGGTAGTTTTTATAGTGAACTATTGATAGTATTATTTAGAGTACAAAAATTTTATTGGGTGAATTGATCCTTAGAAGATGGATAAACAACACCAACACTATTTGCAGGTAAAAGATAATGAATGGTGAAGTTCCTGAAAAACTTATCACCCTGTTTCTGAAAAAAAAAATGGCTTTCCACATGATTCAGAGTTACAATAAGACCTTAGTGACTGTTGTGTACAGCCCATGTTTTGATTATATTATGATTAGATTTTTATCTTGCTTTTTGAATATTTATAATTCAAGGAGGCAAACATATCTAATCTTCCTGCCTCCTCCACAAGAGCATGACTTGCCCAAACTCACACAGCCAATTTTCTTGTCTACGGAAGGCCTTGAACATTTTTAATAAAAAGAACGGGCATCTATTGTATAGAAAAATACTTGATGGGATTTCTGTTGTGGAATGCTAAGCATTAAAATTTTATTAAAATCATGGACAAATCAATCATTTTTTAACGAATGTACAAAAACAAAACAAATTATGTTTCTTCTTTTCTAATGTTGAAGGGCTGTTAAAGACTGACAGAGAGGGAAAGTTTTCAAGGAAGACAAGATGTGTTTGAAAATAATACGTAAATTAATCTGAATGGAACAGAAAGAGGTTCAGTGATTCAAGCAGATGGCAGTTGCTGTTGTTAACCAAATCCTGCATGGTCATTAAGTGCAATGAAGTCAAAACAATTTTAAGGCATTACCTGGAAATGGTACAAAGGCATGTCTCATGCTAACAGAAAATAGTATTTTCTTCCTGTTTGCTATTTCTTCAGTTAGAATTTTAGATTCACATGGTAACACAGAATGTTTTCCACATCTATAAAATATTTTAAATTAAAACATAGCTTATTATTTATTTCTATATGATTCAACAAGTAAATTAATATGTGTGGTAAATAAATGCAAAATATACTTGCTGATTACTGTCATTAACATTCAAATCAGCGGTGGCAAATATTTTCCGTTTATTTATTTATTTATCTTTCATATTTTTATACCGCCCTTCTCCGAAGACTCAGGGCGGTGTACAGCAAAGGTAAAAACATAGATATCAAAAAGTTTAAAATACAGTAACAAATTAAAAATCTAATTCAATATGCTGAAAAAATTTAAAAATTTAGTAAGTAAAAATTAATAAAATATATTAAACCCCTTAAAACCCCCATAAAACCCTCAATTAAAACTATATTATTTAGGCCAGTCCTGCTTGATGAAAAAAGAAGGTTTTGAGCTCATGCTTAAAGGTCCGAAGATCAGGGAGTAGACGCAGCCCCACAGGTAGTTAATTCCACAGGGGCGGAGCTCCCACAGAGAACGCTCTTCCCCTGGGGGTCGCCAGCCGACATTTTCTGGCAGATGGCACCCTGAGGAGGCCCTCTCTGTGGGAACGCACAGGTCGAAGGGAGGTTACGGGCGGCAGAAGGCGGTCCCGTAAATATCCCGGTCCCATGCCATGGAGCGCTTTAAAGGTGATAACCAGAACCTTGAATCGCACCCGGAAGACCACCGGCAACCAATGCAGCCTACGCAGGAGAGGTGTTACATGGGAGCTACGAGAAGCTCCCTCAATCCCCCGCACGGCCGCATTCTGTACCAGTTGGAGCCTCCGGGTGCTCTTCAAGGGGAGCCCCATGAAGAGAGCATTGCAGTAATCCAGACGGGAGGTAACGAGGGCATGAGTAACTGTGCATAATGAGTCCCGATTCAGGAAAGGGCGCAATTGGCGAATCAGGCGGACCTGATAAAAAGCTCCCCTGGCGACGGCCGTCAGATGGTCATCTAAGGACAGCCGTGCATCCAGGAGAACGCCTAAATTGCGCACCGATTCCCTGGGGGCCAACAATTCGCCTCCCATAGTCAAAGATGGAGTTAATTGACTGTGCCGGGACGCCGGTATCCACAGCCACTCCGTCTTGGATGAGTTGAGTCGGAGTCTGTTCGTCCCTATCCAGACCCGAACGGCCTCAAGGCACCGGGTCATCACATCAACAGCTTTGTTGGGGTGGTTCGGGGTGGAAATGTACAGCTGAGTATCATCAGCGTACAGTTGACAACTCACCCCGAAACCACGGATGATCTCCCCCAGCGGCTTCATGTAGATGTTGAACAGGAGAGGCGAGAGGATCGACCCCTGCGGAACCCCACAAGTGAGCTGCCTAGCGGTCGACCTCTGCCCCCCTGTCAATACCGTCTGCGAACGGTCGGAAAGGTAGGAGGCGAACCACCGAAAAACGGTGCCCCCCACTCCCAAACCCTCTAACCGTCGCAGCAAGATACCATGGTCGATGGTATCAAAAGCCGCTGACAGATCCAGCAGGACAAGGACAGAGGAACAACCCCTGTCCCGTGCTCTCCAGAGATCATCAACCAACGCGACCAAAGCCGTCTCCGTGCTATACCCAGGTCTGAAGCCGGACTGGCACGGGTCCAGATAGACAGTTTCCTCCAGGTACTGGGGAAGTTGCCATGCCACCACACTCTCAACAACCTTCGCTACAAAGCGAAGGTTGGAGACAGGACGATAATTAGCCAAAATAGCCGGGTCCAGGGAAGGCTTCTTAAGGAGGGGCCTCATCACCGCCTCTTTCAAGGCAGTTGGGAAGACTCCCTCCATCAAGGAAGCCCTAATAATACTCTGGAGCCAGCCTCGTGTCACCTCCTGAGTGGCCAGCACCAGCCAGGAGGGACACGGGTCCAATAAACATGTGGTAGCATTCAACCTCCCCAGTATCCTGTCCATGTCTTCGGGAGTCACAGAGTTGAACTTTGCCCAAATAATATTCTCAAGACCTGCCTCCGTCGTCCCGTCTGAATCTACCCAATCAGCGTCCAGCCCATCTCGGATCTGAGCGATTTTATCGTGCAGATACCTTCCAAATTCCTCAGCACGTCCCTGCAAGGAGTCCTCCCAAGCCCCCTGAAAAAGTAGGGAGAGGGTCACCCTAAACAAGGCGGCTGGGCGGTTATCTGCCGATGCGATAAGAGTGGAAAAGTATTCCTGCTTCGCCACCCCTATCGCCACTAGGTAGGCCTGAATATGTGACTGTACTAGTGTTCAGTCAGATTCGGAACTACTGGCCCTCCAGGCACTCTCTAGGCATCTTTTCCGGCGCTTCATCTCTCTCAGCTCCTCGGAAAACCAAGGAGCTGGTCGAGCGCAGCGCCGGGTCAGAGGCCGCAAAGGCATGACGCGGTCCAAAGCTCCTGCCGCCGCCCTTTCCCAGGCAGCAACAAGTTCTTCGGCCGAGCCGTGGGCTAGATCCTCAGGGATTGGCCCAAACTCCGTCAGGAACCCAATAGGGTCCATCAGGCGCCTGGGACGGAACCACCGAACTGGCTCCATCTCCCTGCGGTGCGGGTTTGCGGTTCGAAAGTCCAGCGAAAAAGCAAATGATCCGTCCATGGCAAGGGAGTAATGACTAAATCCCCCACTTCCAGATCATTCAGCCACTGTCCCGAGACAAAAATCAGATCCAGCGAGTGTCCCCCAGTGTGTGTGGGCCCATTCACTAACTGGGTCAGGTCCAGGCTGCCATGGAGGCCATGAACTCCCGAGCTGTGGACGATGTCTCGCCTACCGACGGCAAGTTGAAATCCCCCATGACCATAAGCCTGGGAGTATCAACTGCCGACTCGGCTATCACATCGAGCAGCTCAGGCAGGGCTGTTGTCACGTGGCAGGGAGCCAGGTACGTGATCAACAAGCCCACCTGTACCCTTGGCCCCACCGCACAAAGAGAGACTCACATCCGGCTGTCTGCGGGACAGTGACCTTCCTCGGCTCCAGACTCTCGTTTATAATAACCGCTACCCCGCCACCCCTGCCTTGAGGCCTCTGCTGATGAAATGCTCGGAAACCCGGTGGACACATGGCAACCCCCCCTTCTGTGCCCAACCAGGTCTCCTTGGAGTTTGGCTCCAAGGGAAGTTTGTCTTCCCTTGGAGCCACAGCCCTATGGAGCATATTGCATCATTTCTCTGGATAGTTGAAATAGAAATTTTCTTTGGTTTTGAGGAGATTTAAGGGATCAAATAAATGCCTCCCCAAATTTAGAGGGATTTTTAAAGGAACTATAAATGGGTTTATTAGCCAGGGCTTTCCTCAAACTCTCTGATTTTCAGGGGGAGGGGAGCATCCAAAATAGAGGTAAGCAAATAGTACTTCCTAGCCTTCTTTCTTGGCTCATGAAGTCACAACCTTAGCTGGAGGGTTGGTGTCATCAGAGCTCTTTTCCTGAAGCTTCCCTTCCCAGAGGCCCTTATCTACTGGGCTTCTGTCACACACTTAACTGATTTCCAGTCCATTCAGATCGATCTGAATTTCAACCAACATTTAGTTTTCCCCTCTTCTGTATCCCTAGTGACTAAACTGGTGAAAAGGCAGTCAAGAACATTTACTCTCAGGCTCTTCACACTACCAGCATTTTCGGATTTCTGGCTCTCACTAGCACTGCTGCTCCAATGGTAGCAGATCACTGCTAATCCAGAAAATATCTTTTTTTCTAGATTATAGAAACCATATTTCATATTGTATTAGTTAGTTACATATTATATTAGTCAATCAAATCAATCCATCTTTTAGTCTAAGGGTTGATGGTCTTAAAAGTGGAAATATTTCTACATCTTTTGATCTACTATTCATCAATATATCTTCTCACAATACTAATTCTAGCTGTTTTCAGCTCCTTTAGACAAATTGCTTTCTCAGCTGTATTTCTGGGTGAGGTTCTAATAAAAAGGTGAGATATAAGTGTAGAAAGCACAATCAATACATGCAAGCAGAATATGTTTCTAATATCATAGTAAGTCTGATAACTCATATCTTTCCAGAAATGTGACCCCCAAAATCTAAGAACTGAAATTAAAATTTAAAGATGTAGAAATAATGTATTATATTTTTACCTGCTTCTTAAAATACGGTGTTGTTTTTGAAAAGGTGGGCTCTCTTCAACCATTGTTGGCATTTCAATCTCAAAGTCTTTCGGTACATTCTGTATATTGGGTTCTCTGAAGCTTATGCGACCTACAAACATAGAGCAAAGATAAATGTAGGCTTGGAAGATGAAAGATGGCGTCATGGTTATGTCAGACATAGAAACATAAAAAAGTGAGTTTGTGATGGATATATGGATTGCAGGCTTGCATGGCACCAGTTAAAACTGTGAGGGCAAGAGGTGATAAATTTTGTATTTTAAAACTTTTATATGCTTATTTTAGAGACCGTTCAACATTTTATGCATTTTCAAACATTTCTTGCCTCAAAATTACAGGAAACCATGCTATCAGTCTTCAGCAACTAAAGAGGGGGTGGGGTGCATAGTCCATGAATAGTTGTTAAATTTGCTAAGATAATCACTTGCTACCTGTAGCACTTTGAAATTGAGAAACAGGGTAGATTCTTTCCATTCCTAGCACAGGGTTGAAACGTTTTTCCCTTTGTAGTGGAAATATCACTTTGGTTATTGCATTAGTGATCCTTCTCCATTCTAAAATCAGGCCAGGTAAAGGGTGCAATTTCTTCAATTTTTCTAAAACATCCTATAGAAATAAATAAGAAGTTAAACCAATTAAATGTTTTTCTGTTTACAAGATTATTTGAAGATTTCACTACCATTTACTTGGGACAATCATTAGAATACTATCTTTCTAAATTACCAGATAACTTGAGGAAATACATATTCTTTATTTGTACTGAATATACCTACCAGTCAAGATTGAGGTTTTATCATTTTATTTATTGCTAAGTAATAAAAATGCCTTTTCTTAATTAGCAAATGGTAAAATAAATTATACTTTTCTCTCATGGAGGATCTATGCCCTGTGCAGAATGCTTTGACACTTTGTCAGTCTGTTCACTGAGGGATCTTTCAATATATTCTACAAATATAATAAATCTTTTCCGTATTATATGTCTCTCTTTTGCAAGCCAAGTATAGGAAATACCAACGGAACTGGCAAGTCTCTTAGTAGTTATGTGAAATGCTTACTAAAAAAAAATTCATGTAACGGGAACAGTCCACTGATAAATTAAACTTGGGGATAATGATAGGAAAGTGAGAAAAGCATTAATGATTGAGAATATTTACACGTAAGACACCTGAATTTTAAAGTAAAGGATGAATGAAGCTATTTATTTGTTTATTTATAAATCAAGCACTTTATAAATAAATAAATAAATAATGAATGAATGAATGAATGTTATTGGCCGCCCATCTTACCAGAAGGTATCTTTGGGTGGCTTACAGTTACATAAAATTCTAGATCATGAAAAGTTAAAAACAAACATTAAAGCCAAAAATACATGGGGGAGGGCAGGGGCAGTGTTGAGATCTATTTACTCAATCAACCATCTCCATCACGCTAATTCTCCACTGGGGCCCCAAGCCAAATGGCAGAGCCACGTCTTTACAAAATGATAGGAGGATATTACTGTAATCCACTAGAATTTAAATAGGCAATTGGATTGCTTATAGAAATGAGCTCTTAAGGATTGTTCTTCTGTTACGAAACAGAATTCCTCCACATGATTTTGAAGAACCCGATCTTGCAAGAATTCTGGCTGATGAATCATAATATAAGTTATAAATTATTAACAAAGCAGAAATATAGTTCCTCTTTTGGGGTAAAATGGTCATTCCACAAAGTTAAATCACATAAAAACTATACCTTTGTTGTACTGAACTGTTTACTCAGCCTGGCACGATTTGTATTTGTTGTTGCTTTTCTAGTACAACCCAACACTTTCTTGCTTCTTTGCATTTTTAGTTCTCCGTCTGATGGCAACTTTTGCTCCAGAAATAATACCTGAAAGAGAACACAGCATCATGCAATTGCATCTTATCTTAATGCTCAACACAACTGTTCAAAAAATATTTATATCTTATCCCTCAATGAGCAGAAAACAGAATGCCTAATACTTTATCCTCCAGTTTTAATATCCTCTTTAAAAACTTCTGAGTAGACTAGATGGCTTTCTGCTCTGTCCAAAATCATCCAGTATGCTCTTGAACATTCAGAACTCTTCTTAGTCCCAGTCCAGCACTTCACCAGCTCTTTAAACATTTTCAAGTTTAAACAGATTATCATCACTGAAATGCAGAGAAATATAATACAAAAAATAATGATGAGTTGCTTTTTTAATTTTTACTAAAAGTTCTTGTTATGCATTATTGTAAATCTCTTTTAGTTCTACAATATACAATGCTAAAACAGACTAAGATGAATCTCTTTACTTTAGGTTAGCTTTGGGAAGGGGTCCATGTAAGCGTCCCACAAGATCATGATTTTAGACTACTTTGGCACAACAATAAGTACTTTATAAAAGACTGGAAACCATTTAAAATGAACTGGTGATTTCTGGATTTGCTGACTAAAAGCAGTTGAATATTCAACTAAGGTGTACAATATTGTTTGTAACTGCTGTAAAGAAGATCGAAGCTGCTTCTTTTTTTTTCTCACTGTATCTTTTTTTTCTTTGTTCTCTTTCTATTTTTCTTTTACGTATTTGTGCTATGAAAATATTTAAGCTATTTGGGGAAGTTGTAAAGAATAGAAATTGAGTGATTTGCCTCCCAAGGCTTCCCACTATCGTTTAAATTTCTCCAAAACTGGGCTAAAAAAATTCCAGCACACACACACTTCTAGGAGATATCAGAATGTCACCTGATGTCCTTCCACAGCCCTTCAAAAATCAAGAGACAGAATTACAATTGTTTTAAGCTAATATTGAGATCTTGCATCAAGAATTTTACGGAACTGACAGTTTTAAACGTATTTTAGAGGACTTTTAACTTTAATAATTAAGTTTCAGGCTTTAAATGATGTTTAAATGAACTGCATCACTGTATTTAAAACGCAGAATATGAATGTAAAAGAATAAGAGAAAAAATAGTTCAGATAGCAAAAAGCATTTTGGAAAGACTCTGGCACCAGACCAAAATTATGGCTGGGTTAACTTACAAAATAAAACACCAAGTTTTATGGTTATGACAGTAAAACAGAGCAATGAAATAAATCAGCAAATGACAAATGTGCTCTGTGGTGGCAGATATACTAATTGAGACAACATGAAATGGGTGCCTACATCAAGGTAAACCGAAGATGCTTCTGATTCCTGTCCCCCTCCCCCAAGAATATACAGTTGAATTTGTTTTTAAAAATTATCAAATTTGTAGTCAAACCATATCATTGAAGGCAACTCTGAGCAGCAAACAACAATCAGATAAAAACAACAAACATTTCTGAATGATGCTTACTAGATTCATTATTTACATATTCATCTAGGATTACATACTGTAAATGAATGAACTGAAGAATGAATAGAAGAGAATATTAATAGCTCAGGGTTGAACTGTGAAGTTCTTAGTGCTCTCTGAGCTTCATTGTTTGCTTGAAGATATTTCATTACTTAACTAGGTAACATCAGTGCAAATGTGTGTAGAATTGAACGAATTGTTCTAATCAGAATGCTCACATTTTTTTAACGATATAGTCCAGTGATGGCAAACCTTTTCAGCATCGAGTGCCCAAACTAGAACGCCAGCTGGTCTTCGGGTTTCCGGCACTCTGGCACACTCGAAGACCAGCTGGCCGGCGCGCATCCGCATGCTGGAAATCAGAAGTGCAGCCGGCGATGGCATGCATGCCAACAGACAGCGCTCTGTGTGCCACCTCTGGCACGCATACCATAGGTTCACCATCATGGATATAGTCTATGTAATGAATTAATGGGCACAAAGAATACCAGCAATAGTCAATAAATTTGGGGTCAAGAAATTAAGCTTATAATTATAAGAAATTACAAGCTATTGGAAGCATTTCATGAACTGTTTTATTAAAAAGTTGTTACAAACTGTGATTTCAGGCAAAATTTATTGTACTTTAGTCACTACAGTACAAATTTATTGTATTTTAGACACTACAAGACCGATAGAAAAATGTGAGCAAACATTTAAAAAATAATTTTAAAACTAACATTGAGACATTTTTTTTTAGAAGCAATTAGAATTTTACTGGTTGAACAGAGGCAACAAACTTCTTTCTATCAAAATTTCATTGATGATGTCTGGAGCAAAACATAATTTGTTCATGTAAGTTCATCACAATACCTCAGCAACATCATCAGGACAGGTCAAGGAGAAACTGTGACCTGCCAGCTGGTATATCCGATTCTCAATCTCATTCAATTTTGCTTCCATAACATGTTTCTGGGCTTCACATTCTACTGTGCTAAAACCTATTCCATTAAGTTCCAGCAAAGCCAAGCAATACTGATTCGGCATCTCCACTTTATGAAAAATACCTATAATAATGACAAAAGAAGCAAAACACAATTTTAGTTACATTCTGCAAAATATATTATATTAGCATTTTAGAACATTTGAATGAAAGCTGCTACTTGCTTCTATTTTTGTGCTGCCCCTTCATCACCCATCACCCCCTCAATCATGTATTTTGCAGAGCATATGTACAATGCAGAATTCCAAAGAATGGAATGCTAACACATTATTACAATCTCAGAAAAAATAAGTAATCAGGAAATAAACTAGAAAGTTAAAAGCTAATTAATAAATAACAAGGTCTACATCTACACTGACCATAAAGAACAATTGGCTTTAACTGCTATGTCACCCAATTCATTTTTTTTATTTTCT
Organism: Ahaetulla prasina; assembly: GCF_028640845.1. Lineage (NCBI taxonomy): Eukaryota > Metazoa > Chordata > Lepidosauria > Squamata > Colubridae > Ahaetulla > Ahaetulla prasina. The sequence continues at coordinate 190,052,735 of NC_080540.1, forward strand.
GTTGGTGCTTATAGGGTTCTGATGCTTCAAAATCAAAAACATAATTGTCTGAAACCTTTAGGATAGCAAAACACAACGTTGTGACACAACAGTCTACAATTATTTTTAAGTTCAGGCTGAATTTTAATCATTTAATGCCTTTTGTTAAATGATAGTGTCAATCTATAGCCTTTTTACCTTGCAAGTTATCCTTATGCAGTATAATATGGAGTTTTTCTATGATATGAAAGATAAGAACAGATTCTACAGATGCCCTGTAACGTCCAGACTGATCTGTACTGGTACTGAGACCCAGGCTCTGATTTCCCTGAGCTGCTCCAATTTTGTCTAGCAAGAATAAGTCCTGAGGAAGAAAATTGGCAACCATATTGTGAAAGGAATCTTCTTTTGATTCAGGGTCCATTAACCAGCATGCCACCTAGAGTAAGAAAAGAATATTCAACATTCACAAGGTAATATGGAAAAAGCACATTTCTCACAAAAATGCAATACAGACAAGATTTGCAAAAATGCAAATATGTTGTTGACATATCTATATCCCACTTCAGAAGTCAGATTTATAGGATTATTGATACCAAGAATTCAATATTAGACGCATGAGTTCCAATGGTCACTCTGTTTTAGTTCTTTGCACTTAGCAACTATTCTGTGCTAATACCATAGACCACAGTATTCATCTTTTCAATAATGTTTATTTATGTGTTAATGGTTTAATGAAGGTGCCAATATGAGTGGCTATATTGCTGATGCCTGTTAATTGTGTGAAGTACCTAAATAGTATCTGAACATCATATTGCTAGGTTTGTGTAGTAGGGAAGTAGGCGGATATATTCTGGTGATGATGGGTTGAAGGAGGTACAATACAAGGCACAAAGCTGTTACAGGGGAAGAAAAATTGACAGTTTAGTGCCAATCTCCACCTCCATCCTAGTAGCCTCACACCTACACCCTGTGATGGGCTTATCTGGTAAACATCAAGTCTGTTTCCAATAAGACTATGCAAGTCCATGATCTGCTGGAGATGAACATGAAGAATGGACATGCATTAGTATGACCTAGATGGATGAGGGAGGGATATCCCATCTCAAGAGACTTGCTTCCTATGGTGCAGATCAATCCCAAGTCTCAAAGCCAGGGCTGGGGAAGCACCGGGATGTACTGACTCTTGCCTGTGAGAAAGAGTTCTGGTTTTGAGGAGGTAGGGCATGAATGTCTTTATATCAGGCCATGTAGATATGTTTGGAGTGCTCTTGTGTACTAGCTGTTCTGCTGAATCACTATACAAGCTAACTGGCTTTATCTCAAGACTAGTGTTGGAGCATCAGCCTGTTCATATTAATGATTTCAATATCCAGGTCTTTGTAAGTGGCAAGGGAATTCATGGCTTTCAGAGTGATTGACCCAAGTACTCCTGAGTCTGACATGTGTAGGCAGTCAATGCTTGACCTCTAACCCTTGGAGTAGTTATGAATCACCTGGATATGGACAATACTTCTCTTAGCTTATTACTATGGACAAATCACTTTCAGATCCAGGTGATCCCACTTGTGATTTCTAAACCTAATGGTCAAGGTATTCTACATTAGGCATCTGATGAATCTGCATGGCTTCTTGCAGATGCTTGGAGATTTTTCCAGCAATATTGAGTAGCTACTGGCAATGAAAGGTAAATCGGTTACTGAACATTACTGCTCCTAAATGGCTTCTCTGTGGTTAACTTTGGATGGTTCCCTGATTCACAAAAAAACTCTGGAAGATGAAGCAACTGAAGAAACACTTGGAGCACAGTGAAGGCAAAGGAAAATTGAATCTGAGTGAACATGGGCACAACCTCATACCTACACTGTGATAATCACAAAGATGAGACATCATTACTTCGTGTCCTGTATAGTACATAGTCCTGTATAGGAGTACTTGGGGCGCCTGCGAGGTGCCCCCGCCTCGCAGGAATGGCCCGCCGCACTATCAAGGGCCGGCCTCAATGACGGGTCTTGGGACCCACAGAGGTGGCATGCGAAAAAAAAGAGCCTTTGGGGGTTTTTAGATAGGGTTTTTTTAAGGGGAGGGAGGGTTAGGGCGGGCGTTGGGGGTAGCCCGTCGGGTGGGGAGCCAGTCCTTGCGCGTGCTCGTGACGGTTTTTTAACGGGTTCGGAGGTTAGGGGGGAAGATTGCGTTCCTGTTGGTGAGGGTGGTCTGATTTGCACGGTAAGTGGGAGGGGCAGATATGGCGGAAGGGGGATCATATCGTCCTAGGGGGCGCTCGATGTTTGCAGGCGATCGCGCGCCCGATCCTCGCCCTTTTCCGTTCCCGGATGGTCAAGACCCTCAGAGCCTGGGCCTTGGCTGATGTTATGCAACGACGGTCCGTAGTCAATAAGGCCCCTAATATACGATCTTATTCAGGGGCGCCACGGACCTTATAGGCGTTACGGAAACCTGGCTGGGCACGGAAGGGTGTGCCTTGTTGAGATGTGCCCGCGGGTTTCCGTGCATTCCATCAGCCGAGGGCTCAGGGTAGGTGGGGAGTGGCGGTTGTGATTAGAGAGTCTAGAGCCGAGGAGACCACTGTACCTCAGATTGCGGTGTGAATCCCTCTTTGTGAGATGGGGCCATAGGTGTCAGATGGGTTTGCTGATCACGTACCTGGCTCCTTGCTGCGTGTCAGCTGCCTTGCCCGAGCTCCTGGAGGTGCTGGCTGGAGTGGCAGTTGGGACCCCCAGACTTTTAGTCATGGGGATTTTAACTGCCATCTTCCGGCTCGTCATCAACGGCAGCTCGGGAGTTCATGGCTTCCATGACGGCCTTGGATCTGACCCAAGTAGTTGATGGCCCTACTCACATCGGGGGTGGCACTCTGGACCTGGTTTTTGTCTCTGGTCAGTGGTTGAGAGATCTGGACTTAAAGGAAATAGTCATTGAACCTTTGTCATGGTCAGATCACTCTCTTCTTCGCCTGGCCTTTCTGACCGCCATCCCCCACCGCAGGGAGACGGAGCCGATACGTTGGTCCCGTCCCAGGCGCCTGATGGACCCGGAGGGGTTCCGGACGGAGCTTGGGCCATTTCCTGACGGTCTGGCTCACGGCTCGGCTGAGGAACTTGTTGCGGCCTGGGAACGGGCCGCGGCGGGGGCCTTAGACCGTGTCGTGCCTTTGCGACCTCTGACCCGGCGCAGGTCCCAACCGCCCTTGGTTCTCCGAGGAGTTGAGAGGATGAAGCGCCGGAGAAGACGCCTAGAGAGTTCTTGGAGGTCTAGCCGCTCGAGGCTGATCGGACACTAGTGAAGTCCTATACTAGGGCTTACCTAGTGGCAATGAGGAAGCGAGGCGTAGCTATGCCTCCTCCTCATTGCATCGGCAGATAACCGCCCAGCCGCCCTGTTTCGGTGACTCGCTCCCTCTTACATCAGGGGAGCGGGATGACCCGCTGCAGGGACGTGCTGAGGAGTTTAACGGTTATCTATACGATAAAATCGTTCAGCTCGGGAGGCCTAGACCAAGATTGCAGTGACGTGGTGAGACGGCTGAGGGTGGTCTTGGGGACATTTTATGGGATGAGTTTGACCCTGTCGCCCCGAGGACATGGACAGGTTGCTGGGGAGGTTGAATGCCACCACATGTTTATTGGACCTGCCCTCCTGGCTGGTACTGGCCACTCAGGAGGTGACACGAGGCTGGCTCCAGGCTATTACGATTGCTTCCTTGGTGGAGGGAGTCTTTCCGACCGCCTTGAAAGAGGCGGTGGTGAGACCCTCCTCAAGAAGCCTTCCTGACCCGCTGTTTTAGGTAATTATCGTCCGGTCTCCAACCTTCCCTTCGTGGCGAAGGTTGTAGAGAGTATGGTGGCATATCAGTTTCCCTTGCACCTGGATGAAACTGTCTATCTAGACCTGCTCCAGTCTGGCTTCCGCCCGGTTACAGCACTGAGACGGCTTTGGTCGCGTTGGTGGATGATCTCTGGAGGGCCAGGGATAGAGGATGCTCCTCTGCCCTGGTCCTATTAGACCTCTCAGCGGCTTTTGATACCATCGACCATGGTATCCTGCTGCGCCGGTTGGAGGGATTGGGAGTGGGAGGCACCGTTTATCGGTGGTTCTCCTCCTATCTCTCCGATCGGTCGCAGACGGTGTTGACAGGGGGGCAGAGGTCGGCTCCGAGACACCTCACTTGTGGGGTGCCGCAGGGGTCGATCCTCTCGCCCCTTCTGTTCAACATCTATATGAAGCCGCTGGGTGAGATCATCAGTGGCTTCGGTGTGAGGTACCAGCTGTACGCTGATGACACCCAGCTGTACTTTTCCACCCCGGGCCACCCCAATGAAGCTGTTGAAGTGCTGTCCCGGTGTTTGGAAGCCGTACGGGTCTGGATGGGGAGAAACAGGCTCAGGCTCAATCCCTCCAAGACAGAGTGGCTGTGGATGCCGGCATCTCGGTACAGTCAGCTGAGTCCTCGGCTGACTGTCGGGGGCGAGTCATTGGCCCCGATGGAACGGGTGCGCAACCTGGGCGTCCTCCTGGATGAACGGCTGTCTCTTGAAGATCACTTGACGGCCGTCTCCAGGAGAGCTTTTTACCAGGTTCGCCTGGTGCGCCAGTTGCGCCCCTTTCTAGACCGGGATGCCCTGTGCACGGTCACTCACGCCCTCGTGACGTCTCGCCTGGATTACTGCAATGCTCTCTACATGGGGCTCCCCTTGAAGGGCATCCGGAGGCTTCAGTTAGTCCAGAATGCAGCTGCGGGTGATAGAGGAGCCCTCGTGGCTCCCGTGTGACACCTATCCTGCGCAGACTGCACTGGCTGCCTGTGGCCTTCCGGTGCGCTTCAAGGTTTTGGTGAACATCTTCAAAGCGCCCATGGCATAGGGCCGGGTTACTTACGGGACCGCCTACTGCTACCGGATACCTCTCACCGACCCGTGCGCTCTCACAGAGAGGGACTCCTCAGGGTGCCGTCAGCGAGACAGTGTCGTCTGGCGACACCCAGGGGGAGGGCCTTCTCTGTGGGGCTCCCACCTTCTGGGACGAACTCCCCAGGACTTCGTCAACTTCCGGACCTCCGAACCTTCCGTCGCGAGCTTAAAACACATTTATTCATCTGCGCAGGACTGGATTAGTTTTTAAATTCGTGGGTTTTTAAGGGGTTTTAAATGGGTTTTTAATGGGTTTTTAATGGGTTTTATTATTTGCTAAATTTTAATTATGCCAAATTGAATAAGTTTTTTAGTGGTATTTTAATAGTATTTATTTTGTAATAGTACTGTTTATTTTATCTGCCTGTAAACCGCCCTGAGTCCTTCGGGAGAAGGGCGGTATAAAAATTTAAATAATAAATAAATAAATAAATAAATAAATAAATAATAGTACTGGTGTGCTGTCCAAATCATTCCTGGGGAATAGGCAGCAGTCAGGTTTCATGCCTGGCTGCTTTGATCACCTTGCACAACCATTTGCTGTTAAAATCAACCAAACTTCCTACAATCTTTAAGATTGTAATTGCATTGGTTGCTTTGGAGACAGCATTGGTTACTTTTGTTGATGATATTTGTCAACTTAGATGAGAGGGTGCTTTTCCAAATCTTTTAACGTTTCTTGGCAGCCTTTGGTACCAATGATCACAGTAAACCTTTTGGGTTATCTGCAAGTGTTGGGGATTGGAAGCAATATTTTAATCTTCCTTAGTGAGTGGTTCAGTCAATGGCATTATTGAAGAAATGATTGATCCAGTGAATGCTTGTGGACTGCCACAAAGATTGATTCTTTTCCACCTGTTTTTTAATGTGCATATGATGTTGTTAACAGAAGTCATCTGTCAGTTTAGGGCAGTGCTTCTCAAATAGTGGGGCACGCCCCCCAGGGGGGGAGCGAGGCTCCGTAAAGGGGGGCGCGTTTGACCTCGGCAAACACTGTCATAACAAGCTAAGCCCCGTGTTTATGTCTCTGTATCCAATCAGAGAACAACGGGAGCATCTGATTGGCTGTCCAAAACCCTTGTGACACGAGCCTGTCGGAGCCATCTTTAGTGTGGGACGTCCGTCCACACTTACTTTGTTGCCCGACGGATGTGCGCCCAATTGATGTTTCGGGGGGCACGAAAAATGTTTTCTTCTTCCTAGGGGGGCATGACAGAAAATAATTGAGAAGCACTGGTTTCGGGTACAGTACTATTATGGGAATGTGTATGTCAACCTTTCATTAGGTTCCTCTGATAATAGCAATAGCACTTATATACCGCTTCACAGTGCTTTACAATCCTCTCTAAGCAGCTTAGAGTCAGCATATTGCCTCCAACAACAATCTGGGTCCTCATTTTACTGAGCTCGGAAGGATGGAAGGTTCAGTCAACCTTGAACTAGAGAGAATCAAACTGCCGAACTGCTGGCAGCAGAAGTAGCTTGCAGTACTGCATTCTAACCAATGCACCACCAAGGCTTTAATGATAATCTTTCTTCCATCTAAGAGAAGCTCTATGAATTTGTGGTTGTCCAAGTCATCTTGAAAGTGCATGCTTGAACCTGCACTGATTTTTATATGTAGTTGTAAGAAGTGAGAACTAGATGGAACCTTGACAAAGAACCTAAACTTGCAACAATTAGTATAAGAAAACTCTCCTCCTCCTCAGGTTATCCTCTCCCTTCCCCATCTTTAGTTTATTTAGTGCCATTATAGAAATACAAGAATTATAAGAAATGAAGTTAGCAAACCTTTGGGTCCTCAAAACATCCTGCCAATGAGATGCCACAGGCCTTCAGGAGAATCTTGTAGTGTTGAATAAAATCGTAAACAACAAGTGAAAATGCTCTCTCAGAATCCTGCAGACATAGCTTAAGATGCTTCAATCTTTCTGCTACAGACAGGTCTTGATCCAATGGAGGCTGTGCCAAACTGGGACTTGCTTCTAAAGAGACAAGAAATGTGTACATTAAAGACAAGAGAGAAGAAGAAACGATGACAGAATGTGTTTGTATATAAATGTGCTTTGTTATACAAAAGCAGAAATCTTCCTTGCCGCTTTCTTTTGCAAACCGTATTTCTCTTTCTCTTTCATTTCTACATATACAGTTTTTTTGGTCACCTGATCAGAACTGCCTCACAAAGATATTTTCCTCTTGTTATTTAGGGTCCATGCTGGGCTTTTTGGCCCAGGCAAACCATTTCCTAATTACTTTTTGAAAACTATATAATTTGCAGGCATTCTATAAAAAAAGAATCGTTCCATGTAAATTAAAAACAAACAAAACACAACTTCTTTTCAACAAATGCTACTAACTTTAACTTAATTCATTAATATGGAGTTACTAGAGTACTATATGAATATACTACATTTATTGCCTCCTTGAAACTACTCAATAAATACATTCTTACCAATCTGGCTTTGCGGGTTCTGCTGCAATGAGATGTAATAAGCATCCTTTCTACCCCAGCATACAGCCAAGCCAACTACCAGTAAGTCTTCGCAGGCATGAACAGGAAAGCCATCACTCTCACAGAGAATTTTCTGAGATGTACTTCCTACAGAGCAATCATAGATGCACAGAAGCAGCCTTCAATAATTTTAACCTTTACAAGTTTCAATCAGCTAGTAGAAAGCAGTCTTTCTATTTTGGTATTGTTTAACCTTTTAAATCAGGGATGTCAAACTCAGTTTCATTGAGGGCCGCATCAGGGTTGTGTTTGACCTCAGGGGACTGGGGTGGGTGTGGCCAGCTCCATGTCACTTGCATTGGCGGCCCAAGCGCTCTGCCAGCAAAAATGGGCTCCAGATCTCCATTTTTGGCTGTGATGGCCTCCTGCAACCCTCAGCCAGTGAAAACAGAGCTCCGTTACTTGCTGGCAGAAGCACCATGGGCTGGTCCTTGGCTCTTGTCAGGGGCCCCCGCAGGCCAGATCCAGCCCCTGAAAACAGCCAAGGAGCAACCCACAGTGCCTCGGACTGACACCTCTGCTATAGATAAACTATCAAGATCTGAGTATTCTAATGTACAAAGATGAGTTTCAAGAATACTGAAGGCATCAAGGAATAGTGTTTTTTGCCATGCTAAATATAGTGTACACAAATATTAGGCAAGTGAGTATTTTGACCATATCATCATTTTTATGAATATTTTCCACTTCCAAGCTGTATTAAATTTGAATGCTTAGTGGATATAAGCATATCAGGAGATGTGTATTTGTGTAATGAGGGAGGGTGTGGCCTAAGGATATCAACACTCTATATCAAGGTGTGCATAATTATTAGGCAGCATCTTTTCCTCAGGCAAAATGGGTCAAAAGAGAGATTTAACTGGCTCTGAAAAGACAAAAATTATAAAAAGTCTTTCGGAGGGATGCAGCATTCTTGAAATTGCTAAGATATTGGGGTGTGATCACAGAAACATCAAATATTTTGTTACAAATAGTCAACAAGGTCGCAAGAAACGTGTTGAGAAAAAAAACTGTATATTGAATACAAATGGAAGTGAAAACAAGTAGGAAGGGAAATTATGTCCGCAATTCTTTGAAATTTCAGATCTTTCCGTCTACTGGAAAGAGAAAATGGGCTTAAAATGGAGGAGCTAGAAATGTTTTTAGCAGTTGTCCAAATGTCTCTCTTTGAAAAGCACTGGGGATTTGGCAGAGGGGGCAGATTTATTTTTTTTCCTCTGTAGCCCCTGGCCTGATCAAGCCAGTTTTTGAATTCAATCTTTCTTTTGCAGCTTTCAAACCAAATTTGGTCCTATTCTATTTTGCTTTCAGAGAATAATTATGTTGATTGACAGGATCTTTACCACGTTTACATAATTTTTTGAACAGTTTAATTGGTTGAAAAGAACAGAAATTAGATTGCAATAATCCCAATATAGTCTTTTCCCACTTAACTGTAGTACTCGTCTTTTTTTTATTAACTTATGTTAACACTGAAAAGTCCATCTCTGAAAAGTCTTTGTTAAGTAAAATAATTATGATAAGAGCACAATAAATTCATTGGGTGACCACCAGCAGATAAATTTATGGTAGTCACAAACTTAACTTCCATATAGTACTTTTTTCTAGGATATGGCAAGACAGTCTTAAAGGAAGTGAGATCAATGCAATTTAGAAGTGCTTACAACTCTTCCTGACCAGGTGTCATGCCATTCTTCAATTGCTCAATAATTTTTTGTGCAAACTTTGATTTGTTTACTCTTGCATTGCTGTTTTACATCTATAAATGTACATATTCAAACAGTGCTCTTAACTATTGTCTTTAGGAAGGCATTTAGCAAGATAAGGAAGATACTTGCCTGTCTTTTCCTTTGTTCAGCTTAGCCACTCAGTATCACAACAGCTTCACAGTTGAGAAACTAGCACATAAAGGTCTACTGTACAATTTTTAGACTATCAGCTAAAGTGATGTGGCTAAAATTCTTTTCGTTTTCTAGGACTTTTCAAAAGTTCTGGCACTTGGCATTATAGGGCTGACCTTATGCTAGCCGTATCATTCAATTTTAAGCCCTGTGTGCTCATGCGTATGTGCACAAATGTTCTGTGTATAAACAAAACATGCTGCATTAAGTTTAATGTATATATAGAAATGACTGCTTTACTGCCTACAGAACTATCAGTCTTGGTTGATGTTTCATATGAAGTTTACTTCAATTATAGAGAGCACCTGCACCTGCCTTAGACATCAGTACACTCTTGCATAGCGATAAAATTCTGAATTTATTTCCTTCCAAAATTGTAATTAAATTATCTAATTAATCTGTAATTGGTTGCTTTATTAAAAAATAGCTTAGTAATACAAATTTGGAAATATTGAACTGCAAGCTAAAACACAGCAGACGACTCACCTTGCTTGAACTTTGCACCAATAGCTGATCTGTGAGACAGGGGGCTTTTGGTCTTTTCACAAGCTACAGAGATAGAAATTTTTGTGTGTGTTTTCCATTCTTTAATGAACGTTTGGAAGAGCGTTTTATCATTTGCCACATCAATTATTGAGAAATTATCAGCACTGCAAGATGCTGGAGGAACTTTTTCTTGAGATAAATGGAGTGAAAAATCTTCACTTATCACTGAATTATCCTCAAGATTAAGCTCAACATGTTCTGAATTTTCTGGTTGATGTTGTAACTCTTGATCCTGTATGTGTAAATCAGATTTATCCTTCTGTAAGAACCGAACATGTGGAACTTTATCTATAGGGATTGCGTTTTTTGCTTTTGTCACAGTGGGTATTTCTATGCATTGTGTAGTAGACTCTATGACATTCAGTGGTGAAGGAGACATTTTGTTCCCATCTATCCAAGAAACACAGCTTCCATTTTTGTTCTTTTGATCAGCCTTCTTTCTCGTTACACAATTTCTGCCAAAATCTTTGTGCAAGGATAATTCACTTTGACCAGGAAAAACAGGAATTTTTGAATCTTTAGTATTCTTAGAAAACACTAAATTCATTTTGTTTTTTGGCCCCATTTCAAATTTATCATTTGAAGGGCTTAACCCTCTGTCTAAAACTTCCTGCATTCCTGGACTCAAATCAAATAAAACATCAGATTTGTTCATTTGGTTATCATTTTCTTCTGCACAATCTCTTTGTGGAATTTCACTTACATTTTGGTCACTACTTTTTAGCCTTTTTGTCTTATCTGGGTTTTTAATCTTGCTGTTTTTATGAAAAGGAGGTAAAACCACACTATTTAATCTTTTTGCTTCATGTAAAGAGCTAGTATTTGACACTATAAAATTACACCCCATTGACAATTTTTGGTTCGTAGTGTCATTTGATATAGCTTTATTCAGTCCTGTTTTCAATTTGTCCGAGACATCATATTTTAAAGCACTTTTGAATAAAGGAGGGATTGCCAGCTCCTGTGGAATTGTCTCTACGATCCTTTCACTGTTATCACCACCCTGGGAGCCATCCATGTGGTTAAAGTCTCCATCAAACAATAAACTATCACTGCCATTTAGATTTGCTTCCTTTATATCCACACCGGATGGGTACTGGCTGAGAGAAAAGGAAATATTGTGTGGAAGAACAGTGAGCTGTTGTTCTGTTAAGTTTGGAGTTTGATAGTGCCGTAAGAAGCTGTCCAATTGGGAATCTGGGAGAGAAAAACAGTTTGTTTCCAAGCACATTGATGTTTCTGGGTATTTCTCAGTTTGAGGCCATCCCAAATCTGATACTTTACTAAGCAATAATGCTGAATGTGCTTTTCCACACTCTAGTTTATCTTTAATACATATAGCACTTGTTTCTGACATATTGGTACCATTTATACCAATGCAGTTTTTCTGTGTTAGACTGGCTACCAGTTTTTTGTCTTTGATTTGTTGCTTATTAACAGTTTCATCTGCCATCTGTTGTTGTAATAGTCTATCTGTTTGGGTATCCAGCTGGAAGCTTTCTTCAAATTCTTTGAAGACAAGATCCAAATCAGGAGAATAACCATTCTTAATACATTCTATGTTGCTTAAACAACTGCAGGTATGAGTATTCACTTCATCTATATTTGCAACTTGTAATACCCCATTGGGATTTGTATTTGTATTTTTATCCATTCTTTGTTCAAAATGAAGTTCAATGTTAGACTTAAATCTAGTTGCAATATCACTTTTTATGCCTTCTTTCAAGCTTCTCTTCATAATGTCTTCAGCACTTTCCACTGCTTCCTTAGTATCCAACATCTGTTTCACATGTGAATTTATCATATCTCTGTTTAAATTCATTCGTTTCTTGGCACTAGAGTATATGTCATTTCTTCCCTCTGCCTCAATTTCTTCTATTGGAACCTTATTTTCAGTCTCTTCTGCTGAATTACGATCCAGCTGCCTCTTATTTTGTTGTTTAACAGACAATGTATTTTTAATTTGTGAATTGACACATATTTCTGATAAAGTCATGTTGTGGTTATTTTTCAGTTTTTGGTGGCCTTCTGTAACACTTTCCTTTCTGGAAAATGTATAAGACGTATCCAATAAAATTGAGGTATTGGGGTTCCATTGCACTCCCCAAATTGCTAAGTCATGCTTTAAAAGTCTTTTAGCCTCCTCTACAATCAGACGGGCTGCTTCACCTTCAGTTAAGCCCTTCATTCCAGACATCCACATAAAATGGGTATTAAGACGCTCCTTGGCAGCTTGCTCATCTTCATCTACTGCTTTGCGAGTGCTGAAGCAAGCAAAACAGAAGCTAGTTTTATTAAAAAATAACTTTAATTTTTAAATATATCTAAGGAATTCATACAGTATCTCTTTTACCTTTGATTAACACAGGAGATCTTTTTAGGCAAAGGGAACACTTGACAGAAGACAGATACCTCCCTTCAGACCACTTGTAAAAAAGGAATAAGGAAGATGGTCTGGTAGGCCATCTACAAGGGAAGTATCTGTAGACTTGAGGGAAAGAAGTACTAGAATAAAGCAAGAATGACATTTACAGATTGAATGAGTTCAGCAATCAAGCATGATCAGGAACATGCTTGTGACAGAGGGTTAATAAATGGGGCAAAACCAAACGAAAGTAAAAAAAAGTTGGGAGGGAATGAATGCAGTCCTTTCAGCAGGCCCAAGAAGGTTCCACACCCATTTGCACTCTGATTCAGGTGAGCTGAGGGGACAGATAATCCCCAATGTGGCCTCAACGACTCCTCCATTCCCCACCACTTAAGTTAGGACCGAAGAAGCAATGCACACAAGCATATTACAGGACATCCTCCTTTAACAACATTCGTTCAGCAACCATTTGAAGTTATGATGGTACTGAATGACCAGTCCTCAAAGCTGCAGCACCCCCATGGTTACATGATCAAAATGGGTGCTTGACAGCCTCCCCACATTTATTTGCAGGGTGCAGTTCAGCTTCCCTCCACCCACATATTCCCCCCCCCTCCATCTCTGCCCTTTTGGCAGCCCTGCACTTAGTTGCTTCTGCTGTCCCAACTGATCTTTGCCATCTTTTTCCTCTCACACAAAGAATTGCCCAGTCTGGCCCTCCACAAGGCAGCCAATGACTATGAGGCCTTCTGAAGCCTCAGCAAGAAGGTATGCATAGCCAGCAGCTGTTTAGTGAAAGACCAAGCCAAGTTCAGAAGAGCAGCGAGGGCATATAGGGCAATAGGGGGTGCACAAGGTGGGGGAATGGAGGGTAGCTCAAAGGGCAGAGATGAGGGAGATAGGCAGATGGGGGAGTTGCAATGGAGGCGAGTGTGGCACGCCTGAAGAATGAGAGCCTGGCCACAATGAGACTACTGAAACTGCTATCACCAAGTGATGCAGTCATGTGATGTTACACCTGCAATTGCATTACTCAGCGATAAAAATTCTGGTCTTAATTAATGGTAATTAATTAATTAATTAGGAACTACCTGTAAAGCTTTCAAGCTACCGCTCTTTATACAAGACTCAGAAACATTGAGCTGAAATGGAGTTCAGAGAGTCAGTTTGGTCTAGTGGTTAAGGCACTGGGGCAAAAATCGGAAGGCCCCCTGAGTTTGGGCCAGTCACTCACTCTCTTGCTGTTGTGGGGAAAATAGGAGGAGGAAGGTGTGTTGGATATGTTTCCACCTTGAGTTATTTATAAAAACAATAAAGATAGGATACAAATAAATACATTAAAAGAAAATAAAAAATAGCTTATATTACTGATAATTCATGAACTGCAAGGGTATAAGCTATTTTGTGATACATGAGTGGGTATTGCAATGGATAAAGAAAGAAAGTGGGAAAGCATGAGCTAAATATTGTAAATTTTGACCTACTATATAGTCAGCAAGAAACAGGTCATTAACTCCAACTTTTTATAACATTTTTTATAATTTTATGTTCCTTCAGAATAGAACACCTTGGAATGATTTCATATATAAACATTTTAAACAGAAAATGGCAACATATTTGAGATGGACTAAAGTATGTGGATATTTTTGGGCTTTAAAGTTAATGCTGACTTCTGGATAGATTCCTGCAGTTTTCTTGTGAAGATTTCAGAAGTAGTTTGCCATTGTCTGCTTCCTAGGGTGAGGGAGGGTGACTGGCCAAGGGTCACCCAGATGCCTTTGTACCTAAGGTACTAGAACTCATGGACTCCTGATTCCAAGTCTGATGGCTAAACTAAAGTTGTTCTCTGGGTTAAGTTAACATTGAAAAAAAAGATAAGAATAAGTAACCAAAGGACTGTGGAAATAATAGTAAAATCTCTAATTAAAGCGACTCATGTATGGAATTGCTTTCTCATACATATATCTCATACACATCTAAGAGTGATACTATCTTCTCTTCACTAAAAAGACTTACTTATTTCCCAGAAAATTGATTTTTCATTTTGTCAGTAAACCAAATTGCGCAAGTAGAAAAGTGATTGTGGACAGCAATATCTTTGTCTGGGTGGGATAACAAGGATTACCTAATTATCTGACCAACACAGTGAAAATCAATATATCAGCTAAATGGTTCCAGAGTAAAAGAATAAAATGAAGAAAAATATGTTGCAAAGGGAAGCCTGTTAAGTTTCTTCCCTCCTTGAAGGAAGATTGGAATTATGCTGAACTTGGCAGAAAGAGGGACTTCAGCATCTTTTGTACTTTTCCTGCTTGCTGTAATCTCTCACTAATGGAGAATACAAGAGTTTTTGAATTATACCCAAGCAAACTATTATTCAGTAACTTAAACTTCCTCAAGTTACACTACACAAAAGGATATTTTTCAGCAATACTGAAATGTTTTCCTACCTTCTGAATGGTGCTGCATTTCTGAAAACATTTTCCACCTCCTCAAGAGTCCCTTTAGCTACATCCGCCACTGTGATGAAACCAGCATTATAAAGAGCTCTAGCACACTGTGCATTTAGCAAAGATATCCGGACAAGATCACAGAGTTCTCTCTGAATTCCAAAATTAAGGCGACTCTGAAACTGTGACAGCAATTGTTCCATGTTATGCCATCCCAGCCGGTTGCAGAAAATAGTAATCATCCCTGGAATATAGAAATATACATTTAAAAATATAAATAGAAGAGGAAAAAGGTTAAATCTGCCATTCCATATTAGTGAATGGTCTGTCTGAAAATTCTCAGACTCCCTTGGTGTATGTTCTCTCGCATGAAATAATCTGCGTTTAAATCATCCTGCAAATGCACTACAACTCAAGTCAAGAAAGAAACTTTTAATGCATTAAGTCATAAGAATGGATGCCTTCTGAACAACTTAACAAATACTGAACTTTCATATTGTCTGGCTATGCTAAGAATATCTTTCTGTGAATCAAATGATCTAAAGATAACTTATTACTGTGTTTATGTTCAATCATTACTAGTGTAACCCTCCAATTCCACATTTGTATGTTTGTACCTTTTAATGAATTCAGCACTACTTTCCCTCTCCTAGGTGGTGTCTTTTAAAATGAATAATGGGGCTTTTTAACATTTACAAAAATTCACTCAGAAAACCTTGTACTGACCAAGAACGGACATTTTGTCTAAAGTGCTAATATGAAGAAAACTGCAGAGGAGTATATTGCAGCCTTTGAAGAACCGGATATTAACTTTAATTTTCACACTCACCATTATGGTTCAAGTGTAAACCTCTGAACTCAACTGAAAGAAGAGTGGAGAGGAAAAAAAATCAAATTTTGGTTTTTTTCTTTAAGGATATTAACATATCCTTAAAGGTTGAGGATTTTGTGATAAAAAGAAATGATTACAAGTTTTTGATACTTTCAGAGAAGAAAAAGATTTTTAAGTCATTAAGACATAAACTTAATGAGTTAACTGGAATCAGGATGCATTTTTCTCTGCATGATATGTGCAACCGAAAGAAAGGTTTAACTCAAAATTTGAAAATATATTTTTTTAATATATGTAGTATATTAAAATGTAATATAAGTAACTCTTGAAGTAAGCAAAAGCTATTGTAAATGTATTTGAGAGTACCTGTATTAAGAGAAAGTTAAAGAAAACAATGTGCCAATTTAAAGAAAAATTCTGTATGTTAAAAAGGATGTTTATAAAAGAAAAAGTACATAAGGGTAGTTTGGAGTGAGTGAGTGAGGGAGGTAAATGCAATATTGAAGTTTGAAACTTGCATGTTAAAGTCAAAGAATAAGATGTATTAAAAAGTTTTGGTTTAAAAAATGTTTTTGTCTGTTTTTAAAAAGTTTAGTACTTTGAGGGAAAGAGGAAGGTGAAAGGAAAAAAAAGGTTCCCCCCCCCTTTAGTAAGCCCAAGAATTTGAAAGAATGCAATAAATTTTGTAACTAAAAATGGTGACAATTCACAAAGATTACTAAGTGTAAACAGAAATGTATACTACTTCCATAGCTAAGAAGATGAAGCAGAAATGGTTAAATTGAATACGTTATTTAAAGAAGAAAATATGTTCTTATTTGGATATCATTTCTGGAATTTGTGCTTGTGAAGAAAAAAAATGAAACTTTGATTTTGGTTTTGTTTAGAAAGATTTGGTGTTATAGAAATGGCTAGTTATATGTAAAAGCAAAACTTTTGCTTTTGGTTGGAATGTATTTATCTTGTACTTGCTAGGAAGAATTGGAAGTCAATGCCTCCCTTCTTTCTTTTTCTCTTCCCTCTTGCATTAAACTTTTATTATTATTATTATTTTATTATTATTTATTCGATTTTTATACCGCCCTTCTCCCGAAGGACTCAGGGCGGTGTACAGCCAAAAGTAAAAAACAGACAATACAATATACAATTTAAAATACAAGTTAAAAAACTTATTTTATAATTGGCCTAAAAAACTTTAAAATATATAAAACTAAAACCCCATTAAAATTAATAATAGAAAATTTAAAATCGATAAAATTTAAGCCAGCCCCGCGCGAGTGAAAAGATGTGTCTTCAGTTCGCGGCGGAAGGTCCGAAGGTCAGGTATTTGGCGTAAACCCAGGGGAAGCTCGTTCCAGAGTGTGGGAGCCCCCAGAGAGAAGGACCTTCCCCTGGGGGCCGCCAGCCGACATTGCTTGGTGGACGGCACCCTGAGAAGTCCCTCTCTGTGAGAGCGTACGGGTCGGTGGGAGGCATGCGGTAACAGCAGGCGGTCCCGTAAGTACCCAGGCCCTAAGCCATGGAGCGCTTTAAAGGTTGTAACCAAAACCTTAAAGTGCACTCGAAAGGCCACAGGTAGCCAGTGCAGTCTGCGCAGGAGCGGTGTTACGTGGGAGCTACGCGTAGCTCCCTCTATCACCCGCGCAGCTGCATTCTGGACTAACTGAAGCCTCCGAGTGCACCTCAAGGGGAGCCCCATGTAGAGAGCATTACAATAATCCAAGCGAGAGGTAACGAGCGCATGAGTGACTGTGCACAAGGCATCCCGATCAAGGAAGGGGCGCAACTGCCGAACCAGGCGAACCTGGTGGAAGGCGCTCCTGGAGACGGCCGTCAAATGATCTTCAAACGACAGCCGTTCATCCAGGAGGACACCTAAGTTGCGCACCCTATCCTTTGGGGCCAGTAACTCGCCTCCAACAGTCAGCTGCGGCTGCAGCTGACTGAATCGGGATGCCGGCATCCACAGCCACTCCGTCTTGGAGGGATTAAGCTTGAGCCTGTTTCTCCCCATCCAGACCCGTACGGCTTCCAAACACCGGGACAGCACTTCAACAGCTTCATTGGGGTGGCCCGGGGTGGAAAAGTACAGCTGGGTGTCATCAGCGTACAGCTGGTATCTCACCCCGAAGCCACTGATGATCTCACCCAACGGCTTCATATAGATGTTGAACAGAAGGGGCGAGAGGATCGACCCCTGCGGCACCCCACAAGTGAGGCACCTCGCGGTCGACCTCTGCCCCCTGTCAACACCGTCTGCGACCGGTCGGAGAGATAGGAGGAGAACCACCGATACACAGTGCCTCCCACTCCCAATCCCCCCAACCGGCGCAGCAAGATACCATGGTCGATGGTATCAAAAGCCGCTGAGAGATCTAATAGGACCAGGGCAGAGGAGTAACCCCTGTCCCTGGCCCTCCAGAGATCATCTACCAATGCGACCAAAGCTGTCTTCGTGCTGTATCCGGGTCAGAAGCCAGACTGGAACGGGTCTAGATAGACGGCTTCATCCAGGTATTGGGGTAGCTGTCGCGCCACAGCACTCTCTACAACCTTCGCAACGAAGCGAAGGTTGGAGACTGGACGATAATTACCCAAAATAGCTGGGTCCAGGGAGGGCTTCTTGAGGAGGGGTCTCACCACCGCCTCTTTCAAGGCGGCAGGGAAAACCCCTTCCAACAAAGAAGCGTTGATAATCCTCTGGAGCCAGCCTCGTGTCACCTCCTGAGTGGCCAGTACCAGCCAGGAAGGACACGGGTCCAGTAAACATGTAGTGGCGTGAAGCCTCCCCAACAACCTGTCCACGTCCTCGGGAGCCACAGGGTCAAACTCATCCCAAACAGACTCGACAAGACGTGCCTCCTCTCCCTCGCTTGGATCATCCCAATTTCGGTCCAGACCATCCCAGAGCTGAGCGATTTTATCATATAGATAACCACTAAACTCCTCGGCACGTCCCTGCAAAGGGTCATCCCGCACCTCCTGATGAAGGAGGGAGCGGGTCACCCGAAACAGGGCGGCCGGGCGGTTATCTGCCGATGCAATGAGGGTGGAGGAACTTGAATGCTTAGTGGATATAAGCGTATCAGGTGATGTGCATTTGTGTAATGAGGGAGGGTGTGGCATAAGAAGATCAACACCCTATAAAATGAAGGTGTGCACAATTATTAGGAAGCTTCTTTTCCTCAAGCAAAATGGACCAAAAAAGAGATTTAACTGACTCTGAAAAGTCAAAGTCTTTTAAAGGGATGCAGCACTCTCAAAATTGCTAAGATATTCAGGCGTGATCACAGAAACATCAAACAGTTTGTTGCAAATAGTCAATAGTATCGCAAGAAACGTGTTGAGAAAAAAAAATGCCCATTAACTGCCAAACATTTGAGAAGAATCAAACGTGAAACTATCAGGAACCCATTATCCTCCAGTGCTGTCATATTCCAGAACATATTCCGGAAAGAAGATGTTGTGTGCCTCCGGAGGCACATTGCCTCGGAAAAGTCCAAATAATTCCACTCAGTTGATGCAAATCTCCCTTCCAATTCTCAGGGGAACACTTCCCATCAGCTCCCTTCCCCACCCCAAATGCCAGCGCCATGCCCCACACACCCCGTTTCTATGGCAGCTGAGGGCAAGCAAGCTGCAAACTGTACTGGAGATCCAGCTGACTGTCCATATTTTGTTTTCCTTTTCTTTCACTAGAGGATTGGGAGTGGGTTTAAGGTTAATGCGTCAATGTCAAAATAACTTTTAATCTAAAATGTCTAATATTAACATTTAAGTTGGGGACCACTGATGAACTTTTTTTTTCTTCTTCTGCGCATGCCCGATATGGCGGCGTCTTGAGCTCCTCGGTGACAGCGGGTCTGGTTTCCTGAGCCGGGAAACCGAGTGGAGCCGACCACCGAGCTGCTGAAGCCCTCCGCCTCTTATTTAAGCTTTCCGGCGGCCGATGGAGAGGTTTTTGACCTCATTGGTTTCTCGGCCGCCGAGAACGAGGCTGGAGTTATGACTGGGCAGCGGACAGCGGCGGCCATCTTGGGGGGTGCGGAACGGCGCTCCCTGAAGATTCGTCGGCCAGCTGGCTTTCCGGATTGCTGGCTGGCCGGATTGCTGACTTGCGGGCTTATGGGCTTGCCGGCTTGCAGGAAACGGATGGCGGCGACCATTTTGGGGGGGGGGGTGCGGTTCAGCGCTCCCCGAAGATGGACTGCCGGCCTTGCCGGCCCTGCTGGCTTGCGGGCCTGCCAGCCTGTTGGTTTCCGGCCTGTTGGCCTTCCGGATTGCCGCTTTGCCACAAGTACCATCGGCGGTTGGAATTTTCCGCTGGACAATCGGTCTGGTCATGAGCCTGGACATCGGCTTCGTCATGAGCCTGGACATCGGCTTGGACATTGACCCTGACATCGGTTGGACATTGGCGGCTTGGACGGTTTTTGGCATACGGTACTCACCTCACCGCGAAGGACATCAGCGGGATTATCATCTTAATGGGAACGACATCGGTGGCCTTTTTTACCACGCCAGGCTTTAAGGCCTAGATTATGTCTGACGTTATGTTAACGATATCTGCCGCTATATCTGTCATCAGCGGCATTGCAGACATAATTGTTATCCGTCCGACGTAGTTAACTCCGAATATGGTCGTCCCTTACGGTGATTGCCTGGCAGCGGTGTACCGGTCCGCTAATTCCATCAGCGGACTTCGGACAGTTCGATCCCCGTTTGATACATCTTATACAGACAGTGGGGTCGGTTTTATTATACCTGTAGCGATCTTGCCGGCTTGGGATACCCTTTTCTTCCGCTGTTATTTTAACTTTCTACGAGTTACTCGGCGCTTGAGCTCTTACGGCTGCGAGGTTCCCCCGCCTCGCAGGAGTGGCCCTCTGCTTTATTGAGGGCCTACCTTAATGAAGGGTCTTGGGACCCAGAGAGGTGGCATGCATCGAAGAAGAATCTTTGGGGGTTTTTTAATAGGTTTTTAAATAAGGGGTTTTTAAGGGGGGGAGGGGATTGACGGGTAGGGGGAGAAACCCGTCGGGGAGGGTATGTCCAGTCCCAGCGCGCGCTCACGACATTATTTCAGTTGGTCCGAAGACAGGGGGGAGGGGATTGTGCAGAGCAGAGAGTGTTATTCCACATCTGTACGGTAAGTGGGAGGGGCAGATATGGCAGAGGCAGGGGGCCGTATCGTCCTTCGGGAGCACATGTTCGATGTTTAAAAGCGATCACGTGCTCCGGCCCCTCAGTCCTCACTCGTTCCCTGGATGGTCAAGACCCTCAGAGCTTGGGTCTTCGGCTGATGCTTTGCAATGCCCGGTCCGTGGTTAATAAGGCTCCCCTGATTTGTGACCTTATTCAGAGGGAGTCCGCAGACTTTATGGGCATTACGAAGACCTGGTTGGGCACAGAAGGGGGTGTACCCCTGGTTGAACTGTGCCCTCCGGGTTTCCGTGCATTCCATCAGCCGAGGGCCCAAGGTAGGGGTGGGGGGGTGGCGGTTGTGATTAAAGAAAGTCTGGAGCCGAGGGAGTCCACTGTTCCTCAGATAGCTGGTTGTGAATCCCTCCTAGTGAAGTGGGGCCACCGGAATCAGATGGGGCTGTTGATCACGTACCTGGCTCCTTGCTGCGTGACTACAGCCCTACCTGAGCTACTAGAGGTGCTTGCTGGCGTGGCGGTTGAGATTCCCAGACTTTTGGTCTTGGGGGATTTCAACTTGCCATCGGCCGGCTTGTCATCAACGGTGGTTCAGGAGTTCCAGGCCTCCATGACGGCCTTGGACCTGATTCAAGTAACTGATGGCCCTACACACATCAGGGGAGGCGCGCTAGACCTGATTTTTATCTCTGGTCAGTGGGCAAATGATCTGGATTTAGGAGATATAGTGAAGGAACTGGTGTCATGGTCAGATCATTTTCTTCTTCGCCTAGACTTTCGGACCGCTGCTCACCACCGCAGGGAGACGGAGCCAATGCGTTGGTTCCATCCCAGGTGCCTGATGGACCCTGAGAGGTTCCTGACGAAGCTTGGGCCGTTCCCTGAGGATCTTACCCACGGCACGACTGAAGAACTGGTTGCGGCCTGGGAACGGGCCGCGGCTGGGGCTTTGGATCGTGTCGTGCCTTTGCGGCCTCTGACCCGGCGTAGATCTCAATTGGCTCCCTGGTTTTCCGAGGAGCTGAGAGAGATGAAACACCGGAGAAGACGCCTAGAGAGTACTTGGAGGTCCAGCCGTTCCGAGGCTGATCGGACACTAGTGAGGTCTTTTACTAAGACCTAACTAGTGGCAATGAGGGAGGCGAAACGTTCCTACGTTTCCATCCTCATTGCATTGGCAGATAACCACCCGGCCGCCTTGTTTCGGGTGACCTGTTCCCTCCTTCATCAAGAGGGATGGGATGACCCTTTACAGGGACGAGCTGAGGAGTTTAACGGTTATCTATACGATAAAATCGTTCAGCTTCGGGATAGTTTGGATCAAGATTGCGATGATCCAACCGAGATGACGGAGACATGTCTTGTTGAGGCTATTTGGGATGAGTTTGATTCTGTGGCTCTCGAGGACGTGGATTGGTTGCTGGGGAGGTTACATGCAACTACATGTTTACTGGACCCGTGTCCTTCCTGGTTAGTGCTGGCTGCTCAGGAAGTGACACGCGGCTGGCTCCAGGGGATTATAAACGCTTCTTTGGTGGAAGGGGTTTTCCCCGCCGCCTTGAAAGAGGCGGTGGTGAGACCTCACCTTAAGAAGCTTTCCCTGGACCCAGCTATTTTGGGAAATTACTGTCCAGTCTCCAACCTTCGCTTTGTGGCGAAGGTTGTAGAGAGTGTGGTTGCATGGCAGCTCCCCCGGCACCTGGAGGAAGCTGTCTATCTAGACCCGTTCCAGTCTGGCTTCCGACCCGGTTACAGCACGGAGACGGCTTTGGTCGCGTTGGTGGATGACCTCTGGAGGGTCAGGGACAGGGGTTGCTCCTCTGCCTTGGTCCTATTAGTTCTCTCAGCGGCTTTTGATACCATCGACCATGGTATCCTGCTGCGCCGGCTGGAGGGATTGGGAGTGGGAGGCACCGTTTATCGGTGGTTCTCCTCCTATCTCTCCGACCGGTCGCAGACGGTGTTGACAGGGGGGCAGAGGTCGACCGCGAGGCGCCTTACTTGTGGGGTGCCTCAGGGGTCGATTCTCTCGCCCCTCCTGTTCAACATCTACATGAAGCCGCTGGGTGAGATCATCAGTGATTTCGGGGTGAGTTACCATCTGTACGCTGACGACACACAGCTGTACTTCTCCACCCCGGACCACCCCAACGAAGCTGTCGAAGTGCTATCCCGGTGTCTGGAAGCTGTACGGGTCTGGATGGGGAGAAACAGACTCAAGCTCAATCCCTCCAAGACGGAGTGGCTGTGGATGCCGGCACCCCGGTACAGTCAGCTGCAGCCGCGGCTGACTGTGGGGGGCGAGTTATTGGCCCCAATGGAAAGGGTGCGCAACTTGGGCGTCCTCTTGGATGAGCGGCTGTCGTTTGATGATCACTTGGCGGCCGTCTCCAAGAGGGCTTTTTACCAAGTACGTTTGTTTCGCCAGTTGCGCCCCTTCCTTGACTGGGATGCCTTATGCACGGTCACTCATGCTCTTGTCACTTCCCGTTTGGATTATTGCAATGCTCTCTACATGGGGCTGCCCTTGAAGTGCACCTGGAGGCTGCAGCTAGTCCAGAATGCAGCTGCGCGGGTAGTAACGGGAGCCGCTCGTGGCTCCCACGTAACATCACTGGTCCGTAGTCTGCACTGGCTTCCTGTGGTCTTTCGGGTGCGCTTCAAGATTTTGGTTACCACCTTTAAAGCGCTCCATGGCTTAGGACCCAGGTACTTACGAGACCGCCTGCTGTTACCCTATGCCTCCCACCGACCCGTACGCTCTCACAGAGAGGGTCTCCTCAGGGTGCCGTCCGCCAAACAGTGTCGGCTGGCGGCCCCCAGGAGTAGGGCCTTCTCTGTGGGAGCATCGACGCTCTGGAATGAACTTCCCCCTGGCCTACGTCAAGTGCCTGATCTTCGGACCTTCCGTCATGAGCTAAAAACACACTTATTTATTCAAGCGGGACTGGCATAAATAGTTTTGATTTTAAATTGGGGTTTTATTAATATTTTAAATTTTTAAATTTAAATTTTTAATTATCAGCCTTTTTGTAATTTGCTATGTTTTAAATGTTGGTTTTAATTGTATATATTCTGTGTTTTATTTTTGGCTGTACACCGCCCTGAGTCCTTTGGGAGAAGGGCGGTATAAAAATTTAATAAATAAATAAATAAATAAATAAATAAACTATAATTGCATTCAAAGACTTCTGCCACACTTAAAACATTAGATTCTGACTGACTGGGTAAAAAGTTACTGTTTCATGTTAGAATTTTTTGCTACTTATTATATTCTTAATAACTTAATGATTGATAATTCTTATCAACTTGGCTGTTTGTTGATTTCTAATTTGAAATTAAAATTCTTACAATGCTAAATTGATATTTTTAAAAAAATTATCTGTTCCAATTCAATGTGACCTGCAAAAATGATATAACTGTTTCTTTTTCTTTTACCGTCTTCTAAATTCTAATGTAATTTTTCTGCTTTGTAAATCCTCTATATATCTTTTCTATTTTTTTTGTACAAGTTTTCCTTGGGTTATGATGACAATTGGGACAAGACTTTTCATTGCCAATCAATGCCATCATAAAAACATGTTCAGTAAATCTTGCTCAGTCACAGCTACTGGTATGTTGTGAATGGAACATTCTATCTTGGTTTTATTGTAAAAATGGCCCTTGCCCCTACTTTAATCTTTACCATAATGGAAGAATGAGAATGAATGTAATGATAATGATGTAAGTATGAACTTTTTTTCATCTTTTCAGTTTTGCTTGTTGAGAAAGTGCATGCATAAAGTACCTACTTAATACCAGTAAATTAAATTGGAAAAATAGAAATTGATTTATTAAACCAGTCTTGTCTCTTAAATTGTTGTTCATTACTTATTTGGAACATTATCAGTAATTTCTTACCTGCATATGTAGCAGCAGACTGTTGTAAAGATTGAAGCTGTCCACGACTACAGCCATATTTCTTAGCAACATCCTTTAAAGGAATTTCATTTATTAAATCCAGAAGAGCCAAGCTTGTAAAAAATCTGTATTAATAAAAATAATTAAGATACAACGATGTGATTATTTCTGTGAAAGAAAGCAAAGTAAGCAAATAGATATTTAATAAAGAGGAAGAAAAATTGATAAAATGGAAAGAAAAAAGGTAGACTGGATGACTTTTCTATGTGGTGAGAAAAAAAGATAATAAAGGTACTGCTAAAATAACTCATAAGTAATAATTGTTTCCTGCTAAACAAGCAGAAATTGCTTGAAATAATAGACAAAATTTTTGACACTGTTATACAATATACATCAATCAATAAAAAACCTCTTATTACCTTTTGTGGATAGCCATTTGTCTATATTGCTTCTCTGTTTTAGCAATAATGTTGCCTTTGACGGAACAGGCCAAAAAACTTTCTTCAATCCCCACAAGTTGTGCTACTCTTCTCAATGAGGCAGGCAGCTTCTCCCACAAGCAAAAGAATTGGTACCAATCTATTTTGGTCCAATCTTCATAAACAGGTGTGACCTACCAAAAATCCACCCAAACTGAGTTAGTTTTCAAATTACAAGATTTTAATTTCTTTGAAGAAATGTTGAACATTTTTCAGAATAAAAAGAAATGGGTCTTATGTTGACTGACATTGTGTTTTACTAATATGAGTCCTAATTTAGCTCTAGGATGGTAACATTTCTATGAGATTGCCCTTTCTTTTTTAATTCATCCATCTGTTTGAATATTGGGGTGTGCTTTGGAGGGGGAAGAAAGATTTTTGTACTCCACTTGATTGAAGCTCTGATCAAGAGATAATCTAGACCTAGAAATTAAATAAATTTGCACTAGGACAAATAATCTTGCAGAATATCCATGTAGCTGATGCAAGGCCAAGTAGGAATCATGATCTGGAATCATGTTGTGTAAGTGAATCTGAGGACTCTCTAGTGTGCAAATACATATATTCTTCTGATAAATCCTTAACACCTATATGTTGCCTGGTAAAATGGCTTCCACATCTGATTTTCGTGTCCTTCTCTACTGTCATCTCAGTGCTTTAAGGTTCAGGATTACTTTATACTTCCCTGTTCTTTGGAATGGTGAATAAAATGAGAATTCACTTTATTTCTCTATGTTGCATCTTGACTATCAAACAAAAGATGTTTTAATACACACATTAAATCTAATCCAGTACTGTCATAAACATACACACGTACACACACACACTCCTACCAAATAAAGACTGTGCAGATCATTCTCTAGAACAAAACTCTTCATTGCTCTCTGGAGATCAGCAAAAATTTCTAGTGCTGCGGTTGGGGAAAAGGAGGAAAACAGTGTAGCAGAGCCAAGATGTGTCGGACGATATATTTCTGCCAAGAGAAAAATGAAGCACTTATATGCAATGCAACCACAGCCTAGTTTTAGAATATTGATTTTGCTGCAACCAATTAATGTTGTTCATCCTTTGAAAGTTGTGTTTAATTGGAAATTGTATGAGCGTATTATGTATGTACTTGTGCAGGCCAGGAATCTAAGATAATAAAGGTCCATTATTAATTGCTTTCTGACCTAATAATGACAA
Source organism: Ahaetulla prasina (assembly GCF_028640845.1). Classification (NCBI taxonomy): domain Eukaryota; kingdom Metazoa; phylum Chordata; class Lepidosauria; order Squamata; family Colubridae; genus Ahaetulla; species Ahaetulla prasina. The sequence goes on from NC_080540.1 coordinate 190,078,975, forward strand.
AGTGTATGCTTTATTATGATTTAATAATAGATCTAGCCACCTGTAGAACTACAGTCATTTAGGCAAATCAAGTCCAAACAACAGCTCAGTGCCAAATCAGAAAATTGGTTTATCTCACAACCTGCTAGCAAGGACATTCTGCCAATAGCTTCAGTTAGAAGAAGCGGGCTCCTTGTTCAGTTGCTTTTAAAACACAGCAACCTGTTTCACAGTAGAAAACAAACTGTATGATTATTAAAAGGGTAACATTACAGATAGTCCTTGCTTACTGATCATTTGTTCAGTGATCCTTCAAAGTTGTGAAGGCACTGAATGTGTAGGGGAAGGTGTGGCAGAACTGGAGGCAGAGTTAAAAGAGAGATCAGCTTAGAAACTCTAGGACCCATAAGCAGTCTAAGCTCAGCCTCCCTTGAATTGTGTTGAGCTTTATTCTGTTGACCCATGCAGGTGCTAACCATTAGCTGAGAATATTAATGTTCAACTAAGAGTTAGCCAATTTGCTTGAAATTGGCTTGAAATTGGCTATTTAGGGATTCTTAACTCTGCCCCTCAGGTTCTGCCACCCCTTCTCCAACAGAATGAGTGGTGCTTACACAAGTTCTGGCTCTCATAGTACCCTTATACAGTCATGGCCGAAAGTGTTGGCACCCCAGAAATTTTTCCAGAAAATCAAGTATTTCTCACAGAAAAGTATTGCAGTAACACATATTTTGCTATACACATGTTTATTCCCTTTGTGTGTATTGAAACAAAACAAAAAAAGGGAGGGAAAAAAGCAAATTGGACATAATGTCACACAAAACTCCAAAAATGGGCTGGACAAAAGTATTGGCACCCTTTCAAAATTGTGGATAAATAAGGTTGTTTCAAGCATGTGATGCTCTTTTAAACTCACCTGGGGCAAGTAACAGGTGTGGGCAATATAAAAATCACACCTGAAAGCAGATAAAAAGGAGAGAAGTTCACTTAGTCTTTGCATTGTGTGTCTGTGTGTGCCACACTAAGCATGGACAACAGAAAGAGGAGAAGAGAACTGTCTGAGGACTTGAGAACCAAAATTGTGGAAAAATATCAGCAATCTCAAGGTTACAAGTCCATCCCCAGAGATTTAGATTTGCCTTTGTCCACAGTGCGCAACGTTATCAAGAAGTTTGCAACCCATGCCATTATAGCTAATCTCCCTGGGCGTGGCCGGAAGAGAAAAATTGATGAAAGATTGCAATGCAGGATAGTCCAGATGGTGGATAAACAGCCCCAAACAAGTTCCAAAGAACTTCAAGCTGTCCTGCAGGCTCAGGGAGCATCAGTGTCAGTGCAAACTATCTGTCGACATGTAAATGAAACGAAACACTATGGCAGGAGACCCAGGAGGACCCCACTGCTGACACAGAGACATAAAAAAGAAAGACTACAGTTTGCCAAAATGTACTAGAGTAAGCCAAAATCCTTCTGGGAAAACGTCTTGTGGACAGATGAGACCAAGATAGAGCTTTTTGGTAAAGCACATCATTGTACTGTTTACCGAAAATGGAATGAGGCCTACAAAGAAAAGAACACAGTACCTACTGTGAAATATGGTGGAGCTTCAATGATGTTTTGGGGTTGTTTTGCTGCCTCTGGCACTGGTGTGCCTTGACTGTGTGCAAGGCATCATGAAATCTGAGGATTACCAAAGGATTTTGGGTCGCACTGTAGAGCCCAGTGTCAGAAAGCTGGGTTTGCATCCAAGATCTTGGGTCTTCCAGCCCGACAATGACCCCAAACATACGTCAAAAAGCACCCAGAAATGGATGGCAACAAAGCGCTGGAGAGTTCTGAAGTGGCCAGATCTAAATCCCATTGAACACCTGTGGAGAGATCTTAAAATTGCTGTTGGGAAAAGGCGCCCTTCCAATAAGAGAGACCTGGAGCAGTTTGCAAAGCAGTTTCCAAAATTCCGGGTGAGAGGTGTAAGAAGCTTATTGATGGTTATAGGAAGCGACTGATTTCAGTTATTTTTTCCAAAGGGCGTGCAACCAAATATTAAGTTAAGGGTGCCAATAATTTTGTCCAGCCCATTTTTGGAGTTTTGTGTGACATTATGTCCAATTTACTTTTTTTCCTCCCTTTTTTTGCTTTGTTCCAATACACACAAAGGGAATAAATATCTGTATAGCAAAACATGTGTTACTGCAATACTTTTCTGTGAGAAATACTTGATTTTCTGGAAAAATTTCTGGGGTGCCAACACTTTCAGCCATGACTTTAGTCACATGAACAAAACTTGGGCTCTTGGTAACCCAGCTAACACTTATGGTGATTGCAGTGTCTGCAGTGTGTACACAGATCATGCACTGTGACTCCTACTCTGGGCCTCCCGGTGCTCACAAAGACTTGCATCCTCCTTTCTTCTGCCTCGCTCCACTCATCCACAGCACCCTGTCTTCCAACTTGGGTGCGGCCTGCACAGCGCTCCCCTACCCCCCTGTGCCACCCCTATGCTCTTTATTTGGGACTTCTGCTGCTGCTTCCCAATTAACCATTTGAACATTTTGGGATTACAGTGGCAACCAGGGATAACAACATGCTTTACATGTAGTACAACATAGCAATTCCAGTCCAAATTGCCATCATAGTCCAAGGACTATCTGTGCAGGTAAATAATGTTTTTTTCTTTTTGTGGTACCAATGCAAACATATAAATGTGAGAGTAAAAACCAACTCTTTAACAAACAGAGGAGCCACATCATCTAGCAGTTTTATAAGTCATGTATTCATGACTTTTATAAGTCATGAATACATGACTTCATGTCGAGCTCAGCTCCGGCTCGACAAATGACGCTGCAGGGATCTGGACTATGGCAGCAGCCCCTAATCAAAGATCCAAAAGGATGAATTATCGAGGACTTGTTCGGGGGTGCAGGGATTTGCATTGGGGAAGCATGGGGAAGGGATCACCACACTGGCGGCCGGGATAGAGGGAGATGAGGGCTGGGCGTCACGAAGAGCTGCTTTACTTCCGGGATTTGGCAGATGACATGGCAGCTGAGGCTGTCAGACGAGGAGGGAGAGAGCAGCCAGGCGTCCGATCAACTGAGCAGTTCAGCCATGGGGCGGGGCATGAGCAGCGCAGGATGTTTAAAAGAGGCTGAGAGGCAGAAGCTCTCAGCGCTGACTTTGTACAGAGAGACCTCAACTATTACTGAGACCCAGTTTGTAGCAGACCCAATAAACGAAGTCACTGTTGGAAAAGAAAACCAAGTTGGCTTGTTTCTTCTCACGGCGTCTGACACAACTGTGGCTGAGCTAGCCGAGACTTCATGCTTCCTATAGAAGACAACTTTCATAAACTAGGACAGATCAATATGAAACTGCCAGTTGACAGTTTGAGAGCTAGTTTGGTTTAGTGGTTATGGCACCATGCTGGAAAGCAGGAGATTGTGAGTTCTGGTCTCACCTTAGCCATTAAAGCTGGCTCTGTGACTTTGGGTTCAGAGTCCCTCTCTCTCAGCCCAACCCACCTTACAGGGTTGTTGTTGTGGGGAAAATAAGAAGAGAAAGGTGTGTTAGCTAGTTCGCTGCTTTACAAAAATAATAAAATGGGATAAAAAATAAATAAAATATTATTAAATACCAAATAAATAAAATAATTAAAAAGTTTTAAAAGGGAGAGAAACAAGAGCTTGTGCAGTGAGATGGAGAACACACAATGAAGAGTTACATGTTAAAAAGGACAATGCAGAGGGCTTTGCCTTGTTTGAAACCTGACCTGGAAGGCAAAGATGCTCTTTCCCCCTCCCTCCACATCACTCTTTTAACATTTAACTCTTCATTGTCTGTTCTCCGGCCCACTGGACCATGCTCCTGTTTCTCCTTCCCTTTAAAACTTTTTTCAGAGGAACTATAGAAACTGCAAAGTACAAACTGTGGCTCATTATCCTGTTTTGAGTTAAAGGCGCCATGCAGAAAGGCAGAAGGCAAGGGAAATGCTGCTTTGCCGAGGTCAGTTTGCAAATGGCTGCTCCATGTAGCCAGTAAGAACTGCCCACAATACTGAGTTCTGCTGATCTCCAGAAGGTAAGCAAGGATTGTGAGGGGTGTAACAGGGGGACAAAGCAGGCCCAGTACCTTTGGGAACCCGGCAGGGCAAGGATGGGGGGTGGGAAGAGATAGGTGGGTGGGCTTCAGCGTCTCTGCAAAGTTATGAAGCTGCCTGGTTGTTCCTAAGCGTGAATGAGCAAATACCTTTTGTAAAATTCTTATCTTTGAATCATGGTGATACATGGCTTTTGGGAGGTACCTTCGTACCTCAAGGATTACCTATACAAATGTTTCCTGATCTACATTTTCTTAATTGTAATTAAAAATACTCAAATCATATACAAATTAGCATTGTTACCTTTGCCAACATCCGATACTGAAATCATGATGAATTCCTTCTCAAGCAGCCACTTCACACAAGTCTCAATAGATCCATCACAAATTTTTTCCTGCTCTCTCCTACAGTCCTGGAAGTCTCTCAGACTAGCTGCAAGGAGTGTACAGGATGCATAACTCTGGATGTCTTCTGAAGAGCTAGCTACTCCACTTACTATGATCTATCAGAATAAAAAGGTAATAAACATACTTGAAAAAATATGTTACTTTTGAAAGTTACCTTTTTAGGTCACATATCAGGTATAGTTTTGTATATTGCGTACATTTCAAATACTGACGTCTTCAAACATGTATAGATCTCTGTAGCTGTACATTAATATTCCCTTAGGAAATGTAGGAAATTTATACAGAAATGTATTGACATTTGATTTTTTTATACCTCTCTAATCTTGAAACTGTAGGGCTATGTCTTAACCATGAAATGCCTATGTTTTTATACCAATAAGCAATAAACGTAGCATGGATAAAATAAAACCACCAAAAAGTGATAAAATTAGAAGGTAACATCCAGGCCCCTTTAAACATATCTGTTTTAATAATTTCCTAAATCCTAACACAGTAGGATCTGATTAAACTTTAGGGGACATTTAAGTTCTGGCACCACCATAGAAAAATGATGCTAGCAGGCCTCTATCCTCTAATCTCTGGAGACTACTAATACCATCACACACACCCCTTTTTTTAACCATTTCACTTTTCAGAAACTCACCGTCCCTTTTTTTACACGAGCAATTATTTTGTCACAGAGATTATACTGGTATATAATTTGAGATTGAATTTATGTTTCAACTCCTACCCTCAAAACGACGCTATAGAGCACTGCACAACAGAACAACTAGACACAAGAACATTTTTTTCTCGAAGGCCATCACTCTCCTAAACAAATAATTCCCTCAACACTGTCAAACTATTTACTAAATCTGCACTACTATTAATCTTCTCATAGTTCCCATCACCAATCTCTTTCCACTTATGATTGTATGACTGTAACTTTGTTGCTGGCAATCCTTATGATTTATATTGATATATTGACCATCAATTGTGTTGTAAATGTTGTACCTTGATGAACGTATCTTTTCTTTTATGTACACTGAGAGCATATGCACCAAGACAAATTCCTTGTGTGTCCAATCACACTTGGCCAATAAAAATTCTATTCTATTCTATGTTTAAGGCAATTTAAAGAGAATTCCTATAAATGCGTATAGCAGCTTCATAAAAACAGTGCAAAATGTTGTTAACAAATAATATTTAGATTATGAATGTGTCACTTATTCATTGCATTACATACCTCAAGAATTGCCCGTAACATACTGGAGGTGATTCCTTCTCCCTTGAGGCTAAGCAAACAGCTACACAGTGGCTTCATACCACCATGGAGAAGAGCAATTCCTTTTGATTTTTCAGAGGGCTTACATATCAAAATACTCTCACCTATTACATACAATGTCATAAATTAGAAGAAAAAATATTGGTTTAACAGAATTCCCATGCATAAATAATATTTGACTACCTAGGCTGCAAGCATATTTATCCAGGACCTGGCCACTTTTAAGAAGCAGATAATTTACATTGTTTGTTCCCTAACTGTAACATAATCTTTTACATAAAAAGTACTCTTCTGAACATGCTGTTCAGTATTTTAATAAACAGATACATGAAAAACTACAATAAGCTTACTTGGATTTTGGATTGATTTTAGTATATATAGAGTTGTGGCTCAAAATTAGGGTTGAAACCTGGTCATTGTAAAATCAGTAAAACATTTATTATCTTGACTATTTTTCTAGTCAAAGCATTGATCTGGCTGCTGTTTCTTAATAGCAAGAACACATGACATTGTCCTATCAGGCTCAAGGAGGACTTAGCTGAGGGAGGATCACATGAAAGGACTATCAATGGCAACTAATCCTCTCTTATGGAAAATAACTTTGATGTTTTGTATTTAGGACAGAGATAAGCAGATACTAAATTGCATCTCTCATTTATTTATTCTACCATCATGGTCGATGGTGAGAAATAATGGAAATTGCAGTTCAGCAATAACCAGAAGACCACATATTGCCCATGCAGATGTATTGTTATTCTACTTTACCTAACAAGCACACTGCCTAATCTTACTTTTGAAATTATCCCCTTTCCTCAGGAATTGTGGTGGAAACATCAGCTGAGGAACAGGAGACCCATCTGTATTTTTTTCCCAAGAATTTTTTATTATTATTATTTTTAAACAAACAATTCATCATTAATCAATCAGTGTGACACCTGGGTACAAAATTTTTGTGTCATCATATTCAACATTTATCATCATTTACTTAGTACTTATTTATCTTTCCTTTTACATTTAAATTTAAATTTAATATATTACAACGTATTTTTCCCATATTTATTTTTACATTGCCTATTATCTATATTCAGGTGCTATCCATTGATAAAATTGCCCCCATATGTTGTAATACTCCGATTCTTCCTTCCCTCTAATTGCTAATGTTAATCTACTCATTTCTGCACATTCTAATATTTTCTTAATTAGCTCTCCCTTTGTAGGAATTTTTTCTGCTTTCCAATTTTGTGCAAATACCATTCTTGCTGCCATTATTACATGTATAATCAAATCTATATTTTCTTTACTAAATTTCTCTGGTAAGATACCCAACAGGAACAGCTCCGGTTTAAGATCAATATGTTGCTGTGTCATTTTCTCTAGCCAGATTTGAATTTTTGCCCAATAATTTCTCGCTCCTGGACATGTCTACCACATGTGATAATATGATCCTGATGTCTGGTGGCATTTCCAACATTTAGTTGATTTATCTTTGAATATTTTTGCCAATCTTTCCGTTGACATGTGCCATCTATAAAACATTTTTGGGGGCTCACCCATATTGATGGCGGTGGTGGAGGATATTTTCAGCAAGATGGCACATTTCATCTGGATGCCTTTCGTTACAGATGAATGGTTTATAGAGTGCTTTCAGATCACGGAAGTCAACTTAGTTCCATGTTTTGAAAGGCATTATTCCACCTTTTGGAGGTACAAATCAGTTTGTCATCAGTTCACCACCCTGTTACAACCAGATGCTGCAACACTATTTAAGGTGTTACTGTACATACAGCCAGGACAATTGAAATGACCCTGTTCCAGGCCTTGCACAGGAGGCACCCAAGGGTTTTACCTGCAACCTCACAACAGGTTCTCATCCCTGGAGTCATAGATTTTTCTAGAGGAGCAATGTGCTGCTCAAGCGCTGTTGAAAGAATAGCTAGACCAAGCTAAACAGTCTTACAAAAAGTTTTCAGACTTCCCTTGGCAAGAGATGCTGACAAATGCAGAGGGAGATAATGTGTGGCTGCCTACCAAATTTTTAGCCTTTTCTTAGCCCTCTTAAGGCCCTATAACAGGTCAATACTGTGGCCTTTCATTTGTAATTGCCAGAGTCTATGAAAATGCACCCAGTTTTCAGCATTCTTTGCTGGTGAAGGAAGCATCACTAAACACTTTGAAATCACAACAGCATCTACCCCACCCCCACTCCGTGATTGTTGAAGGCAAAAAGGAGCTCAAAGTGGAAGAAATATTGGAGTGAAGGAGGCAGGAGAAAGGAATACAAAATTTGATTCATTGGAAGGACTGCCCAGTTCATGGGAAAATGCAAGGTATGTGCATGCTCCAAAATTAATACAACTGTTTTCCCAGGCTTCCCAGACAAAACAAGATCTTCCATGCTCCCAGGACTGGATTCAATCCCAGAATTTAAAGAGGAATCAGTTAGTGAATGGGTTAGCCATTCAGAGTGGAACCCTCTATGGGGAGACATCATGAATGGCAAGGCTCTGCCTTCATCTTCGAGGTCTTCACTCTATGAGGGAAAGGGGGAAGTACCTGCAATCTGACTTGGATAGCTCTTTTGTCACGTCATCGCTAGCTACCCACATTGTCCAGTTCCCATTGCAAGGGAAATAGCTGAGCTGTTTTTGGATTATGTTTCTGGATCATTGGGGGCGGGGGCTGTTTAGAGGAGCTGATGTGTGGGGGTCTCAAGGTGGAGTAAAGAGACATTCCAGCATGAAGGTGATTTGGGGAATGAAACATATGAGAGCAAACCCTTAAATCTATGTCTGCCATTTCCCAAGGAAAGGCAGTCAGTCTATAATATTTTTGTAAATAGTACTTAAGAATAAATGAATTGCTTTGGCCTATTCATGAATTTGTTTTAGTTGCTTGTGCTTGACAGGAATTGAAAAATGGAGCACCTGGCCTTTCATATAAGCTCTGAGATAGGTTAGGCTGACAGAAAGTAACCCAATGAGCTCTATTAGTAAGTGGAATTTAAATTTGGGTCTTTTAGATCCTGAAAGCTAGTGTGTCAAGCTTTATGATTTACTTTTTTCACTGTTAATAGAAACGTGTTTTCTTACTGTAAAGGGGATTCACTTTTTTTGTCTCTGAACCATTACAGAATTGTAAAAATTGTAGAAAAAAATTAATCTTTCTATAACTATCTGGGTCATTGATACATCTTATAGATTGCACTCTAGGAGGATTTATTCTACAATAAATGTTTTTGACTTTATTTATTTATTTTATTTTATTTATAATTTAATTTCTATACCGCCCTTCTCCCGAAGGACTCGGGGCAATTTACAGCCATATTAAAACTACAAATACAAATAACAATTTTAAAAGCGAATTAAAACCAAATATTTAATGGTCAGATCAACTAAAATGATCAAAGACCGACATAAAACCCGTTTAAAATTACAATTAAAATTATACTTAGGCTAGTCCCGCACGATAAAATAGTAGAGTCTTCAGTTCACGTTTGAAGGCCCGGAGGTCAGGGAGTTGGCGTAAGCCCGGAGGCAGCTCATTCCATAGGGCCGGTGCTGCCACAGAGAAGGCCCTCCCCCTGGGGGCCGCCAACCGACATTGTTTGGTCAACAGCACCCTGAGGAGGCCCACTCTGTGGGAGTGCATAGGTTGTTGGGAGGCTATCGGTGGCAGAAGGCGGTCTCGTAGATAACCCGGTCCTAAGCCATGGAGCGCTTTAAAGGTGGTGACCAACACCTTGAATTGCACCCGGAAGGCTACCGGCAGTCAGTGCAGGCCGCGTAGGATAGGTGTTATATGGGAGCAACGCGGTGGTCCCTCTATCACCCGCGCAGCCGCATTCTGGACTAGCTGGAGCCTCCTGGTGCTCTTCAAGGGGCGCCCCATGTAGAGAGCATTGCAATAGTCCAGGCGGGAAGTAACGAGGGCGTGAGTGACCGTGCGTAAGGAGTCCTGGTCAAGGAAGGGGCGCAACTGGCGAATCAGGAGGACCTGATAAAATGCTCCCCTGCTCCCCTGGCGAGCACTGTTGTTCTATTTATAAACACAAACAGATAAAGGGCTCTAAATGCATTTACCTATAGTATCTACTCCTTTCCTTCCAGCTCTTCCAGCCATTTGTTTGTATGTCAAGATATCCAACAGTCTGCTACCAAATACAGGAGTTCGGATAATTACCCGACGTGCAGGCAGATTTACCCCTGAAGAAAGTGTAGAAGTTGCTATTAAAACTCGCAGGACACCTTGACGGAAAGCTACTTCAATTATGTCTCGTTCATCAAATGTCAAACCTGAAAAATAATTTAAGATAAATATGCTTTATAAGTTTAATATATACCACTTTTCATTTTCATTAAAATTTCAATTAGTTTACAATAAAATGGTAAAAATGATAATCAAATTTATCCATTAAACATTAAAAGAATTAACAATAGTGGTAGAGAAAACAAAAATATCCCACCCTGCCTGGAAGCCTCCCTGCTTTCGATCATGAGATCATTCCAACAGAGAGCCTCCTCTGTGCAACTGCTACCTGAGCGATGGCAACTTTTGGCATCTACAACAGAAGAGCTTTGCTCACTGTTACTGTCAAAAGCCCACAATACATTATATTTAAAAAGCATAAAAGCCAGACTAAAAGCTGCTTATAACAATTCAGATGGAAATCAAAATATGCAAACCTTTACTGAAATTAAGCACGCTGAATTTTCCTAATCAGGAAATGTTTGAGGCAAATGTAAGTGCATGTTTGTTACACTGTTGGAGATGTCCAACATTTGGTCTTAAAAGTCATATAAAAACAGATTTTGAATCCTCTCAGGGGTATCAAACTTTATTTCATTGAGGGACGTATTGGGGTTGTGTTTGACTTTAGGGGGGGCTGGGAGGGGGCGTGGCTGGGGAGGAGCGTAACCAGCTCGACATCACTCATGTCGGGAACACCTGTGGTGGCTAAGTGCTAAGGCAGAACAACTCCTTCCTGCCTTTAATTTCAAACTTACTTGAAAAATGTGTGCTGTTCTTAACATCCCTCGCTAACCTCAACTCATTTTGAGGTTTCGCTTTTCTAATATCTATACTTTGAGAATTACTTCTATGTACTTTCTTTAGTGACATATCCCTCTTTCCTTTTTTATGTGTTGTTCTTTTCAATCTGTAGATATTCACTTAAGTATTTTTCTAATCACATTAGTTTTTGCTATCCTCCATTTTTTTTCCTTTTAGGACATCCTTTTATGTCTTTATCATCTCTCCTTTTTTTGTAGCCATCTATTTTTTTGTTCCTTTTACAAACAACTTTGGCTACATAGAATCCTACTTAATGCTCTGACTTAATTAAAGTGTATAATCTCAAGGTACATACCAATGACTGCACAATTCCTGTTAATATATTGACAATTCCAATATTACATGCACCTTCCTGCTTAAAATTATTACAATTTTCTGAACTGCTTATCGTGTTCATGCCAAAGCCCATGTGATTCTGCTGAGACGTTGGTTTCCTGCCTGGGGAGTAGTATTAATCTTGTGAAGACCATTTTATTAAAATAAAAGTTACCACTGTTGATACATTTATTAGTTCTTCTGGTTAATTTAATACAGATCCTCTTAATAGTGCTACCAAGTTCATTTCCTTGGATTTCTCTTCAACATGAATTATTTTTAACATGCAAGGCAATTCTTCCTCAATTTCCGTTACTTCTGTGGTATTTGAATAAGTCTATTCCTTCAATTGTTCTGTTCTACAGTAATCATAAGACTCTTCCAATTATGTTTAATTCATCTTATTTTATCTCCATATTTTTATTACTTATTATTAATATATTATTATATATTATATATTATTATTTTATTATATAGCCCATAATAGCCACAATTTATGTCAACATTTTTTGCTATATTAATTTAGTGGCTTCATAATCTCAGCATAATTACTACTTCATTTCCTTCTACCTGAACAGGAGTTTATCTGAATTTTTTCACATCTAGTTTTATTTCCAATAATCACCAGTTTAAGGCCTACAGATCAAACTCAGTGTGTTTAAGACATATTCTTCTCCATCCTCCTCTATGCACATATTGAGAAGTATGATAACAAAAAGTGTACCTGCATGGTGAAATGCAACTCCCCATTTGATGGTCCGGTGAAGCACACTGTCCAAGCCAGAAGGTGACCGCTTTAATTGAATCAACAACTTTTCTATCCCTTCCTGGCACAGTGTAACTGGTGAAAGGGTTGACATCTTTTGAAGATCTTCAGAAAGGAAAACAGTCTTAAAATCTTATGCTTTCTCTCCAAATCCCTTATCTTCTTCAATCCCTCTTGACTTACTCTTTTGTTGAATACTGCAGAATTCTCTGGCAATGATGTCCGCTAATTTCTCACACCAATTTTTTGTTGGGCAAAATACAAGAACTGAATGGCCATTCTGAATTGTCTCATAACACAGAGTCACCACGTGGTCCTCATCTCCCTAATTGTATAAAGTGACAAGTTCATATTAGGGCTATGGAAATAAAATGGAAGGTTTAAATATAAAATTCTTCAAGATGCAAAAGAATGAGGATTAGGATTGCCTGAGTTGTATTTGTAAATTGTATTTCACAGCCTGATATTTGACTAGAGGGTGCTGTTGAGTAAAATAATATTATAATTAGAAGAGTACAATAAATTATGCTAGGAATGCCATACTAAGAATATGGAATAGATATAAACCCAGGCTGTGTCCAAAAAGGTCTTTATTGATTTCAGCACAAGAAGCATTTCATAGAAAAAAAAACAGTGAGCAAAGACAAATGGTTAACATATCAAGATTGCTAGTACAGGACTATGTAGAACTTAAGATGAAATCAAAGAACAGTTCACTACAGCAGGAGTTCGTTGTCAATGGTTTTCATATATATCAAATGAAGAAAAGGTTTAATATAGATAAAAAATAATTGGAATTTAACAATATAAAACAAAAATTGAAATTGATTTGTTTGCGAATGGTGAATATATGGTTGCTAGGATGTATAAATATTTGCTGATATTTCAAATGGAAGAAAAAGTTAAAGAGTGCATGATAAAATGGTACCCAATGTTAGTTAACCTGGTCCCTACCGCCTACTAGTGGGCGTTCCAGCTTTCATGATGGGCGGTAGGGGTTTTGCCCAATACTGAAGCACTTTCCTTTTTTTTAATTTAATTGACTTTTAAAAAAAATTTCATAGCATTATTGAAAAACATTTTCATTAGGTTTTCATAAAATTCCCCATGACAATTTAAATTTCTGAAAATATACTATTTGTATCGCCCGTGCATAAGTTTAGTTCACGTTACATAAGTGAAACTAAATGGCGCTATAGTGCGACCGCAAACAAAAGAGCCTTGTCCCAGAATAGCTCGCGCATCTCCCCCCGAACCGGTGGGCGGTTAGAAAATGTTATTACTAACAGAGATACAAAAGTGGGCAGTAGGTATAAAAAGGTTTGCTACCCCTGGTATAACCAATATCGGTTATAAATACCGTATATACTCGAGTATAAGCCGAGTTTTTCAGCACGTTTTTTGTGCTGAAAAACGTCCCCTCGGCTTATACTCGGGTCTATACGGCTTATACTCGAGTTGTTTTTTTTTTTTAAGCCCCTTGGCTTATACTCGAGTATATACGGCTTATACTCGAGTTTTGTTTTTTTTTCTTTTTTTCACATTTTACTGGACGGCGCGGGGAAGCCCTGCCGGTGCAGTGAGAGGGCGGGGCGGGGGAGCCGCCAGCCTTCTCAGCTGAGGGAGGGAGGGTTTCCCCAACCGGTAGGTGCCTCATTTCCCACCCTCGGCTTATACTCGAGTCCCCAGTTTACCCCAGTTTTTGGGGTAAAATTGGGGACCTCGGCTTATACTCGGATCGGCTTATATTCGAGTATATACGGTAGTTAACTTGTTGGGTCATTGCTTCAGAAATATTTGCTTACCTACCTTGTACTCTCCAAACACCCTCATGCACCTTGCTTGCAGCTCCCTGAAAACTTTCTGACTTACTGGTGTTTCTCATGCAGCGCCTCATATATACTTCCTTATCCATACACTCTTCCTGGCCAATGCTGCACCCTGCACACCCTCCCAACTTGTGTAGGAGGTACTGCACAGATTAGGAAGTGTATGGAGGTCCATGAATTGCCAAAAGAATTTTAAAGACAAACATTCAGATGAAACCAGAACTTCTTTTATAATAGTATAGGCATATTAATATTCATAAAATGTTGCCATAATTTTATATAGAAAAATGGCATTCTATCAAACTAATTTTTAGTATGGGCAATTACCTTAATATTCAGTACAGGTTGAATTTCTCTTACAACTGCATTTGAAGAGTCATAAATCTTGTTGCCAATTTTTACTTGTTCCAGAAGGGGTACTGGACGGAAGTCTGTGTGGTACAATTCTGCATTTAGCCAGGAAGCCAGAAGATCCAAGTTAGGAAGGGTGGCACTCATTCCTATGATTTGTGTTTTGTTACAAAACGACTTTTCAATGTTTTGTCTGCAGGAATAAACAAACCTATTTTGAATTTTGAAAACTGATTCCACTGCATAATTATTTATAGAATTTATTAACATATTAAATCACACTGATGTGATGGTCAATAGTTTTACAAAATGAACTCTGTGTCTAGCAAAAATTATTACTTCCTACTGATGGGAAGCATGGATAGTGGAGATGGATTTATATACCAATATTATCAATTTATATTGCTGCCTATCCTGCAATTACAACACTGGGTTAAAAAACAAAATCAGCAATTACTAATAAAATAATATTGTCCAGGCACAAGCCCAACTCAACCATAAAGAATACAGAATCATACTGATATAATCTCCTAACCTTCAGAACTCATGCCAAGGGAACATCTGGTCTTCAGGGACTTAAGAAATGCTAGCAGGATCATGGCCCTGCAAATCTCAGAGGGCATGGTGTTCCAGAGGGCACACATTACCAGAGACAGAATGCTTCCGAGTCCTTCCAAAAGGCATTGGTTAATAGAGAGGGTTGGGAGCAATGCCCAATCTACTGGACATAATGGGCAGGAACTATCAGGGAGAGTTGATTCTGAAACCAACTTAGCTCCTATCACAAGGAGCTGTATAGACAGTACCTTGAATTTCACTCAGAAACCCAATGAAAACCAATGCAACTTGTGGAGCAGCTGTGTAACATGGAAGCAACTGCCTGTACTGCTCTGTTCTGGATAGGTTATCTGTGATCTTCAAAGATAGCCCTTTGTAGAGTGACCATAGGGTGTAAAATTTGAAGTCTTAAACTTCTCCGAAAATTTTTCTATTAGGCTATTTAAGTAGTTTAGCAGTTTCCTTTACCAATACACAACTTCCTCAGTACAACTCTTTGGCATCTTCTCACTAACCCTGATGTAAGAGACAACAAAACATTTTTTAACAAGGCTCCATTAGAGAGGTACCTCCCCCGTCACAGGTCCTCATTGTGGTGCAGAGGTTTCCTAGAAGGGATTTGCAAAGAACACTAGGATTGTATGCTAACAGCTAAACAAGCTGTCTTCTATTTTGGGCAGCAATGATACAGAAAGATGTTGGAAGCAGAAGATCATTTTCATGACAATGGCAAAATCATGTCATACTGCTTGGGAGAAGACAGTGGTACCACACTTCTAGTTTACCAAGAAAACTACTTGAGTAGATAAGATAAAGCAATTAAGAATATAGAATTGGATGATAAGCCCTTATGGCACTCAACATGCTATTAAAGAAGAGCTAAGGTTGGAGTACTAATGATGTTATGAGGTAGCTAGATTAAAGCCCTTCAGGTACTGATGTTGCCATGCAAGAAAAGAAAATCTGAAGCTGCAAAGATAGAACTAACATGGGAACATGGAACATATTGTAAGAAGCATAAAAAAGATGGAAAGGCTCGATATATTTTCAGTTTTCAGGTGAAAACTGAAAAAAATTTAAGTAACAGCAAATTGAAAAGACTGGAATTGGACATTTTCAGTCAATAGTTTATTACTCAAGAAAACAAAAAACAAAGGAATGGTGTAGACAAATATGCAAGAAAGATGTGTTGTTTATGGTTGGAGACTACAATGCCAAAGTTAGAAACAGCAAGGAAAAAAGTGTAATTGGACTGCTTAGCCTAGAAAACTGAAATGAAGCAGGAGGATGACATCAGTTTCTGTCAATCTCTTTATTTCTAATAGTCTTCAGACAACCAAAGCAACACGAACATTACCAGACAAAGTACACAAAAATCAGACTGGTTATATTATCGGTAAAAGGAGATGAAAGATCTCAGTTAAAACAGGAAAGCAGGTTTTGATTATGGTCACTAGAAGAGGACTACCTATATAGTTTTTTATCATTGGCCTCAGCAGGTGTTACTACCTGGCTAATCTCACAAACTAAAAAGGATTGCCTAATTAAGACTGGGTGGAACATCCACCCATATCTGGGTGTAGATATAAATAAAAAGAAAAGTGGATTGTAATTTATTGAATACTTATTATATAAAGTGAAGAGGCATTCTAAGTGAGAGTCAAACAATCCTTCAAATAATAATAAAATGCATTAGGGACAATTCCTCTTAAACAAATGTATATACTTAACAGCTTTCCCAGAACCCAAGTTAAACACATTAAGAGTATATCTAAGCAATGATGCATCTATGATTTAGAATATCCATTCCAAAATAAGACTAATTAGAAGTGATCATTAAAAAGTGTTTATGGTTGCCAAGCAAAATATTTAACATTTTAACAAAATTCTTAAACTCCAAATACGTTTGTTTTAAAAGATCAAACAGTAAAGAAATCATGATTTTTCATGCTACCTACTTGTTTTTTATTCTTTTAGTCAAAAAACAAATCTTTGCCAGCAGAAGTTCTAATAAATATCCTCTTTGAGAATCTCCTAACATGTGCAATTCATCCACAACAACTATTCCTATAAAAAGTGATGTAGAGAGGGGAGAATGGAATATGCATATTTTAATTAGTCTCTATACCACCCTTTGTCAAAGTAGATTCCAAAACAGCATCAATTATAAAAGGAAAAATAAATTTATCAATAACCTTAAAACAAACTGTATGACTGTATTCACTACCAAGTCAAGTTTTCCCCCTAAATAAGGAGAAATACTTGGATTGTGTTCACCAAGTGGAAAATACTATTGTAAACAATAATGTAAGCATTACATTATTGTAAACAAGGATAGCAACTAAGATGCAAATAATTCAAGTAGCTGACAGAGACATGAGGAAAACACAAATATCTTCAGTTCTTTCCATCCTACTGAAAATGAAGACGCTCATGTTTTAAAATCCTCCCTTTATAAAAGCTAGAAGTTGCATAGAAGCTTCATTCTACCTCCATTCATATGCATGGAAAGTAAAAAGATGGAATGGAGCTAGTAAATTATTCTATTTCCTCCTTCAATGATTATGCTGTGGTCTATAGCAGAATTTCATGAAAAATAGACTAGAATTCACAAGACATCTTTAAAAGATAAGCATCTTGAGTCCTTGCTTCAATAATATTGGCAAAGGTATCATGCACAATATACTGTATTTTTACAGCATAAGACACACATTCCCCACCTCCAAAAGTGGGTGGAAATGTCTGTGCGTCTTATGGAATGAATATTGTCGATCGCTGCTGCTCTATCAGTGGTTGGATCAGCCTCCTGGAATATCTTCGATTAACTGTTCCAGGCGGCTGGGATCCCCACCACCTAGAACAGCTGATTGGCAGTATTCCAAGAGGCTGATCCAATTGCTGATAGGCAGCGGTGAACGGCAGCAATAGGCCTCCAGCGTTCTCCGGTGGAAGCAGCAAACACAAGAGGTGGTAGCAATAGCCCTGTTTCTGGTCGGCCAGCCCATTGATTGGCGGGGCTATGGGAGGCCGGGATCCAGCTGTCAGTCAGCTGACTGGTGGTGGGCACAATGGAGCAGAGGCCTGACAAGCCATGTGTTGGGGCTGGGAGGCAGAGGCAGATTTTTTGTTTTCCTATTTTCCTCCCCAAAAGCTAGGTGCGTCTAATGGTCTGGGGCTTCTTACAGTGCAAAAAATACGGAACATTTTGTAGTCCATTGTGCAATTTGAATAAACAAAAATACAAATTTCTCAAGTGGAAAAAGTAAATAATGACTAAAAACAACATCCCTACAATGGAAAGTTCTGGAATGACCAAGACAAACCCCAGATCTTAATCCCATTGAGATACAATTTGAAAGGGACTGTGGCTGTAAGAAATCCCTTTAATGTTGTGCAGATGAAAAAAATTTGAAACAGTAGGAACAAATTTCTCCTAGTTGACATCAGAGTGGTAGTCAATTATAAGAATTTTTTTGAAGATTTTTTTTAATGCCAAATGGGACAATGGGAGATATAAGATCCAAGGAGATACTTACTTTTTCCACAGGGGAAATGATATATGGTGTTTTTTTCTGGAAAATATGATTCGAAAGTGAAAACTTGACTTTACTTGTTCAGTTGCATCATCTTTATCTTTATAGTTTGAATGATGATAAAATATTGGTATGTTCACATGTTAAAAACACCTTTACATGGAACATTCTGGCTTTTTCACATTTCTGTACAGAGAGCAGGCATGCACAGATTTATGTCAAATCATTTTCTGCCAACCATTCAGCAAATAATAGTTTTAATTTTCTCTCCTTCTCAATCTAGCTATCCCTTATTCATACTTCTTCTACATTATACTTTTTCATAATTTTGTCTTTACTAGGGGGTAGGGGATGTATGTGAATAAATGTGTTCTGTCTTTCTGTTTGTGAGAGGAAAAACTGGCTTGTGTGTGTATGTATGAAAAGTAGAAAGGTCAAAGTTATAATGCATACATAGTTAGTGTATAATTTTTTTAAAGCCAAATCTTTTGATTGTAAACAAAATGTGTTACAGAAATGGTTATCATGCAGAAAAAAGGATGTACCCAAGTAAACAATTTGTTTCTCATTATTTCTCTTTAAATTAATATTTGTCATCTTACCCAGAGAGTCAAGAGTTTTCTCATCTATGAGTCTATTGACCAGACCGTTGGCTCTCTCAATAGTACAAACTGCAACATCCAGTGCAGAAAATGGGATTGAAGGAGAAACACTGCCTATATAACCTTCCACTTGCACACCCTCTTCTTGGAACGTAGCCTATTTTTCAGAAAGAAGCATATACATATAGTATTCAAAATCAGCCCTACATTTCATTCTAAAATTATTACCTATTAATAGAATGTTAAGATGGGGTTGTTTCAATGTTGATACTTATAAACTCCCCATTCTTTGGCAAATAAGTAGATAATAAACCTCATTAAATAATTACTTTCCTTAACTCTCAAATGATCATGCCAAGAATATATGTGACCTATGTTGCTTCAAGTTCACTTGATGTCACAACATCAAGAACATTGCCCCATTCCAGTTTTTAAGAACAACATGCAATCCGTAGCCACTAAGCAAATTCCCACTGTATTTTTAAATCACACCTGTAAGTAATATTTCTTCTCTTTTGCCACAGAGATAAAAGGGAGAATGAACAATGCTTTCTTCCGTGTTTCTAAAACTCTCTTCAATATGAGTAATTCAGCAACAAGTGTTTTCCCCGCACTGGTAGGAGCTGAAAGTCATTGAAAAAAAGGCATCAATTTACAAAAAAAGATTCACAGCTAAGACTTTTTTTTTTTCATTCAAGAACTTCTAAAATTATAGACTGTTCACAGAACACAAAAACTCATGATTTATATAATTGTGGTTTCATTAAAGACTATAGCAGATTAACGTGTATGGAAAATTGATATAGGGATTGATATGTAATTTCACTTAGATATAATAAATCCTTCTTTTCTTTGAACAAAGATGCTTTCAAAATTATAGTATTATATATCATAGCTTCCCAGAGCTGGAAAGCAAGTTTGATGAATGAATAAGTCTATGGAGAGTCTCAGTCATCCAGATCATGATTGCCCCAAAGGTGCTTTTTTCCAAAGGCAGTTTGGACTTTTTTTTTCTTTGAAGACGTTTCGCTTCTCATCCAAAAAGCTTCTTCAATTCTGACCCAAAACCACAATGATCCAGAACTGAAGAATCTTCTTGGATGAGAAGTAAAACATCTTCAAGGAAAAACAAAAAATCCAATTCCCTTTGGAAAAAGGCACCTTTGGGAAAATAAATACCACATAACAAGAAATTAGGATTCCAGTAGTTCTTGTGTTTTCAGCTCTCCCTTGGTTGAAGGATTGATATCCCTATGAATGTCCATTGGAGCATTTCTCTTTATCTAATACAATATTTTTTTCTACAGCCACTAGCTTGGAAAACATACCTATCAAGCCACTATGTTTCTTATAGAGTATTTACATACATCTTGTCCTCAAACTTTCTGTAAGAATTATTCAAAAGTTGGAAGAATATTAGTATCATTTAAGAAATAAATTTTGTTCATGTTTTTCCAACTTTCCCATGCTTAAAATGTAATCCAAATCCATGTCATTTGACATTACCAAAGAAACTGCCATTAAAATTAATTTATAATAGAAACAGAAAAGGGATGTGCACTATCCAATTCAATATCTAAATACTTCAGTAAAAATAGTCTAAATTGTTCTCCATTAAATCCTATAAAATTAAAAAAAACTGCAGAAAAAGGGAAAAAATAACAGTAAATGTTTTTATTAGCAGCTCTCTTACCTGAGTAGACTAAGTTCCTTCCTTCCAATACTTGATTAGCCATCAAGCACTCTGCTTGCCATTGGAACATACGAACTACTCCCAAACCATGATATTTCTCCAGGACTGTTTTGGGAAGCCCCCAGTTTGCTAACAATAGTTTGTCACTATTGTCATCAGGAACATCCACATTTTGACATGGTCCTAAGTGAAAATCCAGCATTACATTAGCATTTTGCTACTGTAGGTGGAACATACAATATAGAGAATTAACAAATATGAAAAAGTTGCAGTGATTTAAAAACTAATCAATTATAGTTTACAGTTGTGAGATCAATAAGAACTGACTTTTGCTCCCTGGTTAGGAGTCCTAAATATTCATAGAAAATAATGGGAGCTGAGATTACTACAGTACTTAGATGACAAGACTTCCTGGTAATCAGTGTGAGTTACTGATATGATAGCACAGATAACCACATTTAATTATTTTTCACAGAAATTTATAGTGTTTTTGAAATATTTAATATGAATAAATAGCAGAGGTTTTAGGGGAACAATATTTTTGTCGGTTGCAGGCAACCAAGCACATAGATTAGATTTGGCATGTTTGTCCACCTATCAAGTCCCTTACAAGGACCTGGGATAGGCAGATCTTGTTTGACAGTGTTAAGAGTATCATCACAGGATGTAAAGCTGTTCCAAATAAAGCTGCCTTTTGCAATTGACTGATGGTGATTTTATCAATGTATTATTATTTGGAACTCACTTCCCAAAGTCCTAGGGAAACTCTTCCCTCCATCCAGCTGAAAACTCACTAAGTTTGTGGAAGAGAATCAATTGCTGTTTCTCACTGCTGAAACAGGACAAAAATGGTAATGTGACTCAAAATGGGAATGTTGAGACAGACATAATTAAAGCTACATAATTTAGTAGGCACCTTTCTTCATGATCCTGGTTAATGATGTTGTGAAAAAAAAATATTTCTCCAAAGATTCCACTACAGTTGAACTAGCTAGCATCTGCATCTTCTGAGCAACTGCAGTTGCATCAAGGTATGGGATCCTTCAATGCATTTGTTCTTTTTCTATGTATGCCCATGTGAATATGCAATCTCTAGCTCATAAGGCACTTCATATACTGTATCCTTTAGTTTTGGCAAAGTGCCTATCCTGAATCTATAACCAGTTGTCAGAGGGATGCAAAATAGATCTGACAGATAAATGTATCACATAATGCTTTTGTTTATCAACTAATAGAACAAAATGTTTTCCAGAGTTAAATTAGTTTGATAAAGCAGAATTTAGAAATTATTAAAGAGGTTTAAGTACTGTAATTCATTTTGAATTGGTGTGTCTTTTCAGATGCGATAACATAAATATGTCCCCTGAAATACTGCATAAATGGTTTTTTAAAATTCATACAAAGGAGAAACATACAGCAGAAATCTTATTTAATGGTTAGAAATTTGCCCATAAACATTCCTTTCAAAGATAAATCTTCTGCCTTATAACTAGTCAGAAAAATGTGTGATAAGGTAAAAAAAAATAAACTTAATAAAATAAAATTTAAATAAAATTTAACAACTATCATTAATTGGATTGATTTAAGAATTCCCATGTGTAGAAAACAGTAATAGCTTTGAGCTTTCTTTTACACAGCTGATGCTCCAGAACATGTTTCTGCAGTCCCATTCTGCACAATGATCATTTGACATTTTAATAAGTCAGCAAAAGTTGTAACCAAAAAATTCATGTCTGGCCACTGCATGCTTTATTTGCAGATCAAGCTTAGCATATATCGCCTGCAATGAAGCCTTACTAATAAAACTTTATTCTAGCCATTATTTTTTCCCAGGCGTTCAGCTCACAAATGTATTTCTTATATTTCTCATCCCTTTGAGACTGAACTGAACTGACCGCCCGGTTACGGGTTCAAAACTTGCTTACCTTGCAAGCCGCGAGTCCGGCTTCTGGAGCTCTCTAACCCGGCAGGTGGGGTGAGCACTGGGCCCCTCGTGGCCTCTTCACGGGGGGAAAAGGGGGCCGGGGCCGCCTTCAGGAGCCACCGCCTCGGTTCTTCCAGGCAGCCGCTCTCCGCCGCCATCCTCCCGCCTAACCGTTCAAAGCACCCGGAAGTGTCGTCCTTGACTGGCGACTCCCCATCAAAGCCTCGCCCAGATACTGCAGGAACTGCGGTCACGCATCTCATTCGCCGTTGCGCAGGTCCTGGCATCCATAGAGATATCCGAGGGGATCCGGCATTGGATCAAACCCGCGACTTTGTCTCCTCCCCTTAGACATTGGTGCTCGGATTCAAAAGCAGCAAGAACGGGGCTGCCTCCCTTTATCCCGGTGTTTCTCCATCTCAACAACTATTAACAGGTGTGGACTTCAACTCCCAGAATTCTACAAGCGGCATCGTACATCTGACTGACTGGGGCAGGGGTCTCCAACCATGGTCCCTTTAAGACTTCTGGACTTCAACTCCCAGAGTTCCTCAGCCAGCTTTGCTGGCTGAGGGACTCTGGGAGTTGAAGTCCACAAGTCTTAAAGGGACCATGGTTGGAGACCCCTGGACTGGGGGACTCTGAGTTTAACTCCACGCATGCTAAAGTTGCTGAGAAGGGAGCAGTTTCTCAAGCGACTTCCGAAGCAGCCGCTCTGCGGTTTTAGCAGGCCTGTAATGGTCCGTTCCTGTCTTCCTAACGCACGGACATTAACCTTTCGTCTTCATCGCAGGACACAGAAATATGCTATTTTAAAATACTGGTATTTCGTGTAAGCATTTCTGATTACAGGGCGAAATTAAAGCAGGGAACATGGGCTATGTTGTTTTAAATGTATTCACTTGCTTACATATAAAGAGAAGGGTCAACAAATGCTATACATAAATGTTAATGAAATTATTGGAAGAAATAATCCATCTGGTTCAGTTCCAAGCCGGGAGAAAGACACCGGAAACATGGAGGCTGATTGGAAAGATGGTTTAATGATGAAACAGAACCAAATTGGTTTGAGGTCTTGGGGAGCTGACCACATGGACTCGAGTGTGGGTGGCTTTTATAACTTCTCTTGGGCTTTGCACTTGAACTTCCTGGTCCTATGCAAGAACATGTATTTCTATTGGCTGTTGTCACACACTCATGGGGCCATGTAGGGATCATAGCTGGCTCTGTATGTTGTCTGAGCTCCCAGATTTGGCTGAAATTTCCGAGGGGATGCAATGAAGGGGCATTGGGCAATTCCTATCCTATCTTTGTTGGATCTTGGGTGAGGATATTTGCTTATGAATAG
Source organism: Ahaetulla prasina (assembly GCF_028640845.1). Lineage (NCBI taxonomy): Eukaryota > Metazoa > Chordata > Lepidosauria > Squamata > Colubridae > Ahaetulla > Ahaetulla prasina. The sequence goes on from NC_080540.1 coordinate 190,102,710, forward strand.
AGCTATCTATCTCTTTATCTGTTAAGTGCTGACATCTGCTGAGTGCTATTAAGAAAGGTGGGGACTGCTTTCCAAGAGCATGTTTCTCCATTTCTCATCCAGGGAAATATAATCATCTGCCTTTTTAATATTTCTCAAAATATTTCATTTTTCTAGGAGAAGAAGTGCTTAACTTTCTACAATACGTTATCATTGAATGTATCTACAATAACAGTTGGGACAGACCTTGGAGGTCTTCTAGTCCAACTCCCTGCACAAGCAAAAAACCCTATACCATTTCAGACAAATGGTTGTCTAATTTCTTCTTAAAAATTTCCAATGTTGGAGCACCCACATTTTCTGGAAGCAAATGACTGATTAATTGTTCTAACGAAACTTAATTAGTTTCGCTCCATTGCTTCTTGTTCTGCTTTCAGGTGCTGTGGAGAATAGGTTGACCACCTCTTCTTTGTGACATTCTGTTAGATATTGGAACACTGCTATCATGTCATCCCTAGTCCTTCTTTTCATTAAACTAGACATACCCAATTCCTGCAACCATTCTTATGTTTTAGCTTCCAGTCCTGGTAGCTTCTTTTTCCATTACCTGTTTTTCCAAACATGGTTTTCTCCACATAATTGCTCTCACAGGCAACATGATAGTATCTCCAAGAGAGATGTTAAAATCTGCATGTGCAATAGAGCCATCCACGCTATACCATCTCCTGCAGCTGCAGGACAAGGAGGACTGGAATGTTCCTCTGCTCTTTTAGGCAGCTAAGAGCCCACATTCACCTTTGTCAGAAGCAGGGACAGGAACACATTCTAACTGCAGTACAGCAAAATGACAATGGCCCAGAGCAGCTCGTCAACGATGCTGGAAAGAATATCATAAAGAGATCAAGTTGGATCATTCTGCCTGTCCCAGGTCCACAGGGAGAAATATATAAGAATCAGCCTGATATTAGACTTTCTGAGAAGGAGGAATAACCTGTGGCTCTGCCTCCCTACAAAGGAGCTCTAAGATGTGATCATGTTCTTCTGGATCATGACATGTGGGGAAGGTATAACCTGACTCAGCCCAAAAGACACAGTGGGTGGCAGGTGGCATCTCACACTTCCTACATAACCAGAATGGCAAGAAAAAAGAAATGGAAGGGAACAGCTAAAGGCCAATTTCTCCAGGTGAGTACTGCATTAGAGGCTTTTGTTTTTCAAAGTTTTCAGCTTAACCTTGAGTGTCAAGTCTTACCAGACATTCTCCTTATTGTTGTTGTTGCAAAGTCATGTCCGACCCATCGCGACCCCATGGACAACGTTCCTCCAGGCCTTACTGTCCTCTACCATCCTCTGGAGTCCATTTAAACTCATTCCTACTGCTTCAGTGACTCCATCCAGCCACCTCGTTCTCTGTCGTCCCTTTCTTCTTTTGCCCTCAATTTTTCCCAGCATTAGGCTCTTCTCCAGTGAGTCCTTCCTTCTCATTAGGTGGCCAAAGTATTTCAGTTTCATCTTCAGGATCTGGCCTTTTAAAGAGCATTCAGGGTTGATCTCCTCTAGGACATTCTAGGGTTGATCTCCTCTAGGACATTCTCCTAAGGAGGTTGCTTGGATCCAAGTCCAGTTCTGGTTATAGTGCAACCTCCTTCTGGGGTCCTGAGTGGAGAGAGATAGGATGATTAGACCTACATTAGGGGCCAATTTATGGAAAAGGAGTAATCTGAAACTAAGTTTCTGGAGGATAGAGAAGTAGAGCTCTCTGGCATTGCCTGGTCAGGTTATATTTTGTCTCATACCTGCAGTCCTCTAGCTTCCTTGTAGGTCTTTCATTGTCAGAAGAGAAGTGTTTCTATCTGTAATAGCCACCAACTTGCAAGGCTTTCACCATCCCTTTCAGCTGTGTGTTCTGGGAAAGAAGTGACAGTTCCTCAATGGTAATACAGATAAAAATAGGGCACCTCTTTGAAATTTCACCGGGATCCCAGGGTCTCTCCTTCAAGGTGCTCAGGTTCTCTAAAGTGTTTTCATATTCTTCAGGGGAATCCTTTGAATGACAAGAATTCCCCTGTGGCCACTCAAAGAAGTTGAAAAGAGATTCAGAACTGCTATTTCCATGGACTCAATTGACTTTAGAATAAAGAGAGGACTAATCAGGTTTGAGGCATTATAAAGTCTATTAACACTTAGTGTGATCTTGATTCTGTATCTCTGTTAATGCAGCCTAGGAGTGCATTGGCTTTTTTGGCAGCTGCAGCTCACTGCTGACTCATATTTAAGTGATTGTCCACTAGGACTCCAAGATTTATATTTATACTATATATTATATATTTATATTTAATACATTTGTTATCTCTCTCTCTCTCTCATGGATTTAATACTAGTTGTATATGCTGATTTGTAAGTGTCTCCAATCTGAAAAATCCTAGATACCAAACATTATTGTGTATCCTATAGTTAGTATACAAATTAAGCTTTCCGCCACCTCTGACAGGACCTGTGTTTAACTCATAGAATCATCTATTGCAATGTCCTTCCTGTTGAAGATTACTTCAGCTTCAATCACAACAATACAAGAGCAAACAATAGATTTAAACTTAATGTTAACCGCTCCAATCTTGATTGCAGAAAATATGACTTCAGTAACAGAGTTGTTAATGCTTGGAATACACTACCTGACTCTGTGGTCTCTTCTCAAAGTCCCCAAAGCTTCAACCAAAAACTGTCTACTATTGATCTCACCCCTTTCCTAAGAGGTCTATAAGGGTCGTGCATAAAAGCACAAACGTACCTACCGTTCCTGTCCTACTGTTGCTTCATGCTTATGCTTATGTATGGTGTTATGACAAATAAAATAATAATAATAATAAAAACAGTGTGCATGTAGCTATTGAAGATAAGCAAGCTCAAGAAACAGGCACAGCGGAATTCCAGGAATGTTCTTTATTGTTGTAGGGAAGAAAAGCAAAATCTTGAAACTTGGCAGAGTTTTCCTCTAACCCATCTTACATGATCCAAAATCAAGATGGTGTTGTTTCAAGTTTCTTTCTTATACTTTCCTCTTCCTTAAAACTGAATAATCTTTTCTGAAAGTTCCACCCCACCCTTAATATATTCCTTCCTCCCCTGTTTAAGATTTATATTAAGATCTATAATATAAAGATCTTTAATCTTTCATAAGTATACTGAGTACATAAAATATATACAGTAAATAGTACACAAAAATAATGATGTGCATTAAAAAACAAACAAGTTTGGCTTTATGGTGGATGAATACTTAAAAGGTAACTCTTATATTACAAAGTAACATTTATACTGTAAAGTATAAACTACAAAGCATCTGTTGAAATTGCCTACATTTTCCCTGTGGTATATATACAAAAGGACTTTGAAAAATAGAAGGCTAACAAAGTAACTGGTCAAAATACATCTCTGGGAAAAAGACCAGGACAACATGATAGAGATCTTTCGCGCTCTCTTTCATGCACACACACGTTGACATACACACACCTTAATTCATTGAAACTGTATTATTCTATATGATAGAGATGCACAGTATATTTTAAAAATTCAATCTATGTTACAATGAGAAAATAAACCTGAAGATACTATAACTGCATCTGTGAGTTCTCTTTGGAAAAGAAGCAAATAATACAATGTCTCTCACTGTTTGGCCAGTGCTTCCTGAATATCCTCAATACATCCACTTAGGTCCATTTTACTGAGAACCTGACTGATGCGCTCCATAGTAGCATCATGGTTTGCCAATAGTCTCCATTCTTTTAGTGTCTCATATTGCGCATCCCGCCTATGCTGATGGTCCAAAAAAATCCTGTCAATTGTATTTTCACTCAGTCCCAGGTACCTCATAAATTCCTTCCATCGTAACACTGGTACAGCATCCATCACAGCATATAAAACCACAGGACCTGGGGTGGGGGGAAACATACAGTTGAAAAAATGCATCTAGCATTTTTATTCTTTCCTCAGTACCTGACACTCTATGGTAAAGTTTTAGGTATATATATTAGAAATAGAAGGCAACAACTTGAGCTCCCATATAGTTATTTGAACAGGACAACTATGCAATAAAAACTTAAGGTGGAAGCATTAAATCCATTCCATTGAAATTTTAACATAACCCCCTCCCCACATTAATCATCTATACAGTATTCAGTATTTCTACCCAGATAAGTAATTCCAGGGGTGTCAAACTCACGGCCCGTGGGCCAGATGCGTCACACGCTGGCCACATCCACCCATTTAGCAAAGGTGAAAAAAGTCATGATACGTCGTATGATGACAACATGATGATGCGAGTTTGACACCCCTGAGTTATTCTATAGCCATTAGCAAAACTATCTATTAGAAAAAAATATTAATTTTAAAATGTCCATTATATTTATCTGTTGTAGGATTCCTCAGGGTCTAGGTTCTGACAGTTTTTTAGCAATGCAATTTTTATTTTTAAATACCATTCATTCAAGAAAAAAATACTTGCATAAATGTGTTCAACACAATGAGATGAGATTTCTTTTCATAGCTGCAAAATTACTATCACGAAATATTGAAAAACTAAAAGTTCTTCATCATTCCTCTCATTGTGTTGGACACATTTATCCATGTGCTTAAAATGAATAAAAAGTAATTTCAAAGAGGAGCTTGAAACATAAATTTGGGGCAGTGGATTTTAACTGCTTATTATACATAAGGAATGTTTCAGAGAAATATGCAGCCGGTGTCCAAATGGAATCAGAGACGTTGACTTGAACCAGTTTTATATAAAAAAATAAATTTACAATAAATAAGATAGGCAAAGAGGAGAAGGAACATCATCAGAGAAATCACAGAGAGCACACAGAGGAAAAAAGGCAGGAAACAAGGAAACTCCCCCTTTACTCTCACAGCAACCAATCACAGCTCATATTCCCTCATGCAGTGGCCACCTCTCTTCAGCCAATTAGCTCTAACTGTGTGTTCTTACTCATTGTTCAACCCTTTCCTGCTCCAGCTGCTAAATTCTAACAGAATGGTATTGTCTTGACAGAATCTAATGCGAATTAAAACTGAGTTTGCTGAACATTTGAATTCTTAATCATGGGTATCAAACTCACCGTGTCACTTTGTCGTCATGTGACGTTTTGTGACATTTTTCCCATTCGCAGAGTTGGGGTAGGCGTGGCCTGAGCGTGACGCACCCGCTCTGCAGGCCGCCAGCTTGACACCCCTGTTCTTATATGAATTGATTTAACTGAGTAATGACAATAATGTTTTAATTCGGTAGGGTTTTGTTTGTACAGGTAATCCTTCAGTTACAAATGTAATGGACCCTGCCAATTACATTTGTAACCCAAGGATTCATTGGAGCGAATCACATTAAATGAACATTATCACTCATTGGCTAATCAACTGCACAGGTTATTAAGTACACATGAAGTATCTCAGGATGGGGAAAACCATGGGAAGCCTAGTGATGGAACAGTCCACATGCTTCAGACCATCCAAGGCCTCCCACAACCCACTGAGATACTGCATGCTCTCTCCCTTGGGGGTCCCCAGAACTGCTCTCTCCCCACCATCCTGCTGAGCCGGGTCACTTACCTTGTGAAGATCTAGCAAGCTGTCTCCTCTCCAGCCTCTCTGCCATGGTTCCTTTGCTTGCTTGCAGTCTTGGCACAAAAAGGATTTGCAAACAGACGAGACTTTGGGACAGTGAAATCACATTGCTTCAAGCTTCCCATCGGCTTGCAAACACTTTTTGCACTGAGACTGGAAGCTCCCAGAAGCTTTCAGTTTTGGTGCAAAAAGTGTTTGCAAGATGATGAGACTTGAAGCAATGCGATTTTGCTGCCTCAAAGTCTCGTCGGTTTGCAAATGCTTTTCGGCTGCATCTGGTGGAGACCTCGGTTTGCCGCAAACAAAGGCAAGTTCTTGGCAAACAAAGGCCTGTGCCAGTGGCAAAACGTTTTGCAAATGGAGGGAAGGCCTCTCTGCAAAGCCTTTTGCCACAGATCTTGTGCAGGCCTCGGTTTGCCAAGAATAGAGGCCTAAAATACTGTAGTGTGAGATCAGTAGAGTGAGATCTCATGCTACTGATCTCACATGATCTTGCAATACTTTAGGCCTCTATTCTCTGCAAATGCACTGAATCAGGCAAAGGAATCGACGGCTCGCTAGATCATAGCAAGGTAAGTGAGTCTCCATAGGCCCACTTCCTGTGGAGTTCCTGTGAAGACCTAGAGTGGGGGGAATAGCCAGGGCAAATGTTGAAATGCCTCTGCAGTCGTTCGTAAGTGTGAACGACTGCAGTGTGAACAACTGCCGTGGTGCTGCAACATTTCAGGACTGTCGTAAATATTTGAGGGGGGGGGTACTTACTTGGGGGGGGCGTATTTTGTAACTTTGAATGGTTGCTAACTGATTACCTGTATTATATCACTAAGCTTTCTACAGTGAACTATTTATATTTTATTAGAACCAAGTAAAAAGAAATGGGACTTGGGAATGTTTGAAACAAAAATAGTTAATGTAAATTTAAGAAGAATACTATTGGCCCCAATTTGAGAAGAAGCAGCTATTATTTTGATCATTTTAGTAAAAGAATGATGGATTATCTGTTAACTGTCCTGGATGTTTTAATGGCTTCAAACTTTCTCTATTGCCTCTCTGGATTTGGAGAAGTATATGTCACAGTTCCTAGACTAGGTCAACTTAGTACTTTAAAATCTTTCTATACTGGCTAATATAGTAGTTCTTCAGAGTACAATATACCCTGTATACAACCTAGCTAGGATTTCATCTAGATAACGCAGAGACAATATGATAACCATAATTAAAAAAGCACAACAAAGGATGTTCTTCCTGCATCAACTCAGAAAGCTCAAACTGCCCAAGGATCTGCTGATAACACTTCTACAGAGGAATTATTGAGTCTGTCATTTGTACCTCAATAACTGTCTGGTTTGGCACAGCAACCAAACAAGACAGACACAGACTTCAACAGATAGTTGAAGGACTGCAGAAAAAACAATCACAACCAGTGAGCTTTCCATTGAGGATCTGTATACTGCACAAACCAGAAAGAGGGGTGAGAAAATATCTACAGAGCCTTCATATCCTGGATATAAACTATTTCAATTCTTCCCCTCAGGATGTTGCTGCAGAGCGTTGTATGCCAAAACAACTAGATATAAGGTTTCCCCCATGCCATCACTTTGCTGAACACTTAATTCCCACAGCACTTTCTTATTTTTCATCTTTTCTCTTCTTCTCATCTTTCCTATCTTCTCCTATTGGTTTCTTATGATTTATCAATTGTTTTTGTAACTTATGGTTAATGATTGTAACTATGATCTATTATCTATGATCTATTACTTGCTATTTATATATACACTGTGAGCTTATGCACCAGAGACAAATTCTTTGTATGTCAAGTCACACTTAGCCAATAAAGAATAGAATTCAAGTCAAGTCAAGTCTAGTCTAGTCTAGTCTAACCTAGCCTAGCGAAGAAAAAAGCTTCCTATGTGCTTCAATTCCGGCACTGATATATATTTGTGTGAACATCCTCTGTGTTGATAAGTTATTTATCACAGGGATCCCCAACCTTTCCAGCTTCGTGGCCGGCAGTGGCGAGGGGAGAGGGGATACTTGTGTGGCCTGGCCATGGCCTGGGGGTTAGGGACCCCTGATTTATTAGTTTTGTAGCCACAAATATTCCCATAATGATCAAATAGCATAAAATATGTAAAGCGTCTAGTGTGAGTAATGTCTTCTCTTTTCTTTTGAATCAAAACATGAGATCCCTCTGTAAACCTGAGGCACTGTAGTCTGGAATTCTAGGAGGGAGGGGCTGCTTACAAGAGAGCTAAGAAGCAGCACAGCTTTGATGTCTTGGAAGCAGGAAGAGGACAAAGACAATTCTTTCTTAGAAGTTTACAAATATACCTATAGTTATGTGGATAATATAGTTATATACCTATAGTTTTGCGGATTACTTTCATCTGTAAATATTCTGTCTGTTGGTGAACAACAATAAAGAAACTAATCAGAAGTAAATCCATGTGTCATTCTTGGTTCTTGGGCTTCACGCTACCTATATTTAAGGTTCTCTGTACTTTTTAATATTTAAGTAAGATTTCTTTCCCCCTGCTTTTTGGTCTTTTGATTGGCAGCCATATTCCACACATTCCATATGTCATCTTGGTAGATATACTGCACAAATATTTTGAATAGCACCTGTCATCCACTCCAGTTTCTTAAAGGAAGTTGCACTTACTGTCAGAAATCCGTGTCTCTCTTGCAGATTTTATGCAGTCTGGCAGTTCTTGACATTGGGCTTGACTTAGTGGTAGCACTTGCATGGTACCCGAGATCATTTCTTCTTTAATGTCCAAAAGAGTATTTTTTGTTTTATCTGCAGTCTAAGAACAAGAGGGACACACATACCCTGTTAGAAGGAATAACTAACATCATGTAGACCCTTCCACACCCTGTGGAAGGCTGGATTATAGGAATGGTGGGAGGTTGGATTATAGGAATTGTGAACATGCCTGGAATTTCATAACTATGTATCCTGATGGAGTGGTGTAAGATAAGAGCAAGGTAAAACAAAACCGAATTTATTTTGCCTCACTTGTTTCCTGGCCCTTCCTAGAAACTGATCTATGCTTTTATGCAATCCATTAATCATGAGGCAGCTAGAAATCAAAGTGATTGGATACAGGACCTGCAGGAGCAGATCTTGGGCAGTCTGCAGAGAACCTTTGTCAAGATACACCTTTGCTTGTCATAAATTTCTTTACATCTGAGTTCCTCTAAATTCAGGGGGGTTGCGTCAAAAAGAGTTTAAACACAAGTTTGTTGTATTTATTATTTTTGGCCTAAAAGGGAGGAGATAACTGAGTCTGAATCAGTCCTTCCTCCTGGGGAGCCAGTATGATGTCATGTTAAGATGTTAAATTACACCATGATTCAATACCACCCTCAACCCTGAAAGCACATTGGATGACTTTGGATCAGCCACTTTCTTTCACAGACCAATCTACCCCCTCCTCCCGTCACAGAAGGTTGTTGTAGGCAATTTAGAAAAGAGTGCTACATATATTCCCTGTTATTTATAAATAATGAAATGAAACACTACAATATACAAGATTGGTAACTGAATTCATAATTCATTGGCATTGCAATGAATGCTTCCACAGGAATATTATTGCACTAGCAGTATCAGAGCATATGTCATCTCACTACCAGTAAGAACTGTCAGATTTGATTAAATATTGTTCAAGCTTAGTAGTAATAATGGTTAATATCTTTATCTGATTTTTTTTACTAAATTCATTGTGATCTCTTCATTGAAGTCTTACCACTAATAGCCTAGTGTTTAAAACGGCTTATTGAATATTAAGAAAGTGATACTCATGCTGGTTGCGTTTTTTTTTATCCCACCCTTATTATTTTTATAAATAACTCAGAGCAGTGATCATACCTAATATGCCTTTCTCCTTTTATTTTCTCTGCAACAACAATCCTGTGATGTAGGTTGGGCTGAGAGAGAGTGACTGGTCCAATGTCACTGAGCCAGCTTTCTAGTCTGGGGTCTAAACCACTAGACCGAACGGGCAAATTTTATTTTATTTTATATCTATATCATTTAAGTTTAGTGATTGAAATAATGTCACTTAAATGCATTTTACATATATTCACTACTTTTAAGTTTTCTCTTTATCTCATTGTCCTCCATTGTAGGACACATCTCAAAAACCTCCACCTTAGCCTTCATGAATGCAGTCACAAATTAAGGGATAGGGAGCCGTGATTAGAATGCAGTATTGCAGGCTGACTTTGCTCACTGTCAGGAATTCGATCCTGACCAGCTCAAGATTGACTTAGCCTTCCATCCTTCCAAAGTTGGTAAAATGAGGACCCAGATTGTTGGGGGAAATATGCTGTAGACCACTTAGAAAGGGCTGTAAATCACTATGGAGTGGTATATAAATCTTAAGTACCATTGCAATCGCTAACACAAGTCTAGTGTAAGATTTTCCCCTTGAGTTGGAGTGTTGCAGGAATCTACAGCAACATGAATGGTTATTTTTTTCAACTTTACATCTAAATGTGATAACAAAATCATCCAGGAAATCTGGTACACTAATGAGATAGTGGTAGATGGTTTCAGATCAGATGTACTAGAAACTGAAACTCGGGAGGAAAGGGGAAGACTGAAAGGAGATCTTGTGATATTGGTTTCCAATATAAGAATATAAGTCCTGTTTGATAATTACATTTAAATAATACACACTGATAGTTGCTGTCTATTTCACTATATCTTTTTAGTGATTAGGATATTGCAGTAGATGGTTTTCATAACTTGGGAATCTGCAAAAGAAATTGGATCTTCTATCTGCTTTCCAGGATGCTTCATAGTGATAGCAACATTAATACTAAAATAAGATTTGATTATGACTTTCTGTATGCCAAATTTTGATGCTGTTCTGCTACATCTGAAATGGGTGTACTCCCTCTGGTAAAATGGTCAAAGGATATGAAATCAGTAACAGTGTTTCCCTCTGTCTCAGATGATCTAACTGCCTTGATAATAATTTCCATGGTACATGAAAGAAGGGATTAATGCTGAGGTGGTTGTGCTAGGGTTTTGTAATACTTGGTTAGGCTGTATCCTTTGGGATATAAAAAGGATTGTGCTGCAGAACCATATTCTGAACACTGAACAAGGTAGGTTGAGTATCTATTGTGCCCTGAGAAATGGAAGCATATAGTATCAACAGCAATGTACCTCTAGCATTCAGAAGATCCAAAATAGAGAAGGGTTTTATACTAATATGTTGGAATGCTTTCGTCATTGCCATTGAAGAGGAGAGCTTAAGAAAATGCCTCTATGAAACATCTCTATCACTGTAAAGCTAGGCAATGAGGATTGGTGAGCACATTTTGCTACAATGCCTGTTATGCAGAGCATGCATAATATTTTTATCTTGTTAATGCTCTACGACCATGAGAGCATGCTAATCAGGCACATTGGAAAATGCTTATAATCTCTCAATAACATGGAAAATGCCTCTGTTTTGTATTACAACTTATAAATCTTAGCTGGAATTATTTAAAAAGCAAAGTTTGTAATCTGTAAAATAATACCAGTATTACATAGTTCTTAATATTCCATATACTAGAGCTAAACTGATGCTACATTTCTGATTAGTTTTACAATGTAGCTTATTAATTTTAATTTTAGGTTGTATCTTGCAAACTGTATTTTAATGCTTACAGAGCTTAGTATTAATATTACAATTTTATTCACAGAACTTAAAAGTAGTGTTTTTCATTACAATTCATTATGAATTTAGTCATATTACATTTCATTTACACTGGAAACGTGCGATCCTTATACCTGTGTAGTTTTAAGTCAATGTATTATGGTCTGCATTTGAAATAAAGATGCTATGCTACATTGTATTACCTAATTCAGTGGCTGTTTTTAACACTGTTTTTGTCTATCATGAAGGAAGCTTAGAAGCTATCTTTTTTTTTTATTTTGTCATATCAGTATATATAGGCATTAACATGAAATGAAATAGCTATATAATATATAAGCATATATATGAGCATAAGTATGTAATAACTATATTAATTGGATATAATGAAAAGAAACAATAGGACAGGAATGGTAGGCACTTTTGTGCTCTTATGCACGCCCCTTACAGTCCTCTTAGGAATGGGGTGAGGTCAATAGTAGATAGTTTTTGGTTAAAGATTTTGGGATTTTGAGAAGAGACCACAGAGTCAGGTAGTGTGTTCCAAGTGTTAATGACTCTGTTACAGAAATCATTTTCTGCAATCAAGTTTGAAGCGGTTAACATTAAGTTTAAATCTACTGTTTGCTTGTATTGTTGCGATTGAAGCTGAAGTAGTTTTCAACAGGAAGGACATATCTCTTCTTGTTTCTCCCTCAATCCTCTCTCTCTTTTCTCACTTTGGAATGCTTCAATATATAAATCATTTGGGGGGGGAGAAGGATAGCATATTTATAGATAAGTATTGTTTGAACCAATGGTAGCATTAAAGAAGAATACATACTGTAGGATATGAATTTTCATTAAAAATGAATCACTGGTAGGAAAAAAGGATTGATGGCTAGTGATTTAAGAAACTGAAACCTAGAATCTATTCATAAATTTATCAGGATCTAAGGACTCCTAATCTACCTTATTTTGCAACAATGGCAATAGGAATATTAAGTTAATCCTGATCTGTGTGGAGACATACCTGTGGGGAATGTTAGACTTACCTTGGATGCAAGTTGCTTTTTTGACTGTTGACCCGAAGCTGAAAAAATAAAACCAAAGACACAATAAATGTACATTACTTCCAACAAACTGATTATTATTTTCCCAGGTTGATGCTGAACAAATAGATAAACAGCTGAAATTATACTAAAAGAAAACATTTCTCAATGTATTCAGATGAATGGATGTTAGTAGCCACTTATAAATATAGTATACCTAACAGACAAGTTCTTAGATTAGATAACTAAGTTGCAACAGTATGGCTAGAACATAGCAAATCAGACTGGCTGAGTTGTAACATGTTAGTCTGGGACTATGTTATGCAAATCCAGGTTAAGGCATGGTGAATGCTGAATCTGAAGCACCTTTCCAGTTTCAGCTGTAAAGGCTCGTCCCTACTTTCAACAAATAGGTGTTTTAATATTAAAATTATTTAATATATAAGATATGGATTTTAATAGAGATAAAATACAGTATTATGTTTATTTTACTGGTGGAACTGGTGGAATTCAGCCTTTCATCAAAGGCTGAATTTACAAAACATCCTACGCAGGGGTGAAATGCTCCCGGATCGGACAGGCTCGCGCGATTCGGTAGTGATGGCAGCTGCTGGTTCGGAGGACCGGTAGCAAAAATCCCTGGCCCCGCCCCCCTGCCTCTGCTGAGCTGCACTATCAGCAGAGGGTTTTTTTTTACTTTTAAAAGAAGGTTTTGCTTCAGCCGCCTTTAAAAGTAAAAAAAAGCCTTTGAGGATCCCACCCCTCAGCTGAGATCGGCAACCTTTAAACTTAAAATAAAAAATAAAAAATTAAAGGCTACTCTGGGGATCTCACCTGAGTTCCTCATCAGCAGAACCTTAAAAAACATGTTTTCTGTAGAAAACATGTAGAAAAACTACTTTTAAAAGAGTCTAAGACACTTACCTGATTACTGATCGACCTCATGGCTTTTCTCACAGCCGGAAAGCCCCAGTTTCGCTTTTAGTACCAGACTGAACTAATCTAAATTTAGCTAATCTATTTCACCACTGAGTGATTAATGCTGTCTGGCTGAGGAACTCTGGGAATTGAAGTCCACAATAAAATAAAATAAAATAAAATAAAATAATAAAATAAAATATTTGTGCAGCTTTCTGAGATTTGGTGTGTTTCTGTAGTGTTTCACTCTAATTACACAAACACACAAAATCTCAGAAAGCTGTATTTGGTATTTTGTGTGTGTGTGTCAGTTGTGTGTGTGTAAAGTGTGAAAGTTGATTTTTGAGCTTTTTGTGGCTGTGTGAAGTGTGAAGTGCAGCTACTTTTACATTGCATGTGAGTCAGTTGTGTTGTGTTGTGTTGTGTGTGTGTAAAGTGTAAAAGTTGGTTTTTGGTACCTCTTATTGTTTTTTTATACTTTGTTTACTATTTTTATTATTTATTGTTATTGGCCACGCTCACCCAGTCATCTGAGCACCAAGCCACGCCCACCAATTAAGCTACGCTCACAGAACCGGTAGGGAAAATTTTTAGATTTCACCCCTGATCCTACGTCAAAACCATGGCTTATGGTCCATAAATTCAAAGAAGATGCTAAGTCATAGACCAAGCACAAGATGGGTTAGCATACTGGTACAAATTCCTCCCAGGGCCATATGTAATGTCACTTTCATCTTTGCAGTCTGGACTTGAAACAGTTAATCCAAGGGATTTGGGTAATAATATTTATTAGTGCTGTACTTTCAAAGGCAAATCCTTCCATAAAAGTAATTTAGGGCAATATAGCTGTTGTCCATTTTGTCTCACATTTCCTTAATAGAGGGCTGGATGTGTCCTTCTTTATAAAAGATGGACAATCCTCATCTGCTGACTCTTTTGATAACTGTCACTCCTATCAACTCTCACAACAATGCATTTTATCCTTTCTCTAAATCAGATAACATATAAATTTTGAAATATTAATAACGTACTAAAAAGTAAAAAAAATGAATACTTGGTATCCAACTGTGAAGTGACAATCATAATTCTGCCAAACACCTCAAACATTTTAGCATAAACAGTAAATCTCATTGCAGTTTGCGTATGCTCTCTTGTTACTATTCCCAATTTCCATGATTATTTTTAACATATAAGCCACTTAGAATTCAGTGATTGAAGCAGCGTGAATCTTCAATACTTAAATACAGATTATTATTTTCATAAGCAATCGTAACAATCTATAAGATAAAAACCCATACTTTTTGACATAGCCATTTCATTCGTGATTAAACCTTCACTTTCTTGCATATATTCATCAATACTACAAGAAGTTGTGTTGATAGCCTTTCACTGTGTCCAATTATGATTCATTGCTTTAGATCTGTAATTAGTCAATGAAATCAGTCACTTTGCACCTAACAGCAAGTAATGATACTTACTACAGGAAGAGAAGTACTGTCTTTCTGGAAAATATTTCTTGATGGCTTTGAATGTTAATGCAACAAAACCAACTGCGAAGATGACAGTCAGGAAACTGAGGACAGATATGAGTTCTAAATGAAAAAAAAACCATGTTGGATGTTGTTGGACAAGATACAAAAATAAATGTTAATGAAAAAACAGAATATTAGAGCAAAGATGAAAATGTGATACAAAGTAAATGGTGGTAATCAAGTTAAAATATTAAATAATTTATTTCAAATCTCACCTGTGGAATTTGATGAATTTTTAATTACCATTTCTGTTTTACAGCGTTCCTTGCAATCTTCCTTATCGCAGCTAGAAGATGAAATCAGAAATTTCTGTACTTACTGATAACATTCAACAGCATTTCTTATTTTACTATCCTTTGAATCTATACCCAGAATAAGGAGAATTAAATTATTCAAAACATTCAACTGGCACTTAAAATGTCAAAATGTACATAATCTTGGCAAGTGCATGTTTCTGAAAGCAAGAGCAAAAGAGAATTAATCCTTCTCCAGTCCCGCTAGATTTGGGCTTGAGTCCCATTAAAGAAATGTCAGATGAAAAAAAAAGATTAAAATAAGAGTAAAGAGTCATTTGTGCATGAGAGCTAAGAAGTGCTAAGAATTCAAATCAAGACTGCAGGTCCCAATCAGCAACTATTGCTCTCTAGGTTTGCATTTAGAATTAGGAACCCATATTTTCTTCATTATATGTAGCTAGACCCAGAATAAAACCTACTAGTTGCAAGTGATTGTGCTACAGGAATGTAACCCCTCTTTTAACAGGAAAGATGGGCATGTGTATGGTAATTGGCAACAGTAGAGTCAAGGCTTCAGACTCCTCTGTGTCTGTCTCACATTTGTTTGCATGCAAAAAGATATACATGGCTTTTTTCTGTCACACTTTTGTCCCCTATCTTGAAGTTGGCAAGTTTAAATTACAGCTGACCTAGTAAACTGAAATAGTGTAAATAATGTAAATTGAAACAGCTGAGCTGTACAGAGGAGGGACATTCAAAACTGGAACTCGATAATTCCATAATGTACATTTTCACAATTTAACAACAGATTAAGATGAAAAACAGAGAAGCATGAAGCTCCCCAACTATTTTTAGCACCACTACTCTAGGACAACTGGAGATTTTTCAGAAGAGACTGGACGACCATTTCTCTGAAATGGTATAGGGCAGCATTCCTACGTTTCCTCCCTCATTGCGTCGGCAGATAACCGCCCGGCCGCCCTGTTTCGGGTGACCCGCTCGCTCCTTCAACAGGAGGGGCGGGAGGACCCCCTACAAGGGCGTGCTGAGGAGTTTAACGGTTATCTATACGACAAAATCGTTCAGCTTCGGGACGGATTGGATCAAAATTGGGTAGATCCAGGCGAGGGTTCCGAGACCCGTCTTGTTGAGGTGGTTTGGGATGACTTTGATCCTGTGACTCCCGAGGACATGGACAGGTTGCTGGGTAGGCTGAACGCCACCACATGTTTACTGGATCCGTGCCCCTCCTGGTTAGTACTGGCTACTCAGGAGGTGACACGAGGCTGGCTCCAGGGGATTACAAATGCTTCTTTGCGGGAGGGGGTCTTTCCTGCGGCCTTGAAAGAGGCGGTGGTGAGACCCCTCCTCAAGCCTTCCTGGACCCAGCTGTTTTAGGAACTACCGGCCAGTCTCAATCTTCGCTCCATGGCGAAGGTTGTAGAGAGTGTGGTGGCATGTCAGCTACCCCAGTACCTGGATGAAGCTGTCTATCTAGACCCGTTTCAGTCCGGCTTCCGGCCCGGATACAGTACGGAGACAGCTTTGGTCGCACTGGTGGATGATCTCTGGAGGGCCAGGGATAGGGGTTACTCCTCTGCCCTGGTCCTATTAGACCTCTCAGCGGCTTTTGATACCATCGACCATGGTATCCTGCTGCGCCGGCTGGAGGGGTTGGGAGTGAGAGGCACCGTTTATTGGTGGTTCTCCTCCTACCTCTGACCGGACGCAGACGGTGTTGACAGGGGGGCAGAGATCGACTCCAAGGTGCCTCATGTGTGGGGTGCCGCAGGGGTCGATTCTCTCACCCCTCCTGTTCAACATCTATATGAAGCCGCTGGGTGAGATCATCAGTGGCTTTGGGGTGAGATACCAACTGTACGCTGATGATACTCAGCTGTACTTTTCCACCCCGGGCCACCCCAGTGAAGCTGTTGAAGTGCTGTCCCGGTGTTTGGAAGCCGTACGGGTCTGGATGGGGAGGAACAGGCTCAAACTTAATCCCTCCAAGACGGAGTGGCTGTGGATGCCGGCACCTCGGTACAGTCAGCTGCAGATGCGGCTGTCTGTTGGGGGTGAGTCATTGGCCCCGATGGAGAAGGTATGCAACTTGGGCGTGCTCCTGGATGGTCGGTTGTCCTTTGAAGATCATTTGGCGACCGTCTCCAGGAGAGCTTTTTATCAGGTTCGCCTCATCTGCCAGTTGCGTCCCTTCCTGGACCGGGATGCCTTATGCACAGTCACTCATGCTCTCGTTACCTCTCGCCTGGACTACTGCAATGCTCTCTACATGGGGCTCCCCTTGAAGAGCACCCGGAGACTTCAGCTAGTTCAGAACGCGGCTGCGCAGGTTATTGAGGGAGCAGTTCGGAGCTCCCACATAACACCTATCCTGCGCAAACTGCACTGGCTACCTGTTGTTTTCCGGGTGCGCTTCAAGGTATTGGTTACCACCTTTAAAGCGCTCCATGGCTTAGGACCGGGCTATCTACGGGACCATCTACTGCCGGCCTCTATCTCCCATCGTCCGGTGCGCTCCCACAGAGAGGGACTCCTCAGGGTGCCGTCAGCCAAACAGTGTCGACTGGCGGCCCCCAGGGAGAGGGCCTTCTCTGTGAGGGCTCCGACCCTGTGGAACGAACTTCCCCTCGAACTTCGACAATTACCTGACCTTAGGACCTTTCGCCGCGAACTTAAAACCTATTTATTTCGTATGGCTGGACTAGCTTGATTTTTACCTTTGAATTTTAATTGAATTTGATGGGTTTTTAAAGTTTTGTAATTTTATGGGGGAGTGTGTTATTTTAACATTTGGGCAAATTTAAATTAGTTTTTTTAAGGGATGTTTTTAACTATTGTGTGTATCTGTATTTTATCTGCCTGTTCACCGCCCTGAGTCCTTCGGGAGAAGGGCGGTATACAAATTAAAATATTCATTCATTCATTCATTCATTCAAACTCAATCCCATTATCAGGATTTTGCCCTTGGAGGGCTGGGGTGGGCGTGGCCTGGTCATCACAGCCAACTGGGTGGGTGTGGCTGGGCGGCCCAGGCTGGTCCCTCACTGTCTCTGAGACGGCCCTGCAGGACAACTCTGGGCCTATCGCGGCCCAGATCTGGCCCATGGACTGCATCAGGTATAGGTTCTCCTACTTGAGGAGAGAATTGAACTAGTAGACCTCAAAGGTCCCTTCCAACTCTGTTATTCTGTTAACTGGTAAGCACATGATGACACATCCATTCCACTGTACAAAGGATTAGAGCAGAGATCAGCTTGGAAGCCCTGATAAGTCGAGACCCACTGGAAATGAGCATGGAAGCAGGAGGATGAATCAGCTGGGAGTGCAGAGACAAGGCCTACAGTTACATCTAACCCAGGAGTTACTCCCACATGTATTACAAGATAAATGACATTTCCCCACCTGCTGCAGGGAAGACATTTGTTCTGATCTTCCTTAAGAAAAAATCCTATGTCACATTCACATATTGTATCACTATCAGACGTGCCTAGAAAACAGCAGAAAAAGCAAATAATTATTAAGTGATAATAAGCTGGGGCCTCTTATATCCAAATAAATACTCAACCTGAGATGGTCCCAAAAAATTAAACAGACAGTTCTGATTAACATTTGCATGAACCAAGAAACAAAGTGTAGGCTAGATTGGGAAGTAGTAACATGAGAAATAAAATTTCCAAAGAAAATTGGAAATAGTTTTCAGGAAGAAAATAGCAGGAGCATTTGATTAAGTGGAAGAAATATTAATTTTTCTATTAAAATATAATAATAGGGATCATTATGATAGCTTTGATTTTTGCTTTTGTTTTCTGAATGAAAGAAGTTTGAAGTAAGGTGATGGGTACTATACAGGGACTGGCTAGAAGATGTTTGGAAAGACAGACAACTTGAGGAAACAGTTTAGAATTAATTATGAGATGGGGACAAAACCAGAGGAAAAGATTAGCAATGATATGAGAATGCAATTGAGAAATAATGAAACACAGAAGGTCTGAAATTAGATAATATAAGAATGCTGAAATTTAGGATGAACTGATATTGTACTAAAAATTATAAAAAGGGAAGGGGGGTCTTCCTCACATATATTCAAAATAACAGAAAGAAAAAAACTAATACTTCTTTTCTGCAGCTAATGATAGCATTTGACTTTCATAGTTTGGACTCAAAAATTAGTTATCCGGGCTAGGATGGAAGATTACCAAAGAATTCCATCAAAAAGCAAAAAGTCAAAAAGCATCCCTGAAGATGGCAGTGGTAGTAGTATTGTTACGAAGAAAATGAAGGAGTCCCTCAAGACTTGAGCTCTCCAATGCTTTAAATCAGCTGCATCTTTTCCCGGAATTTCACAGCTGTAGCATGATCCCAGAAAAATATTCCTTTGATTTAAAGGGTTGCAGACAGATGTTACATGAGAACTTCCAGAGGCTCTGAAGCAGGTTTTTGTTTCTGTATAGCTCTACTCTCATTCCTTAATAATTACACATAATTTGAAGTTATCTCTTTTTCTATATCACTTTCTCTGCTAAATGCTGTTTTTAATTCAGTATGTGGTACCATACAATGCATGTTAACTAATAAAAGTTGGGTCACAGATAACCAGATAAAAATAAGAAGGAAATGGGAAAAGATCAGCTCTGACAACAAGCAAATACATACACTGAACAAAAACATACTGTATTATCATAGATGACATGAATGAAGATGGAGTCAGGTTTAAATTGTTATATTGATTTTTTGAGTTTATGCTTACAGTCTTGTCTGATTTTTCCATTATGACAGTCACTGCAATTCTTGCATAAGAATTCCGCATTTCTGGTAGTCTTATATTGATTATTGTCACAACCACACACAGTGTTTTCAGACTTGGTACAACTGATCTTTATTATTTGCTGAAAGCCTGTGAAGAGTGAGGAAAAGCTGAGTATTTCTATTGAGATCATACTGCTGTTTATGATAGCAGAATAGTCTGAACATCAAACCAAACTTGAAGGCTTTTATTTCTGTATGCAATGCTTAACTTGTAAAATAGTTCTAATGCTTACATTTCATACTATTAAAAATATAAATTTACAAGCCAGTTTGGTGTAGTGATTAAAGTGTTGGCCTAGAAACCTAGACAATGAATTCTAGTCCTACCTTAAGGCCAGAGAAACGGATGAGTGACCTTGGGCCAGTCACTCTCTTTCAGTCCAACCTACCTCACAGGGTTGTTGTTGTGAGGAAAATAGGAGGAAGGAGTATTATGCATGCTCGCTACCTTGAATTATTTATAAAAATAATAAACGTGGAATAAAATCTAATAAAATAATAAATAAATAAAAACGTATTTGAATTTATAAAAAAAGATCCATAAAACTCCATATAAAGCTTCCTCCTCTAAAAATCTGTGCCAATGAGCATTTTTAGCAGACTGTTGTTAAACATGATTCCTGACCACTTTATCTTTATCCATCATTTGACTCCAGCTTTAGCCCTATCCTGCCCTTCCCCTCCCCTCCCCTTTTCCGATGTATAAATATAATTTATAATTTGGTTTTATTGTACAGGACTCTGATCAAGAACAGAACATATGGATGCAGATATTATAATAAAACAGAGTAAACCTAATGAATAACATTAATAATAGCAATAAAAATATACACACACCAACAGCTATACGTACACAAATAAATACACAAAGTTCTAATGCTTACTTTGTTCATTAGTGCTCATTTTTAATCTAACCATATACAAAATTAAACTTACTTGTGCGACATGGTTGGCACGCAAAACACTTTTGTGAATAATTTTCTGTAGGCATATATGCACCTTCAGGACACACAGAGCATCTAGGTGCCTTATCTGGCCCAGAACAATGTTCTGAAAGATAAGTTCCTAGAAAGTAAAAGGAAATCACCAGTGAATAAGAAAACTATTGATACTGAAACTTTCAAATAATATAAAAATGGAGGATGTACTGTAACTGTTATTATTTATTATATTTAGGTATACTGAATCTATCAAGGAGACTTTACTACAATTCAAAACAATTAACATTTTCACAATAATAACATCAAAAATAAAATGTTTATGACTGAATTTAAAATAAATGTACTAAATACTGTCAAAAATCATGATAAATGGACAATTATAAATTGACCAAGGTTTTATAATAGACAAGAAATACATCCAAACCACCACCACAGCCAGCACATGTCAGGAAGAACTCTGTTTTGGCTATCTTCTGGAATGCTATTATAAGAGAAGGCAATCTAATTTGGGGGGGGGATGCCAAAAATCAAGGTTCTAACAGCACTACTGCCCTGACTTCACAGAAATTATGAACAACCAAGACTTTCTCACTTAATGAACATGCCAAGTAAATTGATTCGGCTTGGAAAGGGTGGTCCTGTCCTGGGGCTAAGCTGGCAGGGCTTGATAGTTCAAAACCAGCTGTTGGAATTACAGTATGCGTGGAAACATATTGGCAATCCATTCCAATTGTCCAATGTTCCAAGAGCACAAGTGTTATGTCAAACCCACCAAGAACATTCTATACCAAGAGTGTTTTGAGTAATTTTCCAGGCAACCCCAATAGATCACGCAGGTAGTGATGACTGCATGAACTACTGTTGTGAGGCAAAATATAGAAGTTAACAGCTAGTGCTGTCAATCAAAAACTCTTGAGCACCCCCCAAGCATCTTTTGTGGCTCTTGGAACCCATTCAAAGCATAGTAGTTGAAAATCAGTAATAGGGTACAACTACTTTGAAGATGGAAACAGAAAAAACTATTGTTTGAAAAATGGAGGAAAGAAATATGGAGGTAGCCTTAATTGTAAAAGATATGTTAATATGTACTGACAAACCTGAATCTTTCATTCAGAGATTAAACAAAATAAATTGAATATTTGGGAGTTCTTTTTGACTATGAAATTAATTGGACTGAATCTGAACTGAGCAATCTCTTTCAGCCCATCCCAATATTTCTTATATTGTTCTGTTTCCCCCTCCCAACAAAAAGTCAGTCAAAGGCCTTCTTCAAGTTTATTTACACTTGGCTGGATTCCTTCTGGCAAAGAGATGTTCTGGCCACGTCTCCCCACACGCCTGCCAAAATCTCTGGAGATAACTAGAAAATTATAGATAAAGCAAGAGTCACTCACAAACAGATTCTTCCATCCATGAAACAGTTTGCCCACGCAAATTCACTGCTTTGTCCAACACAAAAAGCCAAGAAGCTCTGCCTCCTGCTTTTATCCCCTGTGGGTGTCGCTCCATGACTCATCATTCCCTGACCTTGTCCCAAAGCTTTCTCTGCTGTGCGCACCAGTCACGTCTGCACAGTCTCGCATCGAGCCAAGATTGTTCTTGGGCCGTTGCCAAATCAGAAGGCGGCCCAGGGGAATCAGGCCTTGCTAGCCCCTCCTCCTCCTCCTCCTCCTCCTCCTCCTCCTCCTCCTCCTCCTCCTCCTGGGTGGGTGCCAGGGAGGGAGAGGGCCCAGGGGAAGCAGGCCTTGCCAGCTCCTCCTCCTCACTCTCTGAATCATCCTCCTCCAGGAGTCCGAGTCTGGGAACCTGGGTCACAACAGATACAGTCAAGCATGTTTCCTCTGTAGACTGCCATTTTTTCCTCCTTGGAATTGCTTTCATTATATTTCAATATCTGCTGAACAAGGTTACGATCAGGAGAGAACTGAACTATGTAGTTACCCAGCTCTGAGGCCAGTGTATTTTCCAATTTCCTGACAAGAAATCAGAATAAGCCAGTAGAAAATCGATGTCTATGTAAGGCTTCTAGTCAATAAATAACTCTCCTCCAGCAGAACAGTGCCAAGGATTAATAGTTTCCTCTAACCTAAAACTGGCAGATTTTAGGAGGGGAAGGGAGGGCAAGAATGCTTTAGTTGTTACGAGCACATCTATAAGCATATGTTCCCACATAAGCTCTCATCTATTCTTACAAATAGTCCCAGCTGAATCTATACCCAGACTGGGTTAACACATTGCAATAAATGTGTTTAACTATTGTTTATTCAACAAACCAGACATGGCTGGATTTGTTCAATGTATTCAGCTACAAACCATAATTTACAGGTCATGAGATAGGGTTCAATAACATTATATGCAAATCAGAATCAAATACATTTGTTTCCCCGAAAATATGACCTACTCTGAAAACAAGTCCTGGCTCAATTTTCACGCCTAAAATAAGCCCTACCCCAAAATAAGGCCTAGTTAAGCTCCGTCCAGCATCTGATTGTACGAGGTGGGGCAAGGCACAGGCATAAAAATCAAGCTAGGGCGGGGGTGGGAGGGTGGAGGATGAAATGAGGCAGGGGGTGCGGAGCTGCCCACACACCCTGCACTGGTTTACCCGAGGGTCCTGCAGCCAGATTATCAACGTCCTGACAACTGTCTGGCCTTGTGATATTGGTTCCACAAACCCCATCCAGGAAGCAAGCTCATTTCTTCTTGCTCGCAGCCGCAAGACGAAGCAGTTGTCAGGATGTTGATGGCCTGGCTGCAGGATGCTCAGGTACAGCACCCGCACCCAGTGTGGAGCAGCTCCGTATCCCCCACCTCGCTTCGGCCTCCACCCCGCCAAAGCCCTGCTTTGTGGCTGCTACACTGGTGCGTCGCTCAGCCTCCTGCTCTGTTACAGCAACGAGCAAAGAGAAGTTGTGAAGAACAAAGAAGAACGAAGCAAGGCGGGGGGACGAAGTGAGGTAGGAGATGCATGCGTTTCGCAATGTTGAAGGCCCTTCAGCCAGGCCTTCATGCCAAGCCCTAACCCCACCCCACCCCACCACAGGGCAGCCACATCCCTTCACTAACCTGCTTTCCAGTGGGTTAAAATTTCAACTTTGTGAGATCTTTTTGTGTGTGAGAGAAATTGAAAGGTCTGATTGAACTTTTTTTTTACTGTAATCCCACAAACTACTTTTGTTCCCCTGCATGCAGCGGAGTAATACGGAGCTGTAAAGCAGGTTAGTGAAGGGATATGGCTGCCCTGGGGTAGGGTGGGGTGAGGATTTGGCATGGGTGGCCTGGCTGAAGAGCCCTCAGATAAGCCGGTGTGAGGTGCATGCAGTGGTGAAATTGAGCTGGTTCTATCCGGCTTGGGCGAACTGGCAGCGCTGGAGGCAGGAAGCTCCGCCCATCCGCCTGGAGGTCATCACATCCCATTTTTGACCCTCTGAGCATGCGCAGAAGGCTCTGCACAAGTGTGGAGGCATGTGCAAGTGTAGCAAGCGTGCACGTGCGCTCACATTTGTGAACCGGTAGCAAAGGTAAGTAAATTTCACCTGTGGGTGCTTGGGGCATCACCTCATGCACCCCCTCTCACTTCCTCCTCCACCCCCTCCTGCCTGACTTAGTGAGTGCCGCATCAGTGTGTCGGTCAAC
Source organism: Ahaetulla prasina (assembly GCF_028640845.1). Classification (NCBI taxonomy): domain Eukaryota; kingdom Metazoa; phylum Chordata; class Lepidosauria; order Squamata; family Colubridae; genus Ahaetulla; species Ahaetulla prasina. The sequence goes on from NC_080540.1 coordinate 190,127,077, forward strand.
CTCCTGCTCAGTTGTGGTGGCGAACAAGGAGAAGAAGTGGGTAAGAACAAAGATGAATGAAGCGAGGCAGTGGTGGAGGATACAGGATAAAGCAGTGCAGGCCGCTGTGGAGAGCATGGCTGGTGCCACCACCATAAGGTGAGGTGAGAGAGCAAGAGAACGATCTGATCCGACTTCTGTATGTGTGTGTGTATGTGTGTGAGAGAGAGAGACCACATTGCCTCCAGCCTTGGTATAACTCTCCGAGGTTGGATCAGATCGTGTGCTCTCTGTTACACACACACACACACACACACACACACACACACACACACACACACGTTGGATCGGATCACTCTCTTGCTGTCTCTCTCTGTCTTGCTGCGGCAGTGGCAGTGCTTCAGTTCCTGGCCGGGGGGCACTTCTCACTTGGCTGCTTTCCCACTTTCTTCTCCTCCTTCTCCAAACAAAAGCTGTGCTTTTTGTCTATCCATTGCAGCACAGCGCTCAGGATTTACTTTGACAGTGGCGAGTTTTGGGGGATGGCCAATTCCCGTTTGTGGCGTGGCCACAGACCACAGCAGTGGGGAAGGCAATCCCACCCACCAGATCAGCCTGGCAGAGGTGAGGTGGGAGAACGAGCGGTGCCAAAAGCAGCTGAAAGTGTGGTGCTGAAGTTTTGACTGCTGGGCCTCTCCTGACAGAAACTTCTTCCCTGCTTCTCTTCCAGAGCAAATGGCCTTTGTGTAATCAAGGCCTGGAAGATTGAAGCAATGCTTTTTCCCCACCTCCCACCTCTGCCAGGCTGGTCTGGTCTGATCTGATCTGGTGGGGGAGATTGCCTTCTGCCTTTCCCACCGCTGTGGTGGGGGTGGGAAACCGAAAAATGCTGAAAGTGTGGCATTCAAGCCCTGGAAGATACGGTACTTTAAAGACACAGCGTTGCCTGCAATTCTTGTTATTTGTTGCTTCTAAGCATGCACTTCCCACAATCTTCCAGGGCTTGAACGCCACACTTTCAGCTGTTTTTGGCACTGCTCAATTTCCAACCCCGCCCCGCCAGGCTGGTGGGTGGGATTGCCTTCCGCCTTCCTCGCCATGGTATCATGGCGGCCACACCACAAATGGGGTTTGACCATCCCCAAGCCCTGCTGCTGTCAAAGTAGATCCCGGGTGATACACTGCAATACGCTACAGACAAAAAGAAGAAGAAGAAGAAGAAAAAGATAACTGTGTTTCCTTTGCCGATGATGTTAAACTATTTAACACTACCAACAATGCTGCTACCATTCAAAAAGATCTTGCCTTTGTGTCAGAATGGTCAAAAAATTGGCAACTCCAAATCTCAACCAACAAATGCTCTGTCTTACACATTGGCATAAAGAATCAGAACACAAAATACAAGCTAAGTGGACATGACCTTGTAGATGACCCTCACTCTGTCAAGGACCTTAGAGTACTCATATCAAATGATCTAAGTGATAAAGCCCACTGTAAAAACATCGCCAAAAAGGCATTAAAGGTTGTAAACCTAATCTTGCGTAGTTTCTTCTCCGGTAATATTACACTACTAACCAGAGCATACAAAACATTTGCTAGACCAATTCTCGAATACAGCTCATCTGTCTGGAACCCACACTGCATATCGGACATTAATACAATTGAGTGTACAAGGAATATTTCACAAGAAGAGTCCTCCACTCCTCTGTTTGCGACAAAATACCTTATGCCACCAGACTTGAAATTCTGGGTGTAGAAAATTTAGAACTACGCTGCCTTTGGTATGACCTAAGCATAGCTTAAGGGATGTGGTGGCTCAGGGGCTAGGATGTTGAGCTTGTTGATCGAAAGGTCGGCAGCTCGGTGGTTTGAATCCCTAGTGCTGCCATGTAACGGGGTGAGCTCCCGTTACTTGTCCCAGCTTCTGCCAACCTAGCAGTTTCGAAAGCACGTAAAAATGCAAGTAGAAAAAATAGGGACCACCTTGGTGGGAAGGTAACAGCGTTCCGTGTGCCTTTGGCGTTGAGTCATGCTGGCCACATGACCACGGAGACGTCTTCGGACAGCGCTGGCTCTTCGGCTTTGAAACGGAGATGAGCACCACCCCCTAGAGTCGGCAACGACTAGCACATATGTGCGAGTGGAACCTTTACCTTTACCTAAGCATAGCTTATAAAATCATCTGCTACAATGTCCTACCTGTCAATGACTACTTCATCTTCAACCACAACAATACACCAGCACACAATAGATACAAACTTAAAGTGAACCGCTCCAAACTCGATTGCAGAAAATATAACTTCAGTAACAGAGTTGTTAATGCTTGGAATACACTACCAGACTCTGTGGTCTCATCCCAAAACCCCAAAAACTTTAACCTAAGACTGTCTACTCTTGACCTCACCCCATTCCTAAGAAGTCTGTAAGGGGTGTACATAAAAGCACCAGCGTGCCTACCATCCCTATCCTAATGTTCCCTTTATATTCACTTTAAGTATTCAATTCATGCTTATACTTATATATATTATCTAATATGTACTCGATGTGCAGTTGGCTTCTGCATGGTTGCTGCCTCCTGTGCGTGTGTGGGGAGGCGGGGTGCCTGGCCAGGCCAGGCCAGGCCAGGTCTTGTGATAAAAAAAAACACACCCCGAAAAATAAACTGAAGTGCTTATTTGGGGCACAAAAGAAAATAAGACAGGGAAACACAGTATTGAAAACCAAGAGTTCTGTAAATCCCTTCCCCATCTCCTGGGTGGCTGTCTGGAGACTGTTAAGCTAATTAGTGGCAAGTGAGTTTTTTTAAAAGCAACTGCAGTTCTGTAAATTCCGTAAATCCACCATCGCACCCCACCCCATTTTGGATTTTGCCTGGAGAGGTTTGTGCTGATCAGAACAGTGTTTTTTTTAAAGAGGTTTTAAATCTATATTGCCTCCAGAAGTTGTGGGTGCCCGTCACTAGAGGCTTTTAAGAAGAGACTGGATAGGCATTTATCAGAAATACTCTTGTGAGAGTAGTGGGTTAGGATAAATCCATGATGCTGAACCTATGTCACACGTGCCCAAAGTGGCACGCGGAGCCATGTTGCCCGGCACAGAGGGCATCACCCGTTCCTCTTCCAAGTTTTTTTTTTAATTTGCATTTATATCCCACCCTTCTCCGAAGACTCAGGGCGGCTTACACTATGTTAGCAATAGTCTTCATCCATTTGTATATTTATATACAAAGTCAACTTATTGCCCCCAACAATCTGGGTCCTCATTTTACCTACCTTATAAAGGATGGAAGGCTGAGTCAACCTTGGGCCTGGTGGGACTTGAACCTGCAGTAATTGCAAGCAGCTGTGTTAATAACAGACTGTCTTAGCAGTCTGAGCCACCAGAGGCCCTGCCACGCATGTGTGTGCAATGATCAGCTGGTCTTTGTGCTTGTATCAGAGCTGGTCTTCTGTTTTCCAGCGTAAACATGCACACTGGCCAGCTGATCACCGCATGCGTGGTAGTAACCTGAAGACTTGCTGGCCGGTGTGCATGCGCACGCTGGAAAGCAGAAATACATTTTCCTGCGTGCACAAGCCCCCTGGGCAACTCCTATTTCTGGTCTCAGCCCAGACAAGTGCGCACGCAAAGTACTCCCTTTTCGGCACTTGGTGGTGCCGGCACGTGTGTGCGCTCCCTTTTCGGCACTTGGTGTCGAAAAGATTCGCCATCACTGGACTAGATGACCTTAAGGTCCCTTCCATTTTCATTACTATTGCAAGCCAAGAGTTCTGTAAATCCCCCTCCCTCATCTCCCTTGGTGCCTGGCTGGAGATTCTTAAGTTACTTGGGAGCCTGCCTTTCCCAAGATCCAGGAGCGCTCTTAATAAAAATGCCACAAAACCATTAAGAGAAAGAGCTTCAGGCAGCCAAGTCCCTTGTAAAAACAGCAAATCATAATTATTAATAAACAAACAAATTTAACAAACAAAGCATCCTCAAGACCATGAAATACATGCTAAAGACTGGTGCTGAGATGAGAATCATTCTGCAATGTGTATAGGAGCCTAAAGAGGAAGAGAGGTGCAGTCTTATATGACTCATTTTCTAATAAAGAGGAGCGTCTCCAAAAATCTGTTCCACTGCCTGCAGCAATAATTTTGTTTGGTATAATAAGCTAGAATTATTATTTGTTGTAGTCTGTATCTGGGTCAGGGTAATTTCTATTTTATTTGCCAAGTCCAGGTTTTCTGAAGTTAATGAGATATCAGTATCAGTACTGCTGGCAACTTTGAAATTATCCAAGTCTTTTAAGAATTATCCAGTTTGCTGGAAATTTGGCAAGATTTTTAATGCAATACATACAGTACAATGGAATAATAGATTGACAAAAGAGACAAGTCTTCTTGTGGGAAATTTGTTGGAAAGGGATTCATAATAGACCAAGTCAATATTATGTAGCGAATATGAAAAATTTGAAATAAGGACTGAAGTATGGCTTGTTTTTCTGCAACACTGATGATGGGGGAGGACCTGGCATGGAAAGGAGATAAACTATATGTTCCAGCCAGCCAGAGGACCCTGATCCTACAAAGAAGCCATGAAGTAAAGCCGGCTGGTCATTTTGGGTTTGTAAAGACCCTTTGCTTGGCAAAAAGATAGTTCTGGTGATCTATGATGAAGAAAGACATGGAAAATTACGTAACCAGTTGCCCGGGGTGTGCATCCATGAAGCGATTGCCAGGGAAGACTCCTGGGTTGCTACAGCTGGTGGCCAACCCCAGCAGACCATGGGAGGAAATCACCATGGATTTCATTTAGTGGAATTGCCGGAGAGTAATGGGAGCATAGTAATTTGGACTGTGGTTGACTTGTTTTCAAAACAAGCACACTTCATTGTGTGTCTGAAACTTCCCTCAGCCCAGAGTCTGACCAAAATGTTCGTGCAAAACGTCTAACAGCTGCATGGAGTCCCAAGGTACATAACTTCAGACTGGAGGTGCACTTTACAGCAAAGTTCTGGCAGGAGTTCCTAAAAGCAAATAGGATCAGCTCAGGGACTTAGTTCTGGGTTCCATCCGAGCACCAATGGCAGAACAATGCAACAGTGGAGTAATACCTACATTGCTATGTAAACTATCAGCAAACCAACTGGGCCGAGCTCCTACCTTTCACAGAAGTTCTTATAATAATTTGGTGCATAGTAGCACTGGATTCACCCCTTTTAAAATAACCACAGGATTTGAGTTTGTACCAAAGTCAGAATTTTCAAGGGAATCCTCCACCTCAGTAATGATAGCTGAATGGATGGATACCTTTGAAAGCTGCTTGGGGAAAGCCCTAAATAAAACCAGGGGATTATGAAAGAAACAGGTAGATTGGAAAAGAGCAAACCAGAAGAAGTTCAGGATTGGGGAGAAAGTATACCCGTCTACTAAATACTTGAAGCTGAACCAACCTTGTAAGAAATTGGGTTTCAAATACATACGTCCATTCCCAATTGTTCAAATTATAAATCCAGTTACAGTGGAATTACATTTACCTAAATGACGAGTCCACCCAGTGTTCCACCATACCTTATAGAAGCCCTTCCGAAGATTCAAGTTAAGGCCAGTTGAGGAGAAGCCTTCGACTCCCGTGTTGGGGGTGGGGGGGGTGTGAGGGGAGGGGAGGGGAGGAAAACACTATGAGATAAAGAAGATACTGGACTCAAAGTATTTTAAAGGGAAATTACAATACTTAGTGCACTGGAAGGGATATCCCTCAGCTGATGCCGAGTGGATAGATGCCCTTAATTTTGCACAGATAAGTTAGTAAAAAGGTTCCATGCAAATTACCCTCAGCAACTGAAAAGATTAGTGAAAGTTAAGACCACCTAAATGATAATAATTAATCTATGTTTAATATTTTCCTGGTGCTCTTTTCCTTCAGGGGGCCAGAATGTCAAGATTGACCCACTTTCCCTCTTTCAAAACTTAATGCTTTTCAACTTGCCAATGAAGGGGGGGGAGGGAAGGGGAAAATGGAATGTGGTGAATGTATGCGGAGATCGTGAGTAGGGAAGCCATCAAAGTTACCATTGCAGGTTCTTGAGAAAAAGATGGGCTGTTCCCACAACAAAAGGACACTTCATAATTGGACAATGTGATGACCCAGGGTGGGGAGAAGGGGAAACTATTGTTTAACTAGGCCGGGTGTCGGCAACCCGCGGTTCCAGAGCCGCATGTGGCTCTTTGGGCCTTCTGCTGTGGCTGAACCCACCACTGGCTAGCCCTGCCCCTTGCCTTTCCTTCCCAGTCACTCTTCACCTGAGAAGGTAAGGGTGACGGCGGGGGATGGAGAAATGGCTGGGGCTGATTCTCCGGCGCCTCATCTCTTGCTGGAGCTTCTTGCAGCCCTTGTTGCTGAGTGTGCTCAGTCGCTTGGGGAGATGCACAATCTGCCCTGAGACACTGGCCTGACCTGGCTGCGACCAACGCCAGCCTCACTAAGACGAGGGCTGGCAGAGTGGGAATGGGATCTGGGAGGATGGGATGACAGAAAGGGAAAGGGATGGAAAGGGAGATGGGCCCACAGCTCCCGGCCGCAGCTTTAAGAAGCTCAGGGCAGTGGGAAAAGGGAAAAGGACAGTGGGAAAAGGGGGCTGGCTTGGAGAAAGGGAGGAGAGGAGGCGAGAGATAGAGAGACACAGAGGGGGAGGGAGAGAGGGGGAGAGAGAGACATAGAGAGACACAGAGAAGGAGTGATACAAAGAGATGGGAGAGATAGAGAGGGAGAGGGGGGAGAGAGAGAGACAGAGAGAGACAGATACAGAGAGAAAGGGACAGGGGAAGAGAGAGAGAGAGAGAGAGAGAGAGAGATACAGAGAGGGGAGAGACACACAGAGAGATACAGAGAGAGGGGAGAGAGAGAGAGACAGAGAGACACAGAGGGAGAGATACAGAGAGAGTGGGAGAGAGAGGGGAGAGGGGGAGAGGGGGAGATAGAGAGGGAGAGAGGGGAAGAGAGAGACATAGAGAGACACACAGAGAGAGGGGGAGAGAGGGAGGGGGAGATAGAGAGGGAGAGAAGAGACAGAGAGAGAGAGAGATACAGAGAGAGTGGGGAAAGAGAGAGATGTCAAAAGGTTTTTGTGGCTCCCGGTGTTTTTTAACAACTGGTTCTCTGCCCTAATGACTGGCTTGGTAGGCATGGCTAGGGGGTCATGTGATTGAGTGGGAGTGAATGACGTTGAGTTGGCCATGGCCACCCAGATTTTATGGCTCTTGGTGTTTTCTTTTCTATGGGAAATGGGTCCAAATGGCTCTTTGAGTGTTCAAGGTTGCAGACCCCTGAACTAGGCAAGCATTTGCTCGGGAAAACCAGAACTGGTTTTGTTTCTTCAGTACCAGTATGTGTCTCCAATAAAATTTTACTTTTGGGAATTCAAATATCCCGAGAGTTTTTTCTTGTTTTGGGTTCACTAGTTGGGACAGTTTTATTTTTATTATCTTCTGGAGGCTCCTCTTAAGGCTCTTTACTGTCAATTATTTGAGGTAGACTGAATCAGGAAACAAACTGCACAAGAATGATAGTATTCTACTATATAGATATTGGCTAAAGTCACAGAAACTTGAAAGCCTCACTGTGTTTTCCCCTTTCTCTCTCTCTTATGGCCCAGGGAACTAAGGATGAATCAGTTTCAGTTTCTTTTTAATGTTTTCTACATTGTTCAGCATTAAAATATTTTTCTGTATGTCACCACATGGTTTCTCCAAAGTTGTTTCTGTGATTCTCCACATTTTCACTCACTATCAAAACCATTTTTATTTTTATCAAAACTATTCTACATTTTCTCATCCTCCTTTAATTTCAATAATTTTTTGCTGTCTTTGATTGCATTCTTTGCTACTATTTTTCTCTGCATAAAAATTATTTAGGTAATCCTCGACTTAGAACCATTTATTCAGTGACCATTTGAAGTTCCAATGACACTGAAAAAAGTGACATTATCATTTTTCATGCTTATGACCACTGCATTATCATGGAATCAAAATTCATACACTTGGCAACTGGCTCATATTTATGATGGTTGAAGTGTCCCGAGGTCATGTGATCACCTTTTACGACCTTATGACAAGCAATGTCAATGGGGAAGCCATTTTCACTTAACAACCATATTACTAATTTAACAACTACAGTGACTCTCTTAACAACTGTGACAAGAAATGAGGCAAAAGTAACTTAACAATTGTCTTGCCTAGCAACAGATATGTTAGGTTCAATTGTAGTCATAAGTCAAGAATTACCTGTATCTTTCATACTTGTTTTTATAGTAATCCTCCTCAAACATTCTGTCACTTTTTCCCATTGAAGTAACACTTCTGTGGCACTTCATTTTTGTCTTTTCTAAGCAGTATTCAAGTCCTGATTCATTTCATTTCCATTCATTATTAGATTAATCTGTCTTCTTATGCTTTTTCCTACAGAATTTTTTTTCCTGCAGTTATTCTACTTCTATTTTTTCCCACAAGATCCACTCCTGACAAATAAATAATGATCAGTCCTGCATTCAGAATCTCTCATTATCCTTATGTCTTGTGTTTTTTATGTTTTTAGATTTATTACTTTCTTTCAGATTTGTTAATTCCTGCTAAAGCTATATTCATTTCTCTTCCATATAGTATGTATGTACACTTAAAAAAATATTCCAAAATGATTATGCTTTTTCTAAGCCTGTCAATAGTCACTATTCTCATTCATTCTAGTATTTTCAATAGCCTGGTCTTTTCCCCTGGTTCTCTTTTCTTTGTTCTCTCTATACCTATTCCTGTCCCACCTAACAACAACCAGATACCCCTTTTTTTCTAACTTTCATTTAAAATGTTGCACAATTATCCACAAAATTCATTCTGGCTCTTTCATTACTGCCATTAATTGAAATGTAACCTATTTATGAATTCCTCCTTCCATACATACTAACAACCTATAATATGAAACAAAATTCATGTTTCCTGACATACATTTTAGCCTTTACATTCATAATTAAGTCTATACCTTCACTTCCCTGTATGTATCCTTCACACCTTAAGTTCAGACCATCTTTATTTAGGTTTATTAAATCTTTCCTGCTTATTGTTTCATTTTAGAAAATATTTTTGTTGAATTTTAAAGCACTGTAGTTTTTTTAACACACACAAACAGAAAGGTACATAGGCACACAAAGTATAACTTTGATAAAATAACCAAAAAGGGGAAAAAAAGAAATTGAAAAGAACTAAAGAATTAAAAACAAAAGAAAAAAGAAAAAACACAAACATTCAAATTTCTAAATTCCACTGCCATTCCATAGTTTCAGAGACTTGATTTTATATTAATACAAATTGTTACTATTCAATTTCTAAATAATGAATTGAACTTAGACAATGTTGCACCCAACATGGGCATTCCTTCACTATAAAGCCAAAAAAGATTGAGATGAATATTGATAATCTTTTTTATACATTTTCAGAAGGGCCCAATAAATCTGAAAAAACTTGGCTAAATTTATAAATCCTTTGAAATGTTTCTTACAATTCTTAAAATCTTTAAAAAGCAAATGATATATTTATTTATTTATTTATTTATTTTATTTATTGTTTATATTTATATACCGCCCTATCTCCCAAAGGACTCAGGGCGGTTTACAGGCATTTAAAAGCAATAAATACAATTCTAAAAACAATTAAAAAACTTATTCAAAAGCCTAATAATTAAAAATATAAAAAATTAAAACCCAAGTTAAAACCCACAAACTAAAAACTAACTCAGTCCTGCGCAGTTAAATAGGTATGTTTTAAGCTCGCGGCGGAAGGTCCGAAGGTCCGGAAGCTGACGAAGTCCTGGGGGCAGTTCATTCCAGAGGGTGGGAGCCCCCACAGAGAAGGCCCTTTCCCTGGGCGTCGCCAGACGACATTGCCTCGCTGACGGCACCCTGAGGAGTCCCTCTGTGAGAGCGCACCGGTCGGCGAGCGGTATCTGGTCGCAGTAGCCGGTCCCGTAGGTAACCCGGCCCTATGCCATGGAGCGCTTTAAAGGTCGTCACCAAAACCTTGAAGCGCACCCGAAGGCCACAGGTAGCCAGTGCAGTCTGCGCAGGATGGGTGTTATACGGAGCCACGAGGGCTCCCTCTATCACCAGCAGCCGCATTCTGGACTAACTGCAGCCTCCGGATGCCCTTCAAGGGGAGCCCCATGTAGAGAGCATTGCAGTAATCCAGGCGAGACGTCACGAGTGCGTGGGTGACTGTGCACAGGGCATCTCGGTCCAGAAAGGGGCGCAACTGGCGCACCAGGTGAACCTGGTAAAACGCTCTCCTGGAGACGGCCGTCAAATGATCTTCCAAAGACAGCCGTTCGTCCAGGAGGACGCCTAAGTTGCGCACCCCCTCCATCGGGGCCAATGACTCGCCACCGATGGTCAGCCGCGGATTTAGCTGACTGTACCGGGATGCCGGCATCCACAGCCACTCTGTCTTGGAGGGATTGAGCTTGAGCCTGTTTCTCCCCATCCATATCACTTTTCTTTCAATATATTGAAAGTTAAACACTGAGCAATGCAGGATATTCCAATTCACTATACTAAATTTCTAGTATAGTGTCCAAAATTATTTTTAAAATTTATGATACTAAGAAATTATGGTTTCAGTTCTCAGTGTTCATTGAATTCTTTCTCAAACACACTTTTACCTTTGGGGTTTTAGAAGCCATTGTGGCCAAATGATGGGCATACCAAAGTGGATATATTATTATTCAGTATTTATAAAATGTATTTATTTAGTCAACTTAGAAGTCAACTGATCCATCCAATTATTCAGAAGTATTGTCACTTATTAAGTGATTAAGAGTAAGAATTCCTTTTTTGCTTGTTTTTAAAAGCATTACTAGCCAATTTAAAATAAAAATTACCTCAAAGCATTATTTTCTTAGAATAGAACAGAACAGAACAGAACAGAACAGAATAGAATTCTTTATTGGCCAAGTGTGATTGAGCACACAAGGAATTTGTCTTTGGTGCATATGCTATCAGTGTACATAAAAAGACAAGATACATTTGTCAAGAATCATAAGGTACAACACTTAATGATAGTCATAGGGTATAAATAAGCAATCAGGAAACAATCAATATCAATATATTGGTAAGAATACAAGCAACAAAGTTACAATCGTGCAGTCATAAGTAGGAGGAGATGGGTGATAGGAATGGTGAGAAGACTAATAGTAAATAGTAATGCAGCCTTAGTGAACAGTTTGACAGTTTGAGGGAATTATTTGTTTAGTAGAGTGATGGCATTTGGGAAAAAACTGTTCTTCTTTCTAGTTGTCTTGATTTATAAAATATAAGTTGTCTTATTATTCTTATAAGAATTATACAGTTTTTAATATTCTGCTCAATAAAGCTGGAAAATTTATTATATACCAACTATTGTTAGGACCAAGAACTTGCCAGGAGCTCAAACATGCTAAATAAAAACTTTTAAGTTGAGCCCAGTCCAATGGAATCAGTTTCGTTCCAATGCATAATTGAAGTTAAAAATGTATGCTCGATGTCATTGAGTCAATTATATTCTTATAATTGTGAAAACTAAAAGCAGCATTGCCATATAAGAGCTATAACATGGACAACAATTTCTTTGATGTTTCTTCCTTCTATAAAAGTTTAATATATTAATGTTCAAATGTGGATAAAAGAATTAAATGCAAGCAACAGGCAGTGCTTTCAGATTTGTATCAATCTTAATGCAATATTCAGTCTCACTATACTAATTCTTCCCCACAGACCTAGCATTTTTTCATCCACCTATTAAGATCCCTTTTCAATTCAAAATGAAATGTTCTTACCCACTAGAATGGATATTTTCACATAAGACAGAGAACTTGTAGGTTAGTCTTACCATGGCAAATACAGCATTCCTCATTTAAAGTAACCTGTCAGTTTTGGCATATTTGGGGTAACAATGTCATAAGCATAAACATACCTCAAGTTTACCCTGAGGATGTTTGTGCTATTCTGTACAAGCTAACACACTTTTGCCCCCATCCCAACATATAGTATACTAGCACAAACTCATAGTGTGTCCAAAGATGAAATTGTGCAAAATAAATTTTTTAGTAATGTTTTGTTGAATAAATCACAAAATTAATAGTTCATATCTGTGGTGAAATCCACTTTTTTTTTTTACTACCGGTTAACCAAATAACTGCGCTATATTTAAATGTACTGTAATGTGTGAACTCAGTCATACATGTATAACTTAATAATTAATACTTAATATTTTCTCTTATATGATATACATACACAAGAAGGATATCACTATTCCTTCTTCACTGGAAAGCTGTCAGTTGCTACAAAAGATTTTCCACCAATATTATACATGTGAGTTGAAGTTTAAAAGAAAGAAATGCCAAATAACATCTTTCAGAGGTAAGAATCCTGAAAATACTGAAATACAAACAAATGAATAGAATATAAATTAGAGTAATACCTTTGTGGCACTTAATACAGCAATGAGTTCCATTTGGATGAAGGTAGTGCCCAACTTGGCACTGAATACCCCTCCTCTCTCTTCCACTCAAGTGAACGAAGGCATGTTTCTCTGCTAAAACCCCATGGATTCGCCTGGGCTCAGAAATGAGCGGTATTGCCGAGGACTCCCCAATTCGCAAGTGAATCAGGATTAAAATTACCTGTGAAGAATAGCAGTGAAAGTAAGGCAATTTTCATCAAAGGCTGATCATCTCCTAATCATTTAGACCCTCCACAAAGACATATTCTTTAAGGCAATGGATTCTAGAATACATATTCTCACATTGAGAGTAATAGTATTATTCAGTTTGTTGATAATTCAGTTAAGGGATAGAGCATTATAAAAAGGGCAATTAAAAAATAAGCAGCCATTATTCGCTTTGTTGAATTGCACAAAATTCTCCATTTTCCAACAGGCAAATCTGGTTACTTCATTGTAACAATTAGCATATAAACTATTCTGACTGACCAGTACAAATTAAATTCAATTTGCGGAAAAATGCACTGTTAAACCTAGAACGCTCCTCTAATTAATATAACATCTGTCTTAATATTCTACAATTAACCCAATGTAACAAAAAGTGAATCTATCAGCCCTACACAACAAAATGGGCAACTGCAGGTTGTATGGTGTCCCAGGCTGCAAAGGTTTCATCTGTGAAAGAATAGGCAAATCAATTAAGCCTGGTGTGAACCAGGGCAAGAGCACTGAGATCAGGGGTGGGTTCTACTTACCTTTACTTCCTATTCGCAATGGGGCGGCGCGCGCATGCACAGAAGATTCCTGATGATGTCGGGGTCAGTGGGCGGAGCTTCCCACCAGTTTTACTACCAGTTCTTGCGAACTGGTCCAAACCAGGGGCAACCCACCACTGACTGGGATCATACATTTTGTAAAAACACTTCCTCATCTGTTTTATTTATATGGGTTTTCAGTTCATATCCAATAAAATAGATTAAATTTATATGTGGCTCATAATAAACCATGATTTAAACCAAGTTTTCTTGAATTAGTCCACACAATATATTAAACCCAAAGTAAAAGAATCAAATTACAATTTAGCATGATACAGCAACTTACAACAATTCATTTAGTGACTGAAGTTACAATTGCACTGAAAAAAAAATGACTTACAACCATTTTTCACACTTACAGCCACTGGGGCATTCTCAGTCATGTGATCAAAATTCAGACACTTGGCAGCTCACTCATATTTATGATAGGTGCAGTGTCTCATGGTCATGGGATCATCTTTTGCGACCTTCTAACAAGCAGTCAATGGGGAAGCCAGATTCACTTAACAACCATATTACTAAGTTAATAACTGCAGTGATTCACTTAACAACTATGGCAAGAAAGATTGTAAAATAGGACAAAACTTACTTAACAAATATCTCAGCAACAGAAATGTTGGGCTCAGTTGTGGTTGTAAGTCACACACTACCTATATATAAACCACTCAACGTCTTATTTTCTTCTAATCAAGGAAAACATTGATTCTAATAAGCATATAGTTTGCTCTGAAAATAGCATATGTAGCTATGCTTATATTATAACAATATCCAGCTGGAAAGTTAAAATAACATTCTCTCTCTCTCTCTCTCTCTCTCTCTCTCTCTCTCTCTCTCTCTCTCTCTCTCTCTCTCTCTCTATATATATATATATATACATATATATATATATATATATATATATATATATATATATATATATATATATTTGTTTTCTGAAGTTTTCGCGGGTATTTGTATGTAGGTCTTTGGTTATTCGGGTTTTCTCCCGCGTAAAATTGGAAGTGTCTTGGCGGCGTTTGACAAAGTCTCATTCGTCATCTTCAGGCTTCAGCTTTGCTCCCAGAAGCACGAAGCTGAAGCCTGAAGATGACGAATGAGACTTCGTCGAAACGTCGCCAAGACACTTCCAATTTTACGCGGGAGAAAACCCGAATAACCAAAGAACTACATATATATATATATATATATATATATATATAAAACTAGTGCTTAAAATAAGTGAAAAAGATATAACAGAAAAAATTCAATATATAAGGTATAATATAGGCTACAGACTTAAAAGCATTCATTTAATCACCGTTTGAAATTACAACTTTAAAATTTAAAAATTACACTTCAAAAATGTGACATAATTTTTTTTCACACTTATGACTGTTGCACCATCTCAGAAGCAGAAAACACTGCTGTTCCATACAATGTTGTTAATAAATATTGTAGCTGAAGTCACTGAGATACACGGAATGAAGACAGATAGAATATGGTATTTGTCTCAGTGCAACATGTTAAACATTCATTCTCATTATCAACCAAGTCAATATTTCTGCTTTCATCCAATTTTTCCATATAACCATCTTTTTCCCAATTCTTAATGTTGAATTTCCCCATAAAATAATATAGTGTGGGGAAAGGATGTTTTTTATAATGTATGTATCTTTGTGTTTTGTTCCTTTGTTTTTTTCTATTTGTGTTATTGTTTTAAAAGTAGTAATAATTATTTTAAAAAGTTAAAATAACATTCTAACTGCCAAACCTTGATCATTTTTTTCTGGCCAGATAACTTTTTAACTGTGTTTTAAGCTGCTGAGATTGTAACAGCAATTATATGAAATTGTTTGAGCAATTAACAATTATTAAATTAATTAAAATTAACAATTAATGAGCTGAAGAAAACATCTGACGCCTACATGGGTCCTCTACAGAGAAATAGAAAACATTCCTCTTTCAGGAAGTTTCTTATATTTTTCTGACTTAACAGCAGCTTCGAAATTCTTGTGCAACTTAAAAGCTTCATTAACCTTTGCTCTCATTTGCCAACCTAAACAATTTGTTCTGTTTATTCTTAGTAACAGTATTAATATGGAAGATAGGCTTCTATAAGTTGTGTTCTTTTTTCCCTAACTTCCAACTTCCCTGCCAGCCTCATACTGTGGGATCTGGGTCATGTCAAGTGTCTTTCTGCTAAACAGGGAATATGTGAGGTAAAACTGTCAAGAACTCAGTTCTGCCACCAATGGACCTAAAACTGAAGATCCTCCTAAAAACTTCTGGAATTCTCCTCATCCAGGTTCTTACTGAGCATTAACCAATAATCATGTTCTGAATACTTTTTTGGGGGGGGGGAATAGAACCCCACAAACATTTTTTGTAATAAGTAATTGAAAGTGTCCAGAAATATTTTACAAGAAGAGTTCTCCACTCCTCTGAAAACAACAAAATACCTTATCCCACCAGACTTGAAATCCTAGGCTTAGAAAACTTAGAACTCCATCGCCTTCGACAAGACCTAAGTTTAACTCATAGAATCATCTATTGTAATGTCCTTCCTGTTAAAGACTACTACTTCAGCTTTAATTGCAATAATACAAGAGCAACCAATAGATTTAAACTTAATGTTAACCGCTTTAATCTAGATTGCAGAAAATATGACTTCTGTAACAGAATCATCAGTGCTTAGAACACATTACCTGACTCTGTGGTCTCTTCCCATAATCCCAAAAGCTTTAACCAAAAACTTTCTACTATTGACCTCACCCCATTCCTAAGAGGACCATAAGGGGCGTGCATAAGAGCAGAAACATGCCTACCTGTCAGGCTGCCTCTGATTGTATTTAGGAAAGAATACACCTTGACTTCATTTGTAAATAAAGAAAAGTACTTTTACTAGATACATCCGGACTGCAGCAGTATAAAGTTGGATCTGAGACAAAATATGGCTAATATTCCATATCCCCCCATTTGTCCCTCCTCTCCTCAGGAGGTCAGGCTGATCTGGTCCAATGCCAGCTCCTTCTCGGCCCCCCGTGGTAATCTTCTTCCACCGGTCTCTAGTTGTTAATCATCTCAGGAATGCAGTCTCTGTTGAAAAAGCCCTCCCGCTCTAACATTCTTGCTGATTTCAACCGTTAATCACCCCTCCCCTTCTGTTATGTCAGACGACACTCTTAAAGGGCCCCCTTACCCTGTATAGGGCAGTGATACATCTTACATCCTTAAACTATTTTACATTACAGAAAGAACCCCTTACATTCTAACTACTGAATATAAATTGTACAAAAAATATGTGAGGATTGGAGTGGAGGCTGACACTACCTTTCCTGTCCTATCGTTTTTCTTTTCTTCTTATATATATATATGCTTATACTTCCTTATATTTCCTCATATATATGTTTATATACTGTATAATCTTTTTGTGTGATGCCTATATATATTGTTGTGACAAATAAATAACTAACTAACTAGAAACAAAAGTATAATGGAAGTGCCAGAGGTCACCATTGTATAAAGCAAGATAGGACATCGTTTCAATTGCTTTTCTACTTATATTTTGTAATTGTGTTTCTGAACAAATCTCAATATCAAGGCTTAGAGAGAGGGAACTTGACAACAATAACACAACAATGGCAGAATTGACTCTAAATATTTCTCAGCATTAGTCAGTAAAACATTATAACTAGTAGCCAGCATGGGTTTGTTAAAAACAGATCATGCCAAACCAGTGGTGGGCTTCAAATTTTTTAACAACTGGTTCTCTGCCCTAATGACTGGGAGGGTGGACGTGGCTGGGGTTCCATGTGACTGAGTGAGCGTGGCCAACTCTATGTCACTTGTGTGGGTGGTACCTGTATGGGACAGGCAGGGTTGGGGAGGGAATCCACGGGTCTCCAGTGGGGGGGGGGAGCGGGAGGAAAGAAAGATCCAACCTCTGTGTGTGTGTGTGTGTGTGTGTGTGTGTGTGAGAGAGAGAGAGAGAGAGAGAGAGAGAGAGAGAGGGTCAAGCTAGACTGGGAAAGCTGGCTGCAAGAGGAAGAGAAGCTGGGTAAGCTGGACCCAGACTCTTCCCAGGTCTCATCCCAGAAGCAGCAACTTCACACTCTTCCCTCTCTGCTAGCCCACTTCTTTACATGGGATCACCCAGCAGCGGAGATGGAGAGGGAAAAGGGGGCAGCAGCGGCCACTAGCATTGAGGGGACAGTGCCACACAGAAATGAGAGCACACAGAAACACCAGCCCTTTCTTCCACTCCATCTCCATTGACCCCGTGTGAAGAAGGGGGCTAGCAGAGAGGTGATGAGTGCGAGGTTGCTGCTTCTGGGACAAGGGGACCCAGGACACATCTGGATCTGGCTCACCTGGCTTCTCTTCCTCTAGCAGCCAGCTTTTTGGGGCTGTTTTCAGGCTGATTTTCAGGCTGATTTTGGCTGGAAAAATGGCCTGAAAATGGCCTGTTTTGGGGGCATTTTGTGGTGTTTTTGGGGACGTTTTCAGGCCGTTTATGGGCCAATTTCAGGCCATTTTAATCTGTTTTTCAGGCTGATTTTAGCCAGAAAATGACCTAAAAATGGCCTGTTTTGGGGGCATTTTTGGCCCTTTTCAGGTCCTTTTTGGGCCGATTTTGGCCAGAAAAACAGCCCCAAAATGGACAGGGGCGGAACCAGCCAGTGGTCTGATTTGCTGGTTCTCCGAACTGCGCAGAATCGAAACCACTGGTTTGGGCGAACTGGTCCGAACTGGCAGCAGCCCACCTCTGTGCTAAACCAATCTTATCTCATTCTTTGATAAAGTCACTAAATAAGTAGACCAGCGAAATCCTGTGGACATAGTATACTTAGATTTCAGTAAGGCATTTGACAAAGTAGACCACAACCAACTTCTTGGTAAGCTAGAAAAATGTGGAATAAACAACTTAACCACCAGATGGATTTGTAGCTGGCTGACAAACCGTACACAACAATTAATCCTTAATGGTACTAAATCCACATGGAGAGAAGTAAATAGTGGGTTACCACAAGGCTCTGTCTTATGCCCAATACTCTTCAATATCTTTATAAATGACTTAGATGAGGGAATAGAAGGGGAACTCATCAAATTTGCAGATGACACCAAACTGGCAGGAATAGCCAACCTCCAGAAGAGAAACTCAAGTTTGAAAAACGTCTTGACAACCTTGAACAATGGACCCTATCCATCAAAATGGATATTTAGGCAGGAAAAATCAAAGATGTAAGTACAGATTAGACGAGATGTGGCTCAAAAACACTAACTGTGAGTGGGACCTTGGAATCTTAGTGGATGATCACTGTGATTGCAGCACAGACACACATCCCCAAAATGCTCCATCCGGAGCCTTCAGCCTTACAATCCTGGCAGGGGTGTCTGTGCTGCGATCCCAAAGAAAGAACGGTGTGTGTGTGTGTGTGTGTGTGTGAGAGAGAGAGAGAGAGAGAGAGAGGGAGAGAGGGAGAGAGGGAGAGAGGGAGAGAGAGAGAGATCCAATCCAAACTTGGAGAGTTATCCAGGGCTGGCAGCAAAGTTCTCTCTGTCCCCCCCACCCTCCTCTCTCTCTCACACACATACAGAGATCCCTCACACACACACCCAAACCTCCCAAGGCAGCCACGTCTGTTCACTAACCTGCTTTCCAGCTCCATTCTCCACCGTCATATGCAGGGCAAAAAAAAAAGTAGTCTGAGAGAGACTATGGTAAAAACACCTTCCAACTTCACAAGATTTTTTTTTCTTCATGAGAAGTTGGAAGGTCTGAACTACCAGTATTTTTTTTTTACCCTTGGCCAATCGACTATGTTTCTTGTCTTGAATGTGCAGCGGAGAATGGAGCTGGAAAGCAGGTTAGTTAAAGGGATGTAGCTGCCCTGAGGGGTGGGGAGGGTAAGGATTTGGCATGGGTGGCCTGGCTGAAGGGCCTTTATGTAAGCCGATGCAGAACAGGCTCCACATCCCCAACCTTGCTTTGCCCTCCATCCCCCCACCGCCTTGATTCCTTCTTCTTTGCAAAATGCAGCCTCTCACAGTAAGGAGAATTGCAGGCAATTACTGTGAGAGGCTGCATGTTGCTACTGGGCAGGGGAGGCCTGGTCCTCTTACCCGGTTCCTCTCCATCGTTTCTCTTTTTCTTTCTCTCTGTCGCTCACACACACACAGAGAGATACTTGGTCTCTTGAACTGCTGTGTACTTTTTGCCCAGAGGGAGAAAAAGCAGGTGAAAAGTATTTGGGCACCCGATAGGTGCCAGGCTGCATTGTCAAATGTTTGAGCTGCTTAGTGCTGGCCTGTACACCTATTTGGTGCTGCAGGGGCCGGGCTACAGCTATGTTGAGCCAGGAACTTTTCAGGCTCTGGCCCTGGTGGCCACTGCAATTCTCGTGTCAGCTCTGCACACAGTTGGCCTGAGAGCTGCAACACCCACCAGAAGCAGGATTGTAGCCTGGCACCTGAAGCACCAAGTAGGAGTGCAGGAGATGCTTTCCTGCCTGAGGTCCGTGTCTAGCCAGGGAGCGGTTTCCAGGACTGGCCGATTCTCAACCAGCGGCTGCATGGTAGGAGGCGGCTTCCTGCCCATCTGAAAGAGAGGCTGGGTTGCGTAAAGGGGCTTTCCCCCCCACCCAAGACCCTCTCAGGTGTTGGGCTGCGGGCTCCACCACAGGGATCCTCAATCGGGGCCAAACTCTTGGCAACCGATTGAGGTAAGACTGTTTTTGAAGGAAGCGCAAGATACATGGGGCCTCCTGCTGCTTTTACAGCCTCAATTTTGCCGCAGTGATTCTTGCTGTCTCTTCCTCCCCCCTTTGCCAGGCATGGCAGGGCTTCCTGCCCATCACTTCTCCCCCTCCCCTCCCTACCTGCCACTCCCAAATTGTGCCCCAAAAATATAAGACAGGGTCTTATTTTCAGGGAAACACGGGAGATATATTTTAAATGTGTAAAATATAAATAAGTGCAAACTTTTAACCACAATCATGTTTTTTATTTACAGTATACATATACTTCTGCTTTAACCCCATATTTGAATTTTTGCTTAGATTTTAAGTCTTGTTTCAAGCAATCACCATTTTCATTAATATCATCTCCAACAGTACAATCATGTTTGTCTCTTGGAAAACATTCATTTTGTTGTACTTTTTGGCAAGTATGAGAGAAGGCAGTTTTATTCAAAGCATACTCATGATTGTATTCAAGACAGAATCTCTAAACTAGGCTCTGCCTTGAAACCCAATGTATTGCTACCCACATACCACCAAATAGGAGGTACATTTATTATTTATTTTATTGCCCGCCTTTTATTTTTATAAATAACGCAAGGCAGAGAATATACCTAATATTCTTCCTACTTATATTTTCCCAACAACAACAACAAGCCTATGAGGTGGCTGGAGCTGAGAAAAAGTAACTGGTCCAAAGTCATCCAGTTGGATTTCATGCCTAAAGTGGGACTAGAACTCACAGTTCCTGATTTCTAGGCCAGTACCTCAACCACTACATCAAACTGGTGAATGCAGTACAGTATAGCAAATCAGAAGAATGTTATTAAAAACAAAGAAATGATGGGGAAAGTAATAATATTGAGAGTGGAAACTATATTATTGTTGGTAATTAAGGAAATAGAATTAACAAAATATGAAAAAGAATTGATTAGAATTATGATTATAATAGGTAGAATTATAATAGCTAGATATTGGAAACTAGATGTGATTTTTAGAATAGAAGAGTGGAATTCTGAAATGTGGAAATTAGCTTTAAATGATAAAATGACATGTGATATTAAAATTAGAAGTGGTGTGTATAAAGAAGATATTTTCTGGAAGATTTGGAAACCATTCGTGGACTATGCGCTTGGAAAATTGGACGCCTCGGTACCTGTACCTCGAGAACGTGGATTTTGGCAATCATGAGGACATATCCGAAGACCCAAATCTTCCTTTTTTATGTATAGCACAAGGGTGGAATAATGTATTTTTTTTTCTGTTTGCAATGTTAGAAAAATATATAAAAATAATAATAATTTAAAAAAAATTAAAAACAAAGATGTTTTAGTTCTCCAGATATTTTGTCTAGTTGTATATTGAATGGTGAAAAAATTCAGCTTCATAGAGACAACTAAAGTATCAATTACAATATACTAAAACCAGGTAAAGAACATGAGCTTTATTAAATTAGGTGTCCATTTTTAACCACAATGATTTCAGGATAATGAAATTTGCATCATACTTTCATAACAAAAAGTCTTCCTTTTTATATTTGCACTGATATTTTATTTATTTATTTATTTTATTTTTATTTTATTAAATTTCTATACCGCCCTTCTCCCGAAGGACTCAGGGCGGTGTACAGCCAAAATAAAACACAGAATATATACAATTAAAAGAATGTAAATTTACTTCTCCCTTGATATCTTTGTTAAATCCTATAGACCTATACCTATTATTAAAAACACAAACATAATTTACCATTTCCCCTAAAATAAGACATCCCCTGATAATAAGCCCAATTGGGCTTTTGAGCGCATGCTCTAAAATAAGCCCCCCGAATATAAGCCCTCCCTGAAAATATTTAAATGCATGTGCAGCCGGTCCCCACCATTTCCTTGGGTTAGGGTTAGGGAGACAAGAGCTGGAAATCAGGTAAGACAGCAAGAGGAGCCCTGTCCTGCTCCACGCGCCCCAAAATAATAAGATCTTCCCGAAAATAAGGCCAAGTGCTTATTTCGGGGTTCAAAAAAATATAAAACAGGGTCTTATTTTCAGGAAAACATGGTATACATTTTGTAAAACAATATGGAAGCATACTATCAAGTCTGGATTTTAAACCTTTCAATGATATCAAACTGCTGATTCTTAAGAAAAGCATTAAGTATTATATATGCATCCATACATTTCTAATGAAAACCTTTCAAATGCTTTATTTTGGATGTAAGGGCTTTCTGGCTGTGACATCTGTAACCTCATTGATCACTAGAGTTAATTCAGGATTCCAGATATGAGTGTACCAATCTTCAATCAAGAGTATACAATAGGCCCACAATTGCAGACAGTTTAAGAAATCTGTACTATGGAAAGTTAATGGGCAGTTTTCCAGAGTATGGGCTGGTGCTATTAATGTGTTAATGCTTTTAGGTCTTAATTAATACATTTAGCTGGCTAGCAACTGGAAATCTATATTTTGGACTCTTTTAAAAAAATGAAATGCTTTTTTCCCTCTGGATGAACAACAAAATATGATTCCTATGGTATATTGTTTTTTTTTAATCATTCTCCATTTATTTGCGTGACTGATTTGATTTGATTTTTTTGGAAGAGTTCCCTGTTTGGAAGTGAACATTCACAGCCACTCTGCCCTATTTTGAATATCTCCTGAATATTAAGGGAGTTGTTAATAGTAATGAAAGGACTAAAAATCATTCTCGTTTATCTCTAACACAGTCACCTCCTTAAAGTAATATGTTAACATAAAATTAAAGAATGAAAACATATTATCCAAGCAAATAAAATCCTGTATAGTCATCAAAAAGACCTCACCAACTAAAAGAGGTCTATACACTAAAATATTTTTTTCCGGAGGCAGTTTTATGATTGCTGCCAAATTTTCAAGAGAAGAGAAAGAATCAACAGAGAAAGACAAACAAACAAGGACAAAATTGAATGATCTAACATCAACATTCTCTCCTATATTATGCCTGGCCCACAGAAACCACCCAATTCAGATTAACAAATACAAAAAAAATCAAATATAGTAGTAACTAATGTTCTCCTTCGGCCTTTATGATCATATTCCCCAGAGTTTCACTTTCTCCTTCAACCATTTTCCTTAAATTTCCACTTACCGGAATTACTAAAACTTGAAAGAACCCCAGTGGGATCATAGTTTGGCCAGCTTGCCCCTTACATTTGCAGAGTGGGCCCCTAGCTGCGTGACCTTTGGCAGCTCTTCCAAAAAGGGAACAGAGTAAAACTTCTGTGCCTGGTAATCCAAGTTCCTTATAAAACAGGAAGCCAAAAGTAAGGAAAGGGTGGAGTCATAAATTCCCACCCACATGAAATATTAGTCCATCCACCCTATAATGTTCAGAGGAATCTACTCATAGCATGTGAACAAGGCAGTTAACCCATTCATCCTCAGTAAACTAAGTCCTGCACAGAATCCCATGGAAGAAGGCTAGATTTTATTTTCAAAAGATTGCCTAATAAGATACTTCAAAGAAAACATTCACCTAGCTAATTGAATGTTTCCTAGCTTTCTACTTATTCCCCAAGTTCATTATAAAATGTCCATAAGAAGATACATTTAGAAGAAAAATCAGGTTAGACCATAATTTAGCATGTTAACACCAGGTTTGTATAACTGATTTTAGATTTTATCTTTTAGTGGAATATTAATCCAGCCAATTTAGGTTTATTCCACAAACCATGGTTAACTATGGCACAGTGGTGTGTAAAAAGTCAACTATACGTAATATTCATGCAACATGCCAACTGTAGCACGATTATATAATCAACAAGCAACAAGCCAAATGGCTCAGTGCAATCCATGTCCACATGTAACTAAATGCTGCATTTGGCTGTTTCCCCAAACTTTTGCAGGGAATTCAAGTCAACTATCAGGGACATGTGGGGTGGAGCTGGCAGAAGATAAAATTTCCACTAGCATTTTAAACCCTTTTAAACAATCAGTTACTTGCCTTAAAAGAGCCAGTTTAATGCAGGGGTGGGTTCTAATTTTTTTTTACCACCAGTTCTGTGGGTGTGGTTTATTTGGTGGGCGTGGATTGATAGTCAGGTGACTGGGTGGGTGTGGCCATCTTGATGTCACTCACGTCAAAGGTTAGGGTTGGGTGCCTGGCCTCTGCTCACCTCAAAGGTCTCAACGAGATACAATTTCCCTGTCTATTTATTTACTACTACTGAACATCCAAAATATACTATTTAATCCTATGTATATATGCCATATGTGTACATATATATTACATAGTATAGAATAGAATAGAATAGAATAGAATTTTATTGGCCAAGTGTGATTGGACACACAAGGAATTTGTCTTGGTGCATATGCTCTCAGTGTACATAAAAGAAAAGATACGTTCATCAAGGTACAACATTTACAACACAATTGATGATCAATATATCAATATAAATCATAAGGATTGCCAGCAACAAGTTATAGTCATACAGTCATAAGTGGAAAGAGATTGGTGATGGAAACTATGAAACGATTAATAGTAGTGCAGATTCAGTAAATAGTCTGACAGTGTTGAGGGAATTATTTGTTTAGCAGAGTGAGTATATAGTGTATATAGGCACACAAAAAGATATATTATCTATTATATATACTGTATACACACACACACACACCTCTTCTAAAACTATACACATTCAACCTCACTTACTACATTTGGAAAAACATACCCAGAGTCCACTTTCTGCCACACATTTAACTATTAACTTCTGTACATTTAGAATATTACACACACCTTCAGATGTTCTTCCCTAACTTGCACATGACTGTTAGAGCCAGGAGAGATCATGGATTGAGTAAAATGTGGTGAAACTCACTTAACAACGCTCTTGCTTAGCAACCAAAATTTTGGACTCAATTCTGGTCATAAGTCAAGGACTATCTCTGCCTTCCTCTGCATGGCAGCCTTGTCCTAGTAAACTCCTTCTCCTTTCTGGCAATTTTCCTCTCTGTTAGAGGCACCAAAATAATCCAGACAATTATTTTGTAAGGTTTTCTGCTGGAGCAGGGGGTTAGACTAAATGGCCTCTAAGGTCCCTTCCAGCCCTAGATTTCTGTCCTGTTTCAAAGTGTCTTCTGAAGCCACGTCTAGTGCCAGAGTTTGTGTTCCTTCCTTCCTCTTCTTTCTCTCTCTCCCCTTCTTTCCTTCCTTCCTTCCTTCCTTCCTCTTTTCTCTCTCTCTCTCCCCCTTCCTTCCTCTTTCTTTGTCTCTCTCTCTCCCCCTTCCTTCCTTCGTCTCTCTCTCCCTTTTTCTCTGTCTCTCTCTCCCTTCCTGTCTTTTTCTCTCTTTTCTCTCTCCCTTACTCTTTTCTTTCTTTCTTTTCTTCCTTCCTTCCTTTCTATTTCTATTTCTCTGTCTCTTTCTCTGTCTCTTTTCGCTCTCCCTCCCTCTTTCTGCTTCCTCTTTCTTTCTTTAGCTCTTTCTTTCTCTCTTTTTCTATTTCTCTCTCTCTCTCTCTCTCCCTCCCCTTCCTCCTGAAATGCCAGCAAAACCCACCACTTTGCTCCTAAAGTGGTCTAGGTCAGGGGTCTCCAATAGGATGAAATGTAAAATTTGTTACTACCAGTTCTGTGGGTGTGGCTTGGTGTGTGTATGTGTAATGTGACTGGCTGGGTGTGGCCAACTTTTTTTTTTTACTTTTAAAAGCATTTTTTCTACAATTCTACAATTTTTGGCCAGAGGTTGCAGAAAAAATGCTTTTAAAAGGTTTAGACGATCCCAGCTGAGCCATGTGATCATCAAAGGCTTTTTTTTTACTTTTAAAAGCATTTTTTCAGCTGAAGAAAAAATGCTTTTAAAAGAAAAAAAAAACACCTCTAATGATTGCCCGGCTCAGCTGGGCATGGGAGGGTGGGAGGCAGGGATTTTTGCTACCAGTTCTCCGAACAGTGTAAGGAGTGACTGGGTGGAGTCGGGCAGGATGAGTGAGCATCGGATGGCTGGGGCAAGCGAACCGGTTGGGGGGCCTGGGCAGCCAGCAATTACTAACAGTTCTCCAAACTAGCCAAAATTACTGCTACCGGCCCTCCCGAACCAGTGCGAACCGGTAGCAACCCACCACTGATTTGGTGTAGTGGTGAAAATGCTGGCCTAGAAACCAGGGTATTGTGAGTACTAGTCCTATAAGGATTGCTTCTCCCTATAGTTTAAGAAAGTGAAAACTCTTGAAACAGATTATTTCAAAAGGAACCTTTTACTAAGCAGAAGTGACAGCAATGGATTCAAAGCAACGTCTGAATACCCTTAGGCTAGATAAGTAGAATTAAAGCAGTAGAGATCCCTCCCATTAGCCAGAATGCAGACTTTAGCCAATACACAAGTGTGAAGATGTTTTCTTTACCAGCTGCCCTGAGAACCGGATAAGCATTCAGTCCCATTCCTATTTATTTTATTTATTTTGTCACAACAGTATATACAAGCATCAACATAAATCAGCAAAATATCATATAAGCATATATATGAGCAAAAGTATGTAATAATTGTATTAATCTGATATAATGAAAGGAAACATTAGGACAGGAACGGTAGGCACTTTTGTGCTCTTATGCACGCTATCTTCAAAAAGTTATCCTTTAAAGTGAAGCAACCCACATGGTTGTCATAAACATTCCCCAAAGGTAAGGAGATCTCAGGGCCTTCGGTGCCAGGATATAGGTTTTAAAATTAGCATTGACACAGGCAATGCTAATAAATCAAATCCAGGGCCCCCCTTTTCCCAATTGAATGGCAGTATCACTTTTAGAGGTCTGACAAGTCCTGCCTTAAATATGAAAGCTGGTTGACTTTGTGACTTTGGATCAGTCACTCTTTCTCAGCCCAATGTACTTTGTTGTTGGGAAAATAGGAAGACAGAGTATTAGGAATGTTCACTGCCTTGAGTTATTTATAAATTAATACAGGTAGCATAAAAATCTAATGAATAAATATATAAATAAGGCAACCTGCACTAACAGAGAAGTCTGAAAGTATCACAAGGGCACATTCTTGAAACAAATAATTTCATTGTTTTTTGTAACCTCAATCCGCAACTTTATCAGCTATAAAGGAGGAAAGAGAACACACTGTCAATAACAATTTTGATAACATGAGTAGAGAAGAAAAACTTAATTTCTCTGCTCCTCAGAAAAGTTAACAAAGTGAAGTTGCCGTTGTGTTGAACTTGACTCTGGGTCAATTACATGTATACAACAGGCAGGGATTTTGGTAATGAATAGGAAGTGGCTTACCACTGTTTATCTTCTATATCAGCAAAGTGGGCTGGCTGCTGCCTTAAAAAAAAATCTCAACTATAAAAATCTGATTATACTGAATTTTTGCAACATGTATGTTGCAATATTCATAGTGGATTATATTAATACATTCTCAAAAATACTGCATACCTTTAAATTACAATTTTAAAATGTTTAATTCATTTGATTTTATGACTCAGTCTAGGACTAACAATATTTTCTATTTAATTGGTAGCTTTAATAAAATCTTGATGAAAAGATATAGAAAATAATTTAGCTAGACCCTGAATTCACTCTCTCCAGGTCTTTCAGAATTTCCTGGGAAACTACAGATGCAGCAAAATTCTAAACTTTGCAATCAGTTTTAGAGGCAGCAATCAGTCTCTCCCCCCCCCCCCGTGTGTGTGTGTGTGTGTGTGTGTGTGAGAGAGAGAGAGAGAGAGAGAGAGAATGGAAACTAACAGCACATGTATTTCTGTACACTCGAAAAGCTTCTTCCGTTTCTTTTAACGTCAACATGCCCATAGAATGATGAAAATGTAGAGACAACAATCCTATTTAGATTGGGGTGCTCTCCCATCTTCTTGTTCGGGTGGAAGTGAAAGCTGCAACTTGAGAAAGACCCTGTTTTTCTAAGACAAATTTAGTCCATGCATGGATTTTCAACTTATAATCGATTTTGAGTTGTGAAAGATACTTTTTTATCTTATTTTTTATCTTATTTTTCTCTATCAATACTACCATTGAGCAACCATAGTCTACGAAGTCAATGTATGTGAAAAGCGCCTTAGGTCCCGTGGTAGGCGTCTTAATAAGCAACTGGCTCGCCCTCAGACCGATAGCCCAGCTGTGCTCCCTCTGATTTTTCGCAGACCTGTCGTGAGTGACGACATCTGCAGCCTTTTTCACTTTGCAACGTGTAGGCGAATGAATTGCCTGCGCCCTGGAAATTCCTAACCGCTATTTTTAAATATGAAGCAAAAATAATATTTCACACAAAATATTTGGAGGGGCTGAGATGGACAAAATAGTATACTAAAAAGTTCAGTTGTTCCAAGTAAGTCAGATAGGCTGAGCCAAATTATAGGCATATAGCTCGCAAATACCCTTTTTGCCGACTGAACTCCGTGCGCTTTAGCCAGGAAGTCGTGAGCAGAATGGTCCGCGCCGAATAACATCCGTGACGCGCTCTTCCGACGCCCAGAAGGGGCAGGCGGTGAAGTGGCCGCTCCTGCTTCGAAAAATCCGCGCCCCAAGTCTCCGTTCAAATGCCTTCGCGAGGCTAACGAGATGGCGAGCGGCTACCGGCAGCCGTTGAAGCGTCGCCGGAGCCCGGATCTCTGCAGCGCCGCGCGTGCCAGCAGGTGAGGGGCACAAAAAAATTTATTCGGTCATCCATCTTTTAATTTTTTATTTTTCCTTCTGCCTTCTCTCCTGCTCTTTATTTATCAATATTCCGAGAAGAATTAGTTTGCATATGGGGGTGTATGGTGTCAATTAGGGTAATCCAGTAAACGTGGTTAAGTGGTTTGGCGTCTCGCTCCAGCAAAGCACTTGAAAGCGAAAATCGCCTTCAGCCCCAGCTTCAATTTAGTTTTTATTATTTATTTTATTTTATTTTATTTATTCGTACTTTTATACCGCCCTATCTCCCTAGGGACTCAGGGCGGTGTACAGCCATATAAAAAACACATAAATATACAAAGTAAAACATTCATCTAAAAAACTTATTATAAAGGCCAAATATTTAAAATAAACATATAAATAATAAAACCCAATTTAAAACCAAATCTAGAATTTAGACATTTAAAAATTTAAAACCCTAGTCCAGTCCTGCGCAGATGAATAGATGTGTCTTAAGCTCGCGGCGGAAGGTCCGAAGGTCAGGAAGTTGACGAAGTCCTGGGCGAAGCTCGTTCCAGAGGGTGGGAGCCCCCACAGAAAAGGCCCTTCCCCTGGGTGTCGCCAGTCGGCACTGCCTGGCCGACGGCACCCTGAGGAGTCCCTGTGAGAGCGCACGGGTCGGTGGGAGTTAAGCGTCCCTTGAAAGGGTGGGGTGGTGCTGATAGTTCAAGTGTTGGACAAGATGGGGAGAGAACCGGGTTCTACTTTACCTTCATTTAGAGAAGTTCATAGGGTATCTTGACCAGCCTAACCTATTTTACAGGATGAAAAATGGAAAGATGTGCTTTAAGCTCCTGGTGAAAGTTGTATATTAATGTAATGAATAAACTTGGCCCTATAAGCTTGCTATAGAATAGTGTAAAACTACAAATAAAATTGTTTGGAGAACAGGTTATTAGGTGTGCTTTATTAAAGAATGTGATACTTGGAGAAAGTGCTAGTAGATTCCTTTTACTATTTATTGCTAGAACAGATAATGCTGCTCATTAAGAAATAAAGTGAAAATACAGCAGCCAGTATAGCAGTAAAAGTAAAAATAAATATAAATCCTTCAAGTTGAACTCAACTCCTTACAATGCATGGACAAGTCCATGCTGGTTTCATAGCAATAGTATGTACTTAGTATTGTATTATAATATTATATTATAATAAGTAATATAATAAGTATTGTACTTAGTGTTTAGGACAAAATAAATAAATACAAAATAAATAAAATGGTCTGCTATTACCCTCTTATCGGATTTTTTTCAACTGTGCATTCCTGAGTTCTGGAGTTTCTAATATTCTTTCATCCAAGCACTGATTAGATCTGACTCAAGTTTTTCTAAGATCAGTAATGGTTAGATTCTGCCATTTGCTATGACGGTTTAATAAACCCATTGTTTAACATTAATATTTTACAGATATATCTTGTTTTATTTTCAAAAGTCAAAACAATTTATATGGGGATCTTTATTTGTTCTAATTCTACAACAACATCATTGATGCCTTCATTCTTCACTATAAATTAACTTAATCATATTTTGCAGCATTATTTCTATCTCTGATCTTCAATCTCAGCGTAAACCTTGCTGTAGTCGTTTAACCTCGAGTTCTGATGAATTCAGAGAATGGACCCACCAAAATGAAGCTATTTTGCCTGACCAGAAATATTTTGAACAAACCCGCTTGATGCTCATAGGTTACTTGAGAAGTGAAACACCAGGAAAAAAAGATAAGATGATGGATGGAAGTGTTTATTTGCAAGATAACACTGGAGCACTTCCCTGTGTGGTATGGCATTAAGATGTTCTGCTGTTTATCTATCCAGTGCTGCTTAGGAGAGAGACATTATAGTTCTGAGCGGAAAGTAATAAACTTGTGAAAGTGAAGATTGTGGGCCTTTAAAATATTTCGCATTGTGCACTGGGATACATACTGGGTGAAAATATTTACAGACCCCTCGCATCCTGGACATAAACTGTTTCAACTCCTACCCTCAAAACGACGCTATAGAGCACTGCACACCAGAACAACTAGACACAAGAACAGTTTTTTTCCGAACACCATCACTCTGCTAAACAAATAATTCTCTCAACACTATCAAACTATTTACTGAATCTGCACTACTATTAATCGTCTCATAGTTCCCATCACCAATCTCTTTCCACTTATGACTGTATGACTATAACTTGTTGCTGGCAATCCTTATGATTTATATTGATATATTGACCATCAATTGTGTTGTAAATGTTGTACCTTGATGAACGTATCTTTTATGTACACTGAGAGCATATGCACCAAGACAAATTCCTTGTGTGTCCAATCACACTTGGCCAATAAAATTCAATTCTGTTCTATTCTATTCTATTCTATTCTATTCTATTCTATTCTATTCTATTCTATTAAATAGAATAGTGCAGCTGGATCAGGACCAAGCTTTTAGTTTCTTGCAATCATCCACTAACTCGGGTGTGCTCACAAACAGGAGTTGGAGACATATCCCTCCATGCTTAGCAACTGATTTTTGAAGTGACATTGATTCCAAGATTAACAGCCAAATATAGTATTTTTAAAAAAAAACATATAAAGCAACAGTTTGGAGGATCAAATACAGTTCTAGTTATCACATACACTCATGTAGTTTACTAGACTATTTATTCACTTGTTTTCTGCTTGGTTCATTCATGCTGCTAGTAAATACTAAAATGAAGGAAGCTGAATTTTCCTTCCTATCCAATAGGATTTATCTAGAAACACTTAATATGTTGTTTTGGAGAGGGGCAAGTAAATCACTTCACTGTGTAGTAGAGTTAATGTGCATTAAATCTGAATGGGATTAGCATGATAGCTATTTCTTTATGTTTCTACAATTTTCAAATAAAAGGCTATTGCTTTTGTACAGTTAATGTCACTTTTTCTCTTTTTGGGCAGTTCCTGCATTTTAAGCTGGAGTGGCTAGAACATCTGTCACTCTTCCCTAGTTGGATATACGTTCCCCAGATAGGCGAGGGCACAACTGGGTATTTGGAGATCCTAGAAGATCCAATTCAAGTACTGTCTGGACCAGATAAAAATCTTAATACCATCCCTGTTTTGTACCCTGGGACAGCTGCAGACCTGCTCAGTGCCAGGTAAAGAAAGATTTACTATTATTTAGGCTTTTTGATCATTCCTTTTCTTTCCCTAATCATCCATTTTCGGAGACAGCCTTCTTAATTTAAATGCACATTTTCTAGGAAATGTTCTAGATGTCCATTTTCTAGGCTTCTTTAAAGAGATACTGATGGGTGCAACTTGTGCCACTCACAATTGTTGAAACACCTTTTGCATTTGGGAAAGCATTTTCCATTGAATAGCTGCACATCCCTATCTGCAGGTATTCACTTTTGTGCAACTTTTTGAAGTAATCTACACATCCTTGAATAATGGAAGAAGTTTTGATTGTCCCCCAAATAAGATGTGTTAGGGTTGAAGTTCTGTTCTGCTGATTAAGTAACAATACTGATTACATTAGAGTGCATTGGATCAATGTGAATCACATTCAATTTAATTATTTATGAAATTTGTCTATTACTTAAAACCAATCCTACTCTAGATAGCTTACAAAACATAATAAAAATGCGATACAAAATCAGAATAAGGATGAATTTAAATAATTCCATTTAAATTCTCAATTAATGCTAAACATAATAGGCTAAAATATGGAAAAAAGTTCTCTGGCTACAATTGAACACCAAAGGTTTTCTAGAAGAACCATGTTTTTATCTTCCAGAAGACTATGAAGTTGGGTGCCATTGGTGCTTCAAGAGACAGGCTGCTGCACAGACCGTGCACCATTAGCTCCCCCTCATTATAGCTAACAGATTGGGAACCTTAGGTGCTCCTACTTAAATATTAATAGCAAAGTATTTGAATTATTCTGGTGGTACTACTTTATGAATGGACTGTAGTTTCACTACAGCAGGAACCAAGGAAGTGGGTAGAACTGCCTGGAATCTAATATCAGCCACTTACCTGCCTATAGGTAATGGGACTTGCAGATTCCTGCTGGCTTCCCATTGACTTAATTGTGGGAAGTGGTGGGAAGTTGATGACCATGGGATTAACAACAGCAACTGGGGCTATAGGGTTTGCTGTCAATATGTGATAATGGTTGGGCTTTACAACCATATCACTTGACAATGGAAATTCCAATTCCAATTGCCATCATAAGTCAAGGACTATCTATAATGGAACAATAATAGCCATCACTCTCTCTTGCTTAATGACTGCAATTAGGACTGGCAACTCTCACTAAGTGATAGTCATTGAGCAATATATCATATGACCACAACTTGCAATTTTACAGTTGGTTTCTCTATTGACTCTTGTCTGAAGCCAGCTATGAAACACACAAAAGGCGATCACTTGATTGTGGGATGCTGCCACAGATTGTAAAATTACATTCTCCTAATAAGTTCAGATGGTTGCTAAAAAGGACAGTGGTTAAGTGAGGACTACCTGTAATCTCATTACCTGTTACTAGTGGCCATTGCTGCAGGGTCAGTCACCTCATTCAGAGAGCAAATAGAGGAGACCAAAGCATTGATAAAGAGAAAAAACAGGACTCCCAGACTCCAGTGGGAGCTATTGAGCAATTGAGATAGAACTAGAGCAGGGGTGTCAAACTCAGGACCCACGGGGTGGATGTGGCCCACGATGTAGTCAGATCCGGTCCATGGGGCCGTCCTGGAAAATGTAAGGGGCCAGCCCACATTGCTTTGGCCCAGTCTACTCGTGTTGCTTCAGCCTGGTCTACTCGCATCGCTTCAACTCGGTCTACCCAATGCGAAGTGGAAACATCAGGCCAGCGTGGATTTGCCCAGACTACCCACATTCTTTTGGCCCGGTTTACCCAGTGTGAAGAGGAAACATTGGGCCAGTGTGGCTTCAGCCCAGTCTACTCAATGCAAAGAGGAAACATGCCAACAGTTTGGGGAGTGGCATCAAGCTGGCCACACCCACCCAGTCAACCACACCTGCCTGGCCCCCGTGGTCAACCACAGCCCTCAATGAAATTGAGTTTGACACCCCTGAACTAGAGTCTCTGGAACTTGTGCAAAAGGAGGAAGCATTTTTGGGTTCAGCTGTCTCAGCCAATTGCTGCCAAGATTTCAGTAGGCTGCTCTTTTATAAAACAGTGTTTTGTAGTTTCTTTTCATCAGTAGTAGAATTTGATTCGTATCAGCCAAGGGATTGATTTTTTCCCTAAACTTTGGGAATAACCACTAAACATCTACATTCCCCTACATTTGGGAGGTAGGTCTCAACTGAATAAGGTCCAGTTTGGAACTTGATAATGAAATTGTAATACTGGTTACTAACATTCATAAATCGTAAGTTGGGTTACAGTGAAAAGAGATTGAGTTCATGTCCATTTTGTGCAATTTTGCAGCATCTAGTTGGCTATGATTAGAAAAAATGCCTTACAAAATGTACATTTTGCTGATCTGCCAGAACTCTCTTTTTGCTTTTTTAGGCCTCAGAATAAAAATACAGCAAAGGTGAATGTGGCAGGGGAACTAGACAGGTTGACTACTATTCTCTATTTCAACCAAAAGAGTTTCTTCTTCCTGTTCCTGAAGTGTTTTAATTCTTCTGCTTGTGTTCCAGTGGTAATACAAGTATGTTTATTTACTGTATGTTTATTTTATCCTTTAATCAAATAAGAGCTATGTCTTTTCTTAAATTACTATAGAAAAGTTAGTTGATGAACAACTACTATGACGAATTATGAGGTTCATAGGCTAAGATATATTGTACATATTTTTGAGGAAGTAGAAGTTGAGTTGATCTGCTAGGATGTTTGGAAGAGGAGGATTTTGCTAATCATGCATCACAACCAGTGCCGGTTGGTTTTCTTCATGACTGGGCTTGGGAATAGTAGCATCTAATTATACATGGATCGCCTGACAGTACTGCTTGTAGATTACAGTGCTGTTTCCCTTAAAGGAGTCCATACAATATATTGGAAGGAAAAACAATAAAGCAGTCTCCAGTGACAATATGGAATAGGCCTTCATTGATACTGAAATATGTACTTCAAGTGAATCAGGAGGCATTCCAAACCTCCACAGCTGTTCTTATAGGCACTGAATTTTGATATTCTTCCTTATTTCTCTATCCTAGAAAACTCCCCACTTGGTTTGGCATCATGCCCTACAACTGGGGCACAGATATGTCCTAACTGACTTGAAGATATCTTGCCTCAAAAGTGCTGGACAGAGTGTTTTCAGAACCAGCTCTTCCTCATGCCTTCTGCCTTACTGCAAAGAACAAACAAAGGAGCAATGTCTGGATGTAACGTCACAAGGAAGATCAATGGTACCAGTTTCCATTATGCCTTCTATACAGCCTAAGAGCTTATTGAAAGTGCAGAAGGAAGAAATGATACTGGGTCCTGTTAGAAAATCTGAGCTCATCTCATATACAGTAAGTAAATTGTGACACCTATACAAAAAAACTTTGTTCTGAACTTACATTTGAAAATTTCTTCAGACTCCAGTAAGCAGTACAAACTATCGCATAACCTTTCATTATTCACTTTTCAGGGTACTATCACTCAAGTGTTAAATGCCCAAGCTGGCCTCTACGAACTAGATAACAAACACATACTTTGTCTTGCTTATCGGCAGATGTTGAATACTGGCTGTGGATTCCGACCAGGAGCATGCATAGAGGTGAATTGGCTTGGAGTAGTTTACAGTCTCCATTAGAAATGCGGTTTTAAACAAAGTAGACTGTTTGAAAAGAAGTTAAGAGGTTGGCGTTGTCATTCTGCTTCTAGCTGAAATACAGTTATGACAGGAGAGCTTTCTGATTTAAAAGCAAGAAATCCTTACTGAAGAAGGATGTATTCTGACAAGGATTGTGTATTATGTTGACCAGTGTAGTTTTCTGACTGACTGTAAAGCCAAAATGGAATAGCTACTGTGTGAAAATGGTTGGAAAGATTTTAAAAAAACCCTTCAAATGTTTTTTATGCTTTACATGTTAAGCTTCGAGATGTCCATCTTCTGGAGATGCCTTTACCTTCTATTCCTGCTGCTTTTGGAGCTTGTCTACATACTACCATTGTGCTAAAGAGTTTTTCAGCATACAGCGTATTACATCAGCCTGTAAACTGCTTTGGAAATCATTATCTGCAACTCCTCTTGCGTTATAATTTAAGCCTGCCACTTTATCTTTATCTGGTCAACTTGCTGGAAATATTTGAACAAAGGTGTGTGTGATTAAAACTGATGGCATATGATAATATGTATTACCTTTCTTCAGTCAAACATTTAAGGATTGGTGCTAGTTTTCTATAATATAAGACAATGTAATTTTTCCTGCAGTTTAAGACTAAAAGAATGAATATATGCAATCCAATGCACATACTCAGAGAGGCTCATGTATGCACCTCTGCAATTACATGCTGCACACATTCACATGCAAACTGAATTCTCAGGAATAGCAGCCAGGATACAAGTCTCCACATACTCTGGTCACAGGCTGTGGAACCCTCAACACTGCAAAGATAGGCTCAAGAAATAAAGTAGTAGTTTCCGGACAGACGGCCCTCAGAGTTAGTGAATAGGACAGTAGCAGCTGATTTTTGCCAGAGAATAAGTTGTATTTAAGAGAGTTTGAAGCTCTGAGAGGGAGCAAAGAAAATTAATATTTTTTTGTTTATACTGCAATTCATAAAAGATCCAAAGGTGCTTTTTCAAAAGGTAACTGGACTTTGTTTTTCCTTGAAGACATTTCGCTTCTAGTCCAAGAAATATCTACAGTTCTTATTGAATGGTGGAAGATGGAAGGATGCGTATTCCTTGCAGTCATCTGGTCAATGTTTCTGAGAGTCGTTGAGATCACTTGGAGGTGTATCTGCCCTTAGGGTCTCCTGAATAGTGCAAATGAGTGTGGAACCTTCTTAAACTTCTCTTAGTTGCAGACATTTCATTATTGAACTAGGTAACATATTTAGTGCTAGGCCTAATTACCTGATGTTACCTAGTTTGGTAATGAAACACAGCCAAGCTGAGAACACCAAGGATGCCACAAACCTGAGCTACAGAAGCAAAGATCTATTGTAAGATATATTGCAGAATATAAAAAGTGGATTTAAATTACGTGGCAGTAGACTCCAGTTGAACTTTAAGAAAGCCCTCCTAGAACAATTTGGTAGCAAAACAAATTACCCAAAAGGACTTCCTTTTATTAGTTGTGTCCAAGCATAAGACAACCCTTATTTATGGGTGTTTTTAATCTGGATTCCTCCACTGAGCAGATGGTTGGATTTCAGAGCCTCTGTGACCCTTTCCAAGTCTGTGATCATATTCAAACAGTATGCAAGGCCTAGAACTTCCCTACATTGTATACGCCCAAAGAAGCATTTTTTCATATGCTGGTGAATAGCAATGTCTAAATTATAGGAAAGTGATTATTATACACAGTACAAATTTTGAGATAAATTTTGAGCACTTATCAAATCTCTAAATTTGTTTGATTTTAACATTATTGTGGGCTCATGGTCACTAGTAATATTAGCTGCGTTTCTTAGAGTTGAAATATAGAACATCCGAAGAGCACCAGGTTTTTTGAGTACAAGGACTAAAATAGGTTCAAGAAATTACGTTGAAAGTTACTTTGAATTTGTTCTTTGTCCTATTTTATGTTCTTCAGATTTCCCCCCCCCCCAAATTTTCTTCATCTGAAATTCATTTCCCCTCATTATATCTCTGAAGAATGTAATGTTATCTTAAATCTTTCTAGGTTTTGTTGTTTTACTCAGCACCAAAAGTTGCAGCTTTGCTTTAGCCATCATTCTCAAAGACTAATAGAGAAGTTTATTGTTCCTATTCTGAATTCCCTGCTGCTACCCAAGAAGCAGGAAAGAAATTTCCATGCAGAGATCCTGGCAGAAAAGCACAATTGTCTCCTAGACCAGGTAATACCTTTTTCCATAATCCTGTGTACTTAACTTCTATGCGGACATAACTTAACTCCTAAACTTTTTCCTAGTACCAGATTCTGGAGCCACCATGTCAAATTCCACATTTTGTCCAACTGTATAGTCTGGTTGAGAGGAGCTGCTGGGAAAGCTGTGGTCCATTGCAGCAGTTGCATTCTGCCTCAAAGATCTGCAGCCTAAATATCCAAGAACTAAATTGCAGATTGGCCCAGAACTACTGCATTTTATCAGCTGAATGTTTTCATCCTCCATTGGTAAGTATGACATTTATCTTCTGAAAGTTTGGGAGAAATAATAGTTTTTGTTGTATAGTAAACTCAGAGAATAAACATGAATTTACTCACTCCCCCTGTATTGTCCGTGTGTATTGACTCCTGGCAGATGCAAGGACAAGTCCCTGTTTTTTGCCAAGATTTCAAAAGCGATTTGTCCAAGCCTCCTTCCTAGGGCTGAGAAAGAGCGACTGGCCCAGAGTCAACCAGCTGGCTTTGTGCCTGACTAAAACTCACAGTTTCCAGTCTAATACTTTCTAGCCTAATACTTTAACGAATATATCAAATTAGTTATCAGACTTGCCTCAGCTAGGTCCCTAGGAAAGAAAGACCCTTGACTCCATCTGATTGAAGTGATAGGTTCTTTTACTAAGTATTAGTGGTTGCAAACAAAGCAGGCTAGAACTAACATTCCCACACAAAAGATTTAAAAAATTTCCTCTTCCTCCCGGCCCTTCCCCCTTGACCAGTTCATCCTTACCCAATGGTGTGCCCATAGGTGTTTTGGGAACCGCTTAGACGTTTGGTGCAATTCACATTCCTTTTTCAGGCTCTGTGTCCTTGAAGCCTGGAACAAGCTGGTACTCGCATCTCTGGGTTTCTGTCAAGCTTGTCATCCACTCTCCCTTTTGATCACCTCTACTCCTTACATGCCAATTGCCTATTTCCTCTCCTCCCCCCACCTCCAATGACTGATGGCAGAATGCCAGTGAAGCATCAAGCTGAAGAGGCAGATCTGACACTAGTTCTCTGGTACTGTAAAAAGTTTTGTTGTTTAGATACTCCTAGAAAAATAAGCAAAAGAGTATTTTTATAAGCATATAACATAATTAGTGAATAATTTTGTTCTTTTCTTGTCAATGGCTAATAATAATCTTTTATTTTTGGGGTGGGAGGATAGCTGTTGCTTGGAGTGCTGGAATATTCCAATAGTGGTTCCCTCCAATTACGAGACAAAAGTAACAGTCTTCCTTGTGTAATATTCCACAAAGATTGTAGACCGTTCACAGACACATCACTAATAGGTATGTTCAGTATTTATTTTACTTTTATCTATAATTTGTGGGAAATATAAAATAATGGCCAATATTAATAGCAACTATATTTTTAGATTCTACAGAATATTAGAGTAGAAACTGCCAGTTCTTGTGCAAATTCAAGATAGTATCTGTTCTGACACAGCCTTAGCAGAACCAAGAAACAGACTCGTTGTTCCCACAAACCCCTCTTTATTTAGCTCCTGTGAATTACTGGCATTCACACAGTGAAAAGTCCAGGCAATAATCCTTCAAAGGGTTAATTGCAATAATAGACCTTATCAGTTCCTTGGGATACTTGCCAGGCCAGGAGCTTCCAGTCACAAAGCTGTAAATTAAGCTCTGGCAAGCAGTCTCCGAGGCACGAACCATGATAAGCAAATCATCTGAAAGAAATCCGAACGGTTGTCTCCTGCAACCACCCCTCCCCTTTCCTCCTATTCATTCCCCTGCCAGGGAGGGAGCATTCAGCATCCACATGTGCCTTTCTTCCCGAGTCGGCTCCTTGTCCTCAGTTGTTCTCTCCTAACAACTCTGTGCAGGCGGGCATCTGGAACAGGCCCCAGCTGTTTGTCCTTCCCACTTATGTCCGACTCTGAAGGCAGCTGGGAAATGTTGGATGGCCCTGCCTCTATCTCTGCTTCCAATGCAGAGCATCCATCAGAGCCTTCCCCGGACTCCAGGACTGGCCCAAGTTCTTCCCCAACCTCCTCATCGAATCTGCTGCCAGCTCCACTGTCAGCTGGCAGGCCACAACAGTATCCATCACTGGTTACAAAAGACAGAGTTTTGAAAGAAAAACTATATTATTGCTATAGAAAATGAAGCTACTCATTAAGTTGCCTGGCTGTTAGTCCAGCGGCCCCCAACCTTTTGAGCACCAGGGACCGATTCCAGGGCGAAAGGTTCTCCATAGTCTGGAGGGTGTGTGTTTTTGCATGCTGCCTGCATGCCATGGATGGGGCTTCTCTTGTTTGCACAACTCAGTTGCTGGCATGCCGCAGAGAGATGCCAGTTCATGAGCTGGCGGTTGGGGACCCCGTGGTAGTCCATGCAATTTTAGCTGATAATCTTATTTTTTATATTCCTATTTAGTTATTTGATACTGTTTATGTAGCTGGAAAAGAGAAAAGTATCAGCAGACTTGAGGAAATACAAGTTTGCAGAAGTGTAGAACATTGTTTTTAAGGAAACAATTTTAACCAGCTCTGCCATAAATAAAATGAAAGTATTCTCTTTCTATTGTGAGATGATTTTGGAGAAAAAGAGAACTTCTCTTGTGATCTAGGGATCTACAGAAGCCTAAGATTTTATTTAAAGACATTTTAAAGATAAATTTTAGTTGACAGTTGGAAGCATCTCATGCTGTATATACATAAAATGTTTACCAGCTATTTAATTTTGATGCCCAACCGTCAGCAGAGTGACAATAGCTCTTCTGCAAGCAGTGTGCTATTTGCACAGCATGCAAATACAAGTGAAAGTAGCTGCTTCTGAACACTGATGAAGAGGGAAAGAGAGGCAGAAGAAGTTATCTGGGCAATTGCACCAACAGTATGCGCAGAAGAGAAGTTTCCAATCATTGCTGAACTTCAGGGTTGTGGGAGACCCATTGTGCACTTTTCATCTCTGAATCCAGAAACTAGATGCAGAGCGCAAATGGCCCTAAAAGTTAACTCAATATAGCACTTGTTTTACTACAAAAGCTAAAATTCTCTATCACATTGTTGAAATGAAGCATTGCTGATATTCCTTTAAATCAAGCATTTCAAAGAAAGAGATTCTCCAATAGTACATAATGAATATTTTCATCTGATGAGGTTGACTTATTTTTGCTAATCAAAACAAAAGATGCTTCTAATACATATGCTCAGTAGCTACAAGCAACCCCAAACTTATTATAATAGAGACATGACAACATTGGCCTTTTTCTCCTTTCTTTTTGTTGGCATTAGCTAACAATATCAAGAGTAAAATTTCAGAAAATAATAAAAGCATAAATTAAAGATAAATATTGATGATGAAGGATCTAAAGAACTTACCTCCTTCAGAATCAATGGTGAAATATATACAACAGTATAGTTCAGTATCAGGATAAGAATCAGATGATGAAATTAACCTATTTGAAGAGGAAAAACCTCTGAAACAACAGCAGGGTTTAATGCTAATATTAAACCAGTGAAGTACTTGGAAATTTACTGAAATAGAATAAAACGTTTATTCAAAAATCTTTACCAATTTGGAAAAATATAACAGCTGATACTTTAAGATGGAGAAAGTTAAGCCTATCTTGATTAGAAAGAATTTTGGTAGTAAAATGAGCTTCCTACAAAAGTTTAATTATTTATTTGAAATTATTCTAGTTAAAACTGAAGAAGGGATATTGATGAGTGACAAAAATAAATAATCAACTTTATGTGCTCAAATTAAAATCCCAGGATCAAACT
Organism: Ahaetulla prasina; assembly: GCF_028640845.1. NCBI lineage: Eukaryota > Metazoa > Chordata > Lepidosauria > Squamata > Colubridae > Ahaetulla > Ahaetulla prasina. The sequence goes on from NC_080540.1 coordinate 190,168,485, forward strand.
CCCAATTCTGAAAGATGCAACATTTAATTGAATTTATTTGATTTGACATTACCACCCACTTCAAAAGACTATTGTGGCTTAGAAAATCTACAAAAAAGTAAAACATTTAAAACTATTGAAACATAGCCCTGACTAAAACAACTAGAATGAGACACAGTAGAAAAATTAGAATGACACAGAATAGAAAAATACAAAAGGTCCACCAATAGATCATACCAGCATTAACTCTTGATGGGAAGAAACAATACGAGGTAAGCATTTCTTCAGATAATCAGGCCGTATGCCAGGAAGGGCTTTAAAGGTAACAACCAGCACCTTGAGTTGCACTTGGAAACCTACTGGCAGAATATACTGGTTGTGTTAAATTATACTATCAAGCTAGTTGTTTGATCTGGATTACAGATTGTATTGTATCACCATATGATTGGGCTACAATGGAAGGAGCAGGACTCTCAGGAGGTCTGCATAAATATTTCTGGTGTGACATAAGTAGAATTTTTTCTATGGCATAAAAAAACCCATTCAATTATAAATAGCCTATTAAAAGTGTGGGGAAATTTAACTTTATTAAAAATAAGTTCTTTTGAGACTTTTTCCCTAAAATGGTCAGAGATATTCTAATTGATTTCAGTATCTTTAAGCAATGCAGTTCAGAAATAAACTATATAAACAAAGTGATTTTTTAGAGATTTGAACAAATTTGAAACACTTATAACACAATACATTTGCTAGTTTATGTGCAAGTTGTTCCTGAAATAGGATGTATTTCTCAGCCACATCTATCATAGGGATAGAGATGTAAGAAAATATTAGAGAAAGGAAGTGCTGCACATCATCTTGAGAAAGTTGGAATATAAATTTGATAAATAAGTCTTGACTGTTTGGATCTGAAGTTCAGTGAAGTGTTCATCTTTTCTGATATGAATGAAGGCTCTTCTGTCCTCTAAGTCATCATTTCTTTGAAGTGAGAGTCTTTATACTTATCCTTTATACCTTTCTGTCCTTTGGAAAACAGATGTCTGTCTTTATCTTCAATGAATAGAGATAGGGAGATTGCAGAGTTTATAATAGTGTGTATTAAAGAAATAGCAAGAAAAATCATAAGTAAATTATTCACTATTTGCGATGAATGAACTATTTTTCTTCTTTCTTACTTTAGCAAAAGTGCCTCTGACCAATTTTAGCTTCAGGTGTAAAGACAGAGAAATAAGGAATTTCTCGACTCAACTGCCTGGCTGGATGGTGATCTGCTCGGCGACCTCAGGGTGTTCGCGGTCACTGAGTTCCGGGCCAGGAGAAGAGCAGAGTCGGCGGAGATGGGCGGGAAATGGGTGGGGCGGTGATACCTGGCCTATCATCCGGCCTATCGTCCGGCCTGTCCCCCAGCCTTTCCCAGGCAGCGTTTATGGCAGCGTTTATTCTGGCTTTTCCGGCCTTTTGTGGCGACAGTGTCGGCAGTATGGCAGAGGGTCGTTTTGAACTGGACCCTAACAACTTAATTCAGGAATCCCGGCTTAACATTGGCTTAAGCAACGGATGTCAGCATCCCGCCGGGATCCCTATGGGCCCCATGGAGTGGAGGATTTCATCTGGACCTGCTGAGACGGTTATCAGACTGGCTATTTCCTCCTTGGTGGCCTGCGGATGGGATGGTGCCAAGGATTCCTTGAGAGCAGTTATCTTGCTTTACCATCTTTATCATGCTTTCTATCTTGTCTTATCATCTTTATCATCTGTGGGCTCCACGTGGCCCTTAACATGACTGCTGTAACATCACCAGTGCTGTACCATCATCAGTGACATTGGACGAACTCTTTCTGGGCCCGATATGAGATTGAGATATGAGATATTCTTCATTGGAACTCCGTCATCTGCGAGGTGCCCCCGCCTCGCAGAAATGGCCCTCTACGTTATCGAGGGCCTATCTCAATGAAGGGTTTTGTGACCCAGAGAGATAGCATGCATCGAAGAAGAACCTTTGGGGGTTTTTTAATAGGTTTTTAAATAAGGGATTTTTAAAGGGGGGGAGGGGAGTGACGGGTAGGGGGAGTGGCCCGTCGGGGAGGGTATGTCCAGTCCCAGCGTTTGCTCACGGCACTACTTCATCTGGTCCGAAGACAGGGGGGGAGGGGGGTATTCAGAGCGTAGATTGTTATTCCATTGGTACGGTAAGTGGGAGAGGCAGATATGGCGGAGGCAAGGGGCCGTATCGCTCTCTGGGAGCACGTGTTCGATGTTTAAAAGCGATCACGTGCTCCGGCCCCTCAGTCCTTACTCGTTCCCCGGATGGTCAGGATCCTCAGAGCTTGGGTCTTCGACTGATGTTGTGCAATGCCCGGTCCGTGGTTAATAAGGCTCCCTTGATTTGGGATCTCATTCAGAGGGAGTCCGCAGACTTTATGAGCATTACGGAGACCTGGTTGGGCACAGAGGGGGGTGTACCCCTGGTTGAACTGTGCCCTCCGGGTTTCCGTGCATTCCATCAGCTGAGGGCCCAAGGTAGGGGTGGGGGGGTGGCGGTTGTGATTAAAGAAAGTCTAGAGCCGAGGGAGTCCATTGTGCCTCAGATAGCTGGCTGTGAATCCCTCCTTGTGAAGTGGGGCCATAGGAATCAGATGGGTTTGTTGATCGCGTACCTGGCTCCTTGCTGCGTGACTACAGCCCTGCCTGAGCTGCTAGAGGTGCTTGCCGGGGTGGCGGTTGAGATTCCCAGACTTTTAGTCATGGGGGATTTCAACTTGCCATCGGCCGGCTCGTCATCGACGGTAGCTCAGGAGTTCATGGCCTCCATGATGGCCATGGACCTGATTCAAGTAACTGATGGCCCTACACACACGGGGGGAGGCACACTAGATCTGATTTATATCTCTGGACAGTGGATTAATGATCTGGAATTAGGAGATTTAGTGATGGAACTGGTGTCATGGTCGGATCATTTTCTCCTTCGCCTGGACTTTCGGACCGCCGCTCACCATCGCAGGGAGACGGAGCCAATTCGTTGGTTCCGTCCCAGGCGCCTGATGGACCCTGAGAGGTTCCGGATGGAGCTTGGGCCGTTCCCTGAGGATCTTGCCCACGGCACGACTGAAGAACTAGTTGCGGCCTGGGAACGGGCCGCGACTGGGGCTTTGGACCGTGTCGTGCCTTTGCGGCCTCTGACCCGGCGTAGATCTCAATTGGCTCCTTGGTTCTCTGAGGAGCTGAGAGAGATGAAGCGTTGGAGAAGACGCCTAGAGAGTACTTGGAGGTCTAGCCGTTCCGAGGCTGATCGGACACTAGTGAGATCTTTTACTAAGACCTACCTAATGGCAATGAGGGAGGCGAAACGTTCCTATGTTTCCACCCTCATTGCATCGGCAGATAACCGCCCGGCCGCCCTGTTTCGGGTGACCCGCTCCCTCCTTCACCAGGAGGGGCGGGATGACCCCCTGCAGGGACATGCTGAGGAGTTTAACGGTTATCTATACGATAAAATCGTTCAGCTTCGGGATAGCTTAGACCAAAATTGCGATGATCCAAGTGGGATGACGGAGACACGTCTTGTTGAGGTTGTTTGGGATGAGTTTGAGTCTGTGGCTCTCGAGGACGTGGACAGGTTGCTGGGGAGGTTGCATGCAACCACATGTTTACTAGACCCGTGTCCTTCCTGGCTGGTGCTGGCTACCCAGGAAGTGACACGAGGTTGGCTCCAGGGAATTATAAATGCTTCATTGTTGGAGGGGGTTTTCCCCGCTGCCTTGAAAGAGGCGGTGGTGAGACCCCTCCTCAAGAAGCCTTCCCTGGACCCAGCTATTTTGGGAAATTATCGTCCAGTCTCCAACCTTCGCTTTGTGGCGAAGGTTGTAGAGAGTGTGGTTGCATGGCAGCTTCCCCAGTACCTGGATGAAGCTGTCTATCTAGACCCGTTCCAGTCCGGCTTTTGGTTCGGACATAGTACGGAGACAGCTTTGGTCGCGTTGGTAGATGACCTCTGGAGGGCCAGGGATAGGGGTTGTTCCTCTGCCCTGGTCCTATTAGATCTCTCAGCGGCCTTTGATACCATCGACCATGGTATCTTGCTGCACCGGTTGGAGAGCTTGGGAGTGGGAGGCACCGTTTATCGGTGGTTCTCCTCCTATCTCTCCGACCGGTCGCAGACGGTGTTGACAGGGGGGCATAGGTCGACCGCGAGGCGCCTTACTTGTGGGGTGCCTCAGGGGTCGATTCTCTCGCCCCTCCTGTTCAACATCTACATGAAGCCACTGGGTGAGGTCATTAGTGGTTTCGGGGTGAGTTACCATCTGTACGCTGATGACACACAGCTGTACTTCTCCACCCCGGACCACCCCAACGAAGCTGTCGAAGTGCTATCCCGGTGTCTGGAAGCTGTACGGGTCTGGATGGGGAAAACAGACTCAAGCTCAATCCTTCCAAGACGGAGTGGCTGTGGATGCCGGCGCCCCGGTACAGTCAGCTGCAGCCGCGGCTGACTGTGGGGGGCGAGTTATTGGCCCCAATGGAAAGGGTGCGCAACTTGGGCGTCCTCTTGGATGAGCGGCTGTCGTTTGATGATCACTTGGCGGCCGTCTCCAAGAGGGCTTTTTACCAAGTACGTTTGGTTCGCCAGTTGCGCCCCTTCCTTGACCGGGATGCCTTATGCACGGTCACTCATGCTCTTGTCACTTCCCGTTTGGATTATTGCAATGCTCTCTACATGGGGCTGCCCTTGAAGTGCACCCGGAAGCTGCAGCTAGTCCAGAATGCAGCTGCGCGGGTAATAGTGGGAGCAACCCGTTGCTCCCATGTAACACCAATCCTGCGCAGTTTGCACTGGCTTCCTGTGGTCTTTCGGGTGTGCTTTAAGATTTTGGTTACCACCTTTAAAGCGCTCCATGGCTTAGGGCCCGGGTACTTACGGGACCGCCTGCTGTTACCTTATGCCTCCCACCGACCCGTACGCTCTCACAGAGAGGGCCTTCTCAGGGTGCCATCCGCCAGACAATGTCAGCTGGCGGCCCCCAGGGGCAGGGCCTTCTCTGTGGGAGCTCCTACGCTTTGGAACGAACTTCCCCCTGGTTTACGTCAAGTGCCTGATCTTCGGACCTTTTGCCGTGAGCTGAAAACACATCTATTTATTCAAGCGGGACTGGCCTAATTAAATTTTAATCTGGGGTTATTTATATTTTTAGGGTTTTTAAACTATTTTAAATGTTTTAAATTTTTTAAATTTTTGGGCCATTTTGTAATATGTTTGTTTTAGTCTTGTTTTAATTTATATATTGCGTTTTTTATTTGGCTGTACACCACCCTGAGTCCTTCGGGAGAAGAGCGGTATAAAAATCGAATAAATAAATAAATAAATAAATTGTAGCTCATTATACCTGAAGCTAGAATAGGTCAGAGGCACTTGTTAAACGCCAGACAAATCGGGAGATCCAGATGGTTTAAATGGGTAAAAAGATTTATTGCAGGCTTAAGGTTGCTACAAGAATTTGAACTACTAACAACTAAGGGAAATTAGAGGATATAAGAATAGGAGGAATTCAAGGTGGGCTGTGCTTATATCTCTTGTGGGCATGAAGGAACTAATGACTGATGATACATTTGATCCCACTCTTGGGCTCAGCCTGGTCATGCCCTATATCACCTTTGCTAAGGTGGGTCTTGAGGAGAAATTGTTTCTTCTGCTTTCTCTGCTTTGTTTTGTATAGTAGTCAGCTTTGCTTATTAACTGATTTCATTTTTTTCAATTATAGGGTGCCTCCTCCAGGTGAATATTTTTCAGCTTATTACAGAACAGTTTCCTCAAAATGACTTTTCTTCTTCACAACAGCCAATTGCAGCCAATCATATAAAAAAAAAGAAAAGGCAGGTATCTATTTGTTTAAACTTAGAAAGTTTAAGAACATCAGACTCATAGAACGAGTCAAAGATGCAGATGAAAAAGCCAAATGTAAAATATTGTTTTAGAACTATGAAGAAACCTAATATGAAAAATGTACTAATATGACTCATGTTTAGTTCACTAAATTTTGAATATTTTCCTTTATTGTGATTTTCCCTTGATTAAAATAAACGTTCCATACCAGTTATTTTCTGTATGTTTGGAATTTGGTGTGGTCATGTGACATTGCACCTTATGACTGAATCTCTTAGCAATGAAGTTCCATTCTCAACTGGATCTCCATCTGACGAAGTTCTACCCATTCTGTTTCTCTAACTTTGTAATGAAAGTATTATTAGATTCATAATTCTGGTTTCCTAGTCTGGACTACCTTGAAGGGCTGACACATTGCAGGTGTTTTACAGTAGATCTAACCGAGAATGAAAATGGAGGAGCAACCCATTATAGGATACACTTTGTCCATTACAGAAAAATCATTATAATTAGTTGAGTGTCCTGATTCTGCAGTTTGTGTTTCTTTCTACCTATAACATCTCTAGAGCTGCACTTGTGCTACTTTTTTGCTCTTCTCTTCTCAGGCTTTATGCACAGTTTTATTTTGAGGATGTGAAAGTTCTTCATATTCCTGAAAAGAGAGCCAAAAAAAGTCCTACTATCTATCAGCAGACCTGTGATGTGAAAGACAGTGGCAGCTCAACAACTGATCTGAGACCCTCAGTAAGGAAAGCTAAAAGGAAAGGAAAGGAAACAGAAGAACCAAATACCAGGGAATCAGAACATTTCAGGAACAGTACTGAGAAGATCACCTGTGTATCTCGTCTGTTTTTGTTGATTCAAAAGGAAGGACTTGCATGGCGCAACTACCTCCACAGTTCAGAAAGCAAGTCTGAAAATGGGCAGACAATGCAACTCTGCTTTCAGGCCACAATTTTATGGATCGGCAAATCTAAGCTATGCCACAGTCTTGGAGAAAATGAAGAACAGGAGGAGCTCAAGATTATTGCTTTTGAAGAGACTAGCGAAGCCCAGCAGAAAGTAAGGATAAAAAGCAAAGTGGAGAAATGGTACATGATTGCATTCATTCAGAATGGTGCATTCCTGCTGTTCTTCTATAATCATCATTTTATTTATTTTATTTATTTATTTTGTCGAGTACATGTTAAATAATATATATAAGCATGAATTGAATATATAAAATGAATACAATTAAAGGGAACATTAGGACAGGGACGGTAGGCATGCTGGTGCTCTTGTGCACACCCCTTACAGACCTCTTAGGAATGGGGTGAGGTCAAGAGTAGACAGTCTTAGGTTAAAGTTTTTTGGGTTTTGGGATGAGACCACAGAGTCTAGTAGTGCATTCCAGGCATTAACAACTCTGTTTCTGAAATCATATTTTCTGCAATCAAGATTGGAGCGGTTCACATTAAGCTTAACTCTATTGTGTGCTCGTGTATTGTTGTGGTTGAAGCTGAAGTAGTCCTTGACAGGACATTGTAGCAGATAATTTTGTGAGCTATGCTCAGGTCATACCGAAGTTCTAAATTTTCTAAACCCAGACTTTTAAGTCTGGTGGCATAAAGTATTTTGTTGCGAGCACAGGAGTGGAGGACTCTGTGAAATATTTCTGGACGCACTCAATTGTATTAATGTCCGATATGCAGTGTGGGTAATGTGTAATTATCATCAGTTCATGAGATCCAGAATAAATAGAATGACATCAATTTGTGCTTTTTCTTTTATACTGTAGCGCTTTCATATAGAATTAAGCCTATACCTCAAAATATATTAATTAGCTCAAGATCGGATTATCTTCAGTCAGATCTATTAATCTGCTCTTGTTCTTAGTTCCAGAAATGTATAATAATTTACCCTCGTCATTTTTTTAATTCTCTGTTTTAAGTCATATGTTGTGGTTGTCCTTAAATGGACCCATGGACATTGTCATTCGCTGCTTGTCATGGTTTCACAAAAGGTGTTTTAGTTAAATACTAAGTTATCAGCCTTTGTTGTGCCCATACAGCATTCGCTATGAATAGCAAAGACAGTGCCAATCAGTTTTGGCACAATTTGGTCACTATAACACAAGCCCAGTTTTACCCCTAAGTTTGTATATGCTGTTCTATGCAAGCTAAGAACTTTAATGTAGAACTTAATCTTGCCAAACAGCATACTGTGGCTTATATCTCACCACCAACATTCTTATGGTAAAATTTGAGTTTCTTTTGTTATGGACTTTTCAAATTATTCTTCAGGTATTGTTATTGTTTCTGAAGAACTCTCTGCACTGGTTCCCATTTCTACATGTTGACCATTTGTACCAGCTCATTCTACCTCAGTGCACGGTAAGACTAAAAGAAACTGTAAAATTTATTGTTGGGCTTTTGCTGATTTACTCAGGAAGAATAAAAATCAGTGATTGGGCCTTCTAGTCCAATTTTTTGTCTTTCAAATTTCAAGATTCCTTGTAGTGGAGGTGTCTGAATCAGGGGTGAAATGCTCCTGGTTCGGACTGGCTCGCGCGATCCGGTAGCGATGGCGGCTGTTGGTTCGGAGGACCGGTAGCAAAAATCCCTGGCCTCACTCCCTGCCCCTGCTGAGCCGCACCATCAGCAGAGGGTTTTTGTTTTGTTTTTTACTTTTAAAAGCAGTTTTTCTTCAGCCAAAATATGCCTTGAAAAGTAAAAAAACCCCTCTGATGATCGCTGGGCTGAGCAGAGATCATCAAAACCCTTTAAAAGTTTTTTTTTAAAAACCCTCTTCAGCCGAAGGGGGAAAAAAAAGAGGTTTTAAAAGCCTCCTCTGGCAATGCCAGAGGAGTTTCCTGATCCTCACAGGCTTTTAAACTGACTTTTTAACAGCCCCCACTTACAAGAGCCCCCACCCATGCCCAGCCAATTCCCCCTCCTCACTTACCTATAGTTACTGCTCCTTTTGGCAACGGCATGCTTTTTCTTCAGCTACTGATTACAGTTTGCTTTGACTTCCTGCTTTGCTGAATGAGGAACTCTGGGAGTTGAAGTCCACAAACTAAGTTACTAAGGTTGGAGAACCCGATCTAAAAAAATAAATAAAAATAATAAAATAAAATATTTGTGCAGCTTTCTGAGATTTGGTATGTTTCTGTAGTGTTTCACTCTAACTACACAAACACACAAAATCTCACAAAGCTGTATGTGGCATTGTGTGTGTGTGTGTGTGTGTGTCAGTTGTGTGTGTGTAAAGTGTGAAAGTGAGGTTCCTGCTTGTTGCAGGGGCCATTTTGGGTGAAGTGCAGCTGCTTTTACATTATGTGTGAGTCAGTTGTGTTGTGTGTGTGTAAAGTGTGAAAGTTGGTTTTTGGTACCTCTTACTGTTTTGTATACCTTATTTATTATTTTTATTATTTATTGTTGGCCACGCCCACCCAGTCATCTGACCACCAAGCCACGCCCACCAATTAAGCCACAACCACAGAACCGGTAGGGAAAATTTTTAGATTTCACCCCTGGTCTGAATACTGTTTGATTCTATGGTAGGTCTCAGTTCGCTATGTGTTTTTCAGGATTTGGATATTTTTGATAAAAAGTGCTCCTCACTGGCTCCAGGAAACAAATCAAACTTGAGCTGTTCCTTTTTTCTGCCCTTCCCAGATGGGGCCTATGTGCATCATGTGAGACAAATTTCTCAGGTAAGTTAATCGGTACTTCTGAGTTTCTGCTAGTCGTTCCTATTTTGATTTGGGAAGAAAATGAACTAACAGGCTAATACAGAGTTCTAGCCATGAATAGAAGTGAACAATTTTAATGCCCGTATAGTAGGTTCACGATGTGAAGGGGCAGAGCAGTGGGTGAATATGTTTATTTTTTCTTTTTCAGCCCATGTCAGACATGTTAAAAAGGGAACAAAAAATGTTCTCCATTGCAGAAATACTCAATCTGAGGTAAAATGTATTTTCTTTTTGTTTACTGAGAGATTTAATGTGGGAATTGTAATTATGGTCTTTAAGGAAATGAAATGGAATATCCAGTGCTCTATTTTTTAAAAGTTGTACTCTTCTGGTCTGCGTTGCTAACAATTCAGTATAAACTAATTTTGAAGCACAAGATGGAAAAGAGTTGGAGAGAGACATGAGGCATATCCAGGCTGCTTGTTCACACTAAACCTAGTTTGCTTTAATTCAGTTAAAGCAAAAATTTTCTCACTTTTTGAGTGCACAAAATCATAATTTAAGATTTAGCTATCATTTACAGCTAGGTCATAATGGGATACTTGTGTATTCTGACAAATGAAGTCTTTGCAAAAACTACAACTGAAACACTCAGCTAAAAATAAGCAACCCCAAATTAAGTGCTAGCCTGCCCCCTGCCATTTCCCCTCTCTTTTTATTGTTTTTGCTGGAAGGAGAGAAGATTCTTTGAATGTGTCCCTGCATGCACATGTTTTCATGTGAGAGTGATCTGTGTATATGAAAGAATATGTACACAGAGAAGAATCTGTTTACTAAATGGGTTTTCTTATTTTATAGGGAATTAATGTTAACAAGTAGTTTTTAATTCAGTTACTATTTCTTGGGTCCTGTCTTTCCTTGGAGTGTGGCTTCTAACACATATTTAAACAATATATATGACATATACAAATATATTGGATAAGGAAATGGCAACTCCAGGATGGGTTTACATTTGAGTTAGCATTTTATCTGCATTTATTATGGCTTTCTTTAAAAGATGCTTAGGTGTGTGCTCCTTTCAGGAAAATTTCTGTTTCTGTTCAGAATCTTCAAAGTGACAGATAGTTTTGCTAATATAATAGTATTTAAATATCTACTTTTTCTTTTATGAACATGTCTAATTATTGAGGCTGTTTTTGGAGGCTGTCCTGTGTCTGGTAATAATTGAGATCTGCTTGCTGGGAAAAGATAGAAGGCATTTTCACTGTTGGAATTGGCATCTGAGGGATCTTTTTCTTACTAATGAGTTTTCCAGAAATCGCTACAGATCTTCCCTTTTAAAACATAGTTTTGCAACAGAAATAATGAAAATGTTTTTAAATGTATGGGCACAATTCAAAGTGATATTGATTGCTTAATGTTAATTTACTGGAAGACTATAGAATGAACTTAGTTTTAAGATCTTTAGGAGAACCCTTTCGCTCTGTTCCTTGATTATCAAGTAAATATTTGGTAGGCAAAGTCACTTTTCAGATAGTGTTAATATTTTAAGAAGCCAAAATTGTGCGCTTCTAATGAATGAATGAGATTGGTAGCAAACTTAAATAAACTTAAATAATTGATATATTAACTATCTTTCTTTTTTCAGTGTTTAAAACTAGGATTCAGACAGTACCTTGAAAAACCTTTTAAATTTGTTGTTGAACTGAATTTTAATTTATTTATTTTTTTTTTTTTAATTCAAAAAGTTTTACAAAAAAAATTTTTCCCCCTTTCCCACCAACCCCTCTCCCTTCACAAACCCCCTCCCCCCTCCCCCCTGGCTTCCCGGAAGAAACACAAGGTATAGTTAAAAATAAAACAAACATATGCTAAAAAAAAATTTTTCCCCAAAACTATTATACCAATTCTCCCTCTCTAACTCTGACTTCCTCCTTACATAACCAAATCCTTGAAAAAATTAACAATAAACTGTAATAAAATATATAAATCAGTAAAACAAATTATTCCTAAAATATTTAAAACCAGCTAAAGCATAAAAATCCAATCCAGTTCAAAGAATATCTCCCTTATAACTTCTATAACCATATAACCATATAATTTCCCCAAGTCCTTCTTACATAAGATCTTTCAAGAATATTCTATTTAAAATTCAATACAACAGATTATAAAATTTATAAAATTCAATAGAAAATTACAATATTATTTAATTAATTACAATATCTATTCAACTTTAGTCCTTCCTCATCAAAGTCCAGTATATCCAAATATCTAGTCTTTTATAATCACAAATTGCCTTCGGGACACTAATATTTTTGTCTATTAATATTTTAAAAACCTTGTTTCAAAATAATACTTTTGTCTCTTGCCATTTTTTGGTGCATTAATCTCTGTCTTTCCTTCGTTGCTCCTTTTAAAAGTCAATCACAATATTTCCTAGTAATTCCTTATGTCCAGAAATCCAAAAATTACTGCCGATATTCCATCAGTCCAAAAGAGAACTCTTGGGAAACATTAAGCTTGTGAGTCTTTTCCATTTGAGGAACAATCTCCTGTAGCACAAATTCAGGCAACTCATCCAAACTGTTTAAAGAAAACTTCTTTAGATCACCTTGTTTCTTCACGATCAAATCTTCATATTTATCCACTTTTATTTGTATATCCTCCATTCCATTTTCCGAATAATTGCACTGGTTAATTTGCTCCAAACTCTCATCCAAAACGTCCCCATTTTTTATCAATTTGTATTTTTGAATAATTAAATACATTCTTTCTGTGTAGTCCTGTATAACGTCCCGAACCCATTCTTCTGAAAGAACCTCCATAACAAAATTCCTGCTGAGAATCCCCTTGTAACGTACTTAAACAGCGTAATATAATCCAACAGTCCACAGTCAAACACAATAAGATAAAATCTCCATTCAGTTTCGATTCAACAGCAAAGCTCCCTTTGATGTATCGCTCTGCTTTCAGTTTCTCTAAAACGAAACTGAAGGGGGGGAGGAAGTCAGAAAATCAAAAATACTTGCAAACCAATAATTGTTCCTCACACTCTTCCGCCTGCTTTTCGTATCCACAAAAAGAAATCAATTGTTAGCAGAAGTGGACACCCTCCTCTTTTCCTGCTTTTTCAGGAGCGCAGAGAATACTGGAGGTGGGGGAGGGGTAAATAAGGGGATTCGACCGTTCAGGGCTTTGTATTACAAAAACAAAGCCCCTAGGAGAATCTACCCAAATCCTCCCCCTTGCTCTGTCTCTCTCTTTCAACCAGAGAGAGAAATGAAGCCGGGATCAGTTGTTAAATCCGGCTTCTACCATATTCAATGCGGAGTGCCATAAATTAGCACCCAACGAGGAGGGTGGCGCCACCCGGAAGCCCTGAATTTTAATTTAGAAGGTGCTGGTATCTTACTGATTTTATTTTATTTGTTATTTTTAATTTTGAGTTAATGTTTTTAATCTAGAGTTATGCTTAAAACTATAGTTTATACGGACCAGATTACCTTAATCTCTGTTTTGGATGAAAAGCAGGAAATGTAGTAAATTAAATGTTCCCTCATCAGCTCCAAAGGTTCTCTGGTCTCTTTTTCTGGAGAAATAATGGAAAGAACTTTATGTGACTCTCATTCTGGAAAGAAGACAGAAACAGATACCTGTGCTCAGAAAAAAGGTAACTATTTGGAAAATGTATAAGTATTTATAAGCATTGCTGAGACAATGCGTGTAAATTAGCTATTCAGAATATATTGGTGAGAATTACTCGGCAAGAGGAAAAATGAATTTTCTATAGCCTAGAGCTAAAATGGTGTTAGGATCAACCTGAGAGCAAACTATCTTCTACCTACTTAGGTGGCCGCTTGCCCTGGAATTATACTGTGAAGCTGAGCATAGCACCTGCACATGATTCTTCAATTCTTCTGGATATCTATATTCAAGCCGCTTTTGTGCCATATCTTTGGGGTTTGTTGCCTGGAGCTAGGATTTTGTTTCGGGATCTACAGTGTAAAATTTCCAGGTACGTCTTGAGCCCAGAGATACTGAAGCATCATGTTGTTATTCATCGTATATCATGGCATTATTGATATCTGCTTGCCTGTGGTAATACAAGTAGGCTTCAGCTTACAACCATTTGTTCAGCAACTGTTCAAAATGATACCAGTGATGAACAAGGGAGTATAGAAAAGCAAATTTATAGGATTTGTTTCACTGCTTTAGTGAAAAGGGCTCAGGCTTTGGTCTTTGATGTCTGGACTATCATGCTGCAGTTTTTACTAACGTCTTGTATTGACCACCATTTGGAATATCCACAAAATAGAAAATGTGCTTTGTTTCACACACAAAATATACTTTGACTTAGAAATCTAGTTAAGACTATTCTGAGCTGGTTCTGACTGAATTGAAACTGAGTTGCCCTGGGCTTTAGCAAAGTCCCTGAGGGACTCCTCAGGGTGCCGTCCGCCAAGCAATGTTGGCTGGCGGCCCCCAGGGGAAGGTCCTTCTCTGTGGGGGCTCCCACACTTTGGAACGAACTTCCCCCGGGCTTACGCCAAATACCTGACCTTCGGACCTTCCGCCGCGAACTGAAGACACATTTTTTCATTCGCGCGGGGCTGGCTTAAATTTTAAATTTTTAAATTTTAAATTACATAAATTTTATCGATTTTAAATTTTTTACTAATTTTAAATGGGGTTTTGGTTTTTATAAATTTTTAAAGTTCTAGGCTAATTATAATAAGTTTTTTAACTTGCATTTTAAATTGTATACTGTAGTGTCTGTATTTTATTGTTGCCTGTACACCGCCCTGAGTCCTTCGGGAGAAGGGCGGTATAAAAATCAAATAAATAAATAAATAAATAAATAAAGGTCCTACAGGATGAATCAAGCAAGACTAAGGCATCTCATCTTTTTCTCCCTTCCTTTCTTAGCCTGTGCTCTAGAGTCTGTCCAAACTTATCAGCACACCTACCTGCCTCCCACCTATCTTCTCTTGGCTGCCATTATCACTCTCGCATTTAAGTGTGGTGTGCCTGATCTTCTCACTTGCTCCCCTTGCCAGTCTTCTCAGCCCATCTTCTCCAGAACTGCCACACTTCTTCAGCTGCTGTGTACCAAAATGCCCTACCAGCTCCTTTCTCTGCCCTTCTCAGTGACAATTCGTTAATATCACTGGAAGTTCCCTGTATTGTTGATTCCATTACTGACTAGATATGAATGGGCTGCCTGTTAACTAAAAATGGTGTTTTTCTTCCTTGAGCTGCCAAAACACTGAAGCCACACAGTATTTTCAGGAACCACTGAAGCCACATATTTTTAATATGAACCATTTTCATCAGTTCCAAAAATATTGCATAACTTCAGCTCTTCATTGGCTCAAGGAAGGACAATACCTTCCGTCATTTTTAATAGGCAGCCTGTTTGTAGGTATGAATTCCGATTTAAAATTCAGGTTAAAGACAGAGTTAGGGAACCAAACCTGTTGTTTACTCAGTACTGTTTGTACATACTTTTTTTTTTTGCTTCTCCATGACCATTCTCATTTAATTGTACTAGTATCCAAAATCCATCTTTTTTCATTACAGATTTGGAAATATCTATTGTGTTTTTATTGCCTCTAGTGGTGTGTGTATTCTGACTCCTCCACCTTACAATTCTCCAAAGTGAGTATCAACCTCAGGAATTAGCTTGAAATGTATTACCTCTCATCCAACTGCAGAATTTGATGAAAGCTCCTTTTTCTGTTTTATTTGTAGACATCTGGATTCCACTGCTAAGTTTTCAATAGGTTATTTATCCAGTATAACACTTCAGCCTCTTAATCTGGGCCAAGCACAAGTCACTTGCCATTTGACATGTATCCTATCTTTATCCATGCAATGGTTTTGTGATCTCTGCAACATCTCCACAGAGGTATCTAGTCAGCCATATTTGAATTTGGGAATTTCTAAGCCCCTTTCCTCATGTCATAATTGCTGTATTGTATTGTTTTATTATTTTGCATGAAATAACATGATCATTCAAACATCACACCTGTAATCTGAAATAACAGTGCCATATAAATGTTTATACTAACACGATTTTGTCAACATATTTTCTCCCTTCCCAGAGAAGGCCCAACGAACGTAGCAATTCTTGCGCGTCACATACAGGAATGATTAAAGCTACAGCTAAGTAAGTACTTGGAAAGAAATGTATACATTTATCTGGGGGGAAAAAGCACCTCAACTGATCAATAATAACTGCCGATAATAATTTTTTATTGTCCCTATATGAATAGCATATAGGAAAAAGCAATAACGCATGTTCAAATTATGTAATATAGAATGTTGAATACTTTGTTTGTTTTGTCCATAATCATCAGATCTGACAACTTTTTGCTGAACTGAAATTATTTTTTGATCAAGTATATTTAAAATCAAAATGAGTACAGGGTAAAGATCAATTTAATCATGTCGTGATGGTTGAAAAAAAGGCTGCCATGTAAAGCAACCTCTACGGCTGTAAAGTTAATCCACTGTTTGCAATGGGAGGATTTTGCCAAAAATTAGAAGCAAATGCTGGGTTTTGGCAAAAACTTCGCAAAACATTCACATGCCTGCGAGGTACTCCACACAGCCATAAATGCAGGTTGTGTGCCCAATGTGGTCACATGAGTGGGGAAGGATGGCCATTGCAACTGAGCCATAAGTAGCCGAGGGGGGGATCTATAATAATTTTGAACAATTGCTAAGCATCCAATTGTAGGTCAAGGACTATCTGCTACTCAAATTATTATTTTATGGCATACAGAATAGAATTACAGATATACATTATTCTGAATGAGAATATGATATGTTTATTTCAAATCCCACTTATTATCACAGAATCCTAGTAGAAGATGGAACAAGTGAGGTTATGGTATTTTGCAAGAACCAACAGGTGCAACAAGTGTTGGGTTTGAGCCCCAAGGAATGGGAGGTCATGCAAAATCATATTCAGATTAAGGGAAGTATCTGCATTCAGCATAATGAAATTAGCACAGGAACTAGGGTAAGTGGTTTATTTTGAATTAGAAAATTTGCTAATTACTTGAATTAGGAATTTTATCTAATGATTTTGAGTGTAGATCAAGGCTAATTTATCTATTTTGATAGATACTGGAAGAGCAAGATCTGCTCACACAGTATTTGAGAAACTTATGCAGAAGTCCAGTTGTCTGTCGATCCATAGTGTTGGCCTTCAGAGTGGATAGAAAATCTTTTAAGACAGGTATGTTATATGCCTTCAACCTCACACAATGCTTTCAGTGCTAAGAAACTAATTTTTTTAGAAACAATGGCAGCTATTCAACGTACTATTCCTGCGATATGTTCCTTTGCTATAATCAATACAGAAATTGCTTGTTAACAAATAGCGATTCTGATGCCTCATTATAGTCCTTAACTTACTGCTTACAAATCCCAGAAGCTTCAAAATAGATTAATAAACCGCCCAAGTAAGCTGCTAAATTTACTTCAGTATGCCAGATGTTCCTTACCTAAAGTAGATACCAGTTTAATTAATACCTGCTAGCAATTAAATTGACAGGTTTAGAGGAAAAATTCTAGGTACCCGAGAGGTTGATCTGTATTACAAAATGGCTCAAGAAAATTGTTCTTATATTAATTGGAACATCAGCAGTTAAGAGATCAAGAATATTGATCACTGTGTTTTGACTTTTATGGAAATCTAATCTGATGAAGGGTAGAAGGCTGATTTATGCAAATGGGGACCATTGGTATATTGTAAAAAACACTATGCTTCTGTTCAGATGTAGGCAAATACATTCCCTGATTTTTCTTAAAAAGAGATTTTAATAAAGGCAACGATAAATGGAATTCTATTGCACATCTTAATTGGGCAAGCATAAATATGAGGGAGATGAGCTGTTAAGAAATATGAAATATGGAGACGACTTCCGGTGTCCAGCGGCAACGGTCGTCTGGAGGCTTCTCCTGCCTCCAGCGCCTGAATCCGGCCGCCGCCGAGGCCCTCAGGGGCCAGGTGTTCCGAAAAGGACACCTGCCGTACGGACGGCTCGCCAGGGGTCTCCCAGCCGACATACAGGACTGTGGGGACCGATGCTGGCGCGTCCTAGGCTCGGCGGGGTCTGGAGGCCACGGGCCACGGCCATTATTTTGGTCGTCGCCTGGGCCGCTGTGCCCGGTGACACCGGGGCTTTGGATTTATAACTGCAGCAGCCTGGTGGTGAACAGGGAACGGAGAAGAATTGAGGAATGGAGAAGGGAAGGGGATATCGGTAAACGCGAGTGGAGTGCTCCGGAGTGCGGGGGGGTTTTTCTCCCCTGCGGTTGGAAGGAGCACGAGTCATTCTGGAGAGAGGAGAACTTAAAATAAGAAGATTACCGGTTTTGTGGAGCTCTGGAGAGAAGAGGTGATGGAGAAATTTAGGAGGGAGGGTTTGAGGCCCCTCCTCTGGGGAACAGTGGTGGAGTCCAGCTTCCGCCTTCACTATGAGAATCTTGATGACATCACTTCCCTTCGGCTTCCTGGTTGACTAACTGTACTCTGGACTCGTTGCTCCTGTGAGTGCCCCCTGGTGGATCCGGAGGAAATTACAAGGATACTGTGCCTGCCTGAGGATTTTGTATTTTTTTTTTTAATGGCAAAAGGTCAGAGACCAACTGCTGGAGAGATGGAGAGAATTTTGGAAAAGTTATCTAATATGGACAAGAAATTGGATGATTTGCAAAGAGGCCAAACGGAAATAAGAGTAGAAATTGTGACTATCCAAAAGGATTTAAAGGATACTCAACAAGTCTCAGCAGAAAACAAGCAGAAAGTGGAAGGTCTGCAGGGTGAGATGCGGGCAGTGCAGAAAAGAGAGGAGACGACAGGCAATGCTGTGCTTGGACTACAGATGGATAAAATGTCTTATTTCCTTAGGTTTCAAAATTTGGAAGAAGTGGACCAAGAAGATTTGAGAGATGTTGTGACTAAATTGTTGGGAGAATTTCTTGGGAGAGGTGTTGATTTCATGAATTGGGATGTGGATCGAGTTTATAGAGTTAATTCACAATATGCACGCACGCATGCAGTTCCCAGAGAGGTTCATGTCAAATTTGTGAGAAGAGGCGAGATGAAATTCTTAGAAAACATAGGAGTGGGGCACTGATTTACAGGGGCAGGAGATAGCCATTCTGAGGCAGATTCCCAGACAGGTACGTGAAATGAGAAAGAAATATTACTTTTGTCAAGCAAATTGTACCAGAAGGAGTGGGCTTCAGATGGCTGATGCCAGAGGATTGATGATTTTCCGGGAGGGCATTACGAAAAAATTAGTACAATTGCGGAGGCTACGGCCTCGTGGAGGAACACAAAGCCCTCCTGGAATCAGATGACCCAGGAATTGAAGAAGGGAGGTTATAGACCATGGGGCGGGCGGCTGCCGCTGTTGCGGCCCTGGAGTTGGGTCAGGCTGAACCCAGAGTTCTGAGATCCAAAACTAGGAAGTGATAAAGATATTTGGGATTGTGTTGGTTTTCCTTATTCTCTTTTGTACGATATTCTGTTTATTCCTGACCCTTCTTTATTACGTATTTAAGATTTGTAAACTTAGCTACTTCGTGTCACCTGCTTGCCATATGGCTGTTGTATGTGTTAAAAAATTTGAGTAAAATTCTTATCTTGCATAAGAAAAATGAAAATTTACCATACCTGATATGTATTTGTATAAACCTTTTTTGACCAATAAAAACTTTTTGAATAAAAAAAAAAAAAAAAAAAAGAAATATGAAATATAAATATGCCAAGTATTGCACGTGTATGTTCCTCCACTTGTACTGATTTCCTTGTGACAATGACGACTCATTTTTTAAAAACCGAAAAATGTCCCTGTTATATCTTCTCTGCACCCTTCTCCCAAAATTAGAAAAGACATACCCAGGAGCTGGCTGAGATACAGTGTGTTGATGTTATTTTTAATTAGAAAGAGGTGGATTATAACGTTCTCTTTTTTTAATAGGGTCAGGACAATTGAGGAGGTTTTTCTGTAATGAATTAGAGTTCTTAAGCCGAATGAGGAATCGACCAAACTTGGTATGTCTTAATATCCAGGAAACAATCTGAAGAACAGGAAGAGGAGAACGTCTAATTACTCTGGAGGAATTTGTGCAATTCCAATTTGTGTATGTATTTCAGGTTTGGCGATATTATCGTTCATAAGCCCAAGTGTGAAAGGTATTGTTGCAAACATTAAAATGTAAAAATATTTTTATATAAAAAAAATCAAGCTCATTTTTCTTTGTTTCTTTCATTCTTTTCAGTAAAATACAAATCAGTTTTGCCGTATAACTAAGGGGTTTGTTATTTTAACATTTGATTAAAGCATATTTTGTTGCCATGATTTTACTCTTTCTGTACTGAGAAAAGTGCATCTTAATGTAAAACAATGACTATTTTTTGCACATACTAGAATTTAGGAAAGGTATAACAGATGATCAAGCAAAAGTTAGACAATTTTTCATTCATTTCACATCTGCTTATACCAAATAAGCATTTATCCCAATGGCCTTTACAGTGTTGTTTTCCTAATATGTTATTCCTTGCACTATATTATTAATAAAATTCCCCAGAACAGACAGGAATCCATCTTGGTTTATTCCATCCCAATTCACAGAAGTTAGGACCAAATACAGCCTAATTTGTATAGTAGTTTCTCAAGGCCATGAGAAGAGACATCATTTACTATAGAATGAACTTTCAAGAAAAAAGAAAACTTTCATTCTAGAGAAGGGAATTAGAAAAATGCTGGCCTTAGTCACTCAATAAAAAGCATTTCCAATAATCCCAGATTCCAATGAATATAGACTAACAACAGCTTGAAAGTAGATGCTTCTGAGTGATTATTTAAATATATATAATCCTGAATCTCAATATAATTTCCAATCAGCTTTAAGATAATAGTCCAATACAGGTAACATAGTTTAAGTTTACTCATTTTTATATTACTAAATTCTGTAATGTCTTGTTGACACAGAGCACCAATTAAAAGGCTAGAAACTTTTACTGCAAGAATAGTATATTATCAACACAACTGTATTCTTTAAGATTTGAACAAATTATACACAAAGCTGCATAGATATAATGCCATTCTTCCTATCAATTCTTCCTCTTTTGGAACCATTGAGTTTGTAATATCATGACATGAGGATGATTTTTCTAACACTGACACAAAGAGAATTTTTTATTTTTATCCAAAAATAAATTGCACATTGAGGGAGACAGGGAACAAAGCAGCATAATACACTGTATGTAAAATTATAGTAGTTAATCAATTTCCTAGACATAGAATGCTACAACATAATACAGTCAATAAGGATTTCAGCAAAAGAAGCAAAACTGTTTTGTACTAATCATTCATCTATCATGTTCTGCAAACAGCGTAAATGAAATTACCGGTAGCTTTCTGAATGTAAAACTCGGAAGAATTGAAAATGCAGTTATTAAATTTAACTGGCATTGCTTAAATGAGGAAAAAGCATTTGAGCCTTTTCAGAAAGGCTCAAAACTGATACTGAGTGACACACCAGAAACAGAAGGGTCATCAACTCTATAGTTAAAGTGGTCAGGAAGAGGAAATATATTATTACTTGATTATAATATTTAGCAACCTTGTTTCCAGTTTTCATTGCATTATATTTATAATCCATACTTCATATTATAATACATTTACAAATGTGCAAGGAAACAGAATTCCAGAGAGGATTCACACAAATTTTGCAGCAATGTCACAATGGCATTAGGAGGTTCAATCAGGGACTTTTAAAGATTATCTTTTACATTATTTAAATTGTAATGATGTATGAGCATCAAGGCCTGCTGTTAATATGCTATAAGAAAGCACTAGACATAATGGTCTGTACAAGGAGAGGTGAGAAAAAGGATTAGCAAGCAGCATTTTTTATAACTAAAGCTTGGGATTTTAACATTCTCTTCCTCAGCAAATTTAAAAACTTTTGTACAACTATTCCATGGTTTTTCATTTTTTATAAGTTTATAGTGTTACATTTGCTCAAATAAGGATACTTACTGTTTTAAATAGCAAACATTGCCAGAAATAAAAGAAGGGTTGATCTTTTCTGGTCCATATTTCCAAGAATAAAAAGCAGAGAAAAATAATTTAACAAGTTGCATGTACATTCAAAAGGCATACATTTCCTCAAATAATGGCTGAGCATAGACTGCTGTTGGGAATCATTTTTGTCCATCAATTCCAATCCTGAAGTTTTTTCAGCACATTAAGAATGGGGAAGAGCTTTTGCACCAAAATATTGTGATCTATAGTTCTGATCAACTCTATTGATTATAGACACAACAGCAGCATTAAAGAATAAGCAAAACTACCTTTGAAGCATCATGCATGACCACATGTAGTAGAAAACTGATTTAACTGCCTTTTTCCTCCCTGAAGAAATCTATACTTTGACAACCTTAATTCTCTTCCAAAGAGAGAAACAGTTGAAGGGTTAAATTTGGTGAGAAGACTTCAAGCCTTACTGGGACTTTAGCAAAGTCTGCTTTACATTTGCACAAAGACACACACAACTATCAAACTAAATTGGAATGTTTTTCCAGTTATAAGTAATCTTCATCACAATGTATATATTCATCTTCTGCTGGAAAAAGAGAAGATTGAAAGGAGAAACACTGAAGTGGGAATTTCTAGTCCTCCAAACTGCGGAATGCATTCTGCATGTCTTCAAACAGCTGGGCACAGTCTGCTTTGATCTTTGCCTCTCCATCTTTCACTGGGTCCTGAAATTCAACAAAGTGAAATTGGATAATCACTCAAAAGGTTTAGAAAGAGCATTTCCTAAGAAGATGTAATGGATATCTTAACATTGCAGAATTCCTAACAAGGGTACAGAGGAAACTGGTCCTTAGATATGCCTGATGAGATCTACCTGTCCCATGTAAAACAAAACAGCCAGCAGACATATCCCCATCTGATAAATCCTCCTCATGCAGCAGAGTTACTATTTTCTCTTTCACTTCTGCTATAATAGTAACATCAAATAGCAATCTGCATGTGTACCAAGTTTCATATTCAAAAAGAAATTGGAATTGTGAAATGCTTCATCCTCCTTCCTGAGTCCAGAGGTGATACAAAAGACCTAGCTGCTTTTCTTTGTACATGATTTGAACAGGTACCAGAAGATGACAGAAACAGACTTTGAAGGTGGTCTGCAGCCAATTAATGCCAATCATGAAGCAGTTTTCTGGCATAAGAAAACAAAGCCATCTATTTTGTTTTATCAGCAGCTCAAGTTATAGAAAAGCAGGTATTCTACAATTCTTGCTAAATCACATTACAAGATTGGAACTACTTAGAGTAGACCTACCTCTTGCTTCCTATTAATACATCGACGTGACTATCCCTAACAGTCTTGCAGTTTAATTAAAAAACTAAACCTCTTGTCAACCATATTTTTTATAAATGGCAGTTAGATTAATAGAATATTAAAGGAACAACAATCTTATATTTGATTTGGGATATAAACAAGGGCAATAAAAGATTAACCAATTTCTTGATATATAGTTTGTGAATCCCACTGGATTTTATTTATTTATTTTATTTATTTATTTATTTTATTTAATTTTTAAATATTTCTGTCTAAATATGATCTAAAACATGATCAGGTCCCCATACAAGTTTAGCTGCTGCACAGTCTTGAAATCAGTCACCCCATTGCTGGAATTGGGTATAAAATTTCCTAATCAGAGGAACAATTTGCCTCCAGAAGTTTTGAATGCTCCAACACTAGAAGCCTTTAAGAAAAGATCAGGCAATCATTTGTCTAAAATGGTATAGGGTCATGATAGCGAACCTATGGCATGCGTACAGCCATATTAGTGGGCACGCGAGCTCAGCTAGGAGTCCATGGAGGCTGGGGACAGCAAAAAAGTCACTTTCTGTCCAACCGGAAGTTGGGAAATGGGCCTTTTCTGGGCTCCAGTGGGTGGGGAAGGCCGTTTTCGCCCTCCTCACACTCACACTCTGAAGCCAGGTGAGAGAGAAAAATGGGCCTACTGGACCATCGCATGCCAGGAGTGGGGGGAGAAGCGTGCTCATGCATGGGGGTGGGGCGCATAAAATTATGGGTATGGGCACATGTGTGCGTGACCCCCCCCTCCCGCCTCCCTCCTGGCACGCGATGGGAAAAAGGTTAGCCATCACTGGTATAGGGATTCCTGCCTGAGCAGGGGATTGGACTAGAAGACCTCCAAAGTCCCTTCCAATTGTTATTCTGTTATTAGTAGGTGCTATATCTGCATTCACGCCCATGCCAAAGCACTCATTTTGATTGTACTGAACAGAATCCATTGCATAGCCATAAACAGTAACTTTCTGCATTTGTTCAAATACAAATTCACAAAAACGGGATCAGAAACAAACCACCCACTTTCCTAGCACAGCTTTATTTTGTTTGCAATTTAAATACTAAAGGTAGTCCTCAACTTACAACTGTTTGCTTAATGATGGCTCATATTTATGACTAGCTGCAGTGTCCCATAGTCGTATGATCACAATCTGAAATATCTTTTGTCAGTTTCCAGCAAAATACATTGTTGGTTAAGCTGGAGTCACAAGACCACATGACTCAACTTATAATCATGGTAAAAGGATTTTAAAATCGGATCCGGTAACATGATGACTCAACTCTGTCGTCCTACGTTGAGGACCCTTTGTACATATTGTTTTGTTACAATCCTAATGCAGGGTACATACCTTGAATTTCATAGAGGTAAGTCGGTAGAGGATTTCGCTCATGTTCTCTTTGATAATGGACCATGTAATCTTATTGTCACTTTGGGCAGTAGTCTCAACTGCTCGGCGTGCCATATCATAAAATGCAATCATGTTGGATAGCACCCCCACAGTCTTATAAAATGGGCAGAACCTAGTGAAAATAGTAGCAAAATTTATCTTTCTCAAAATTAAGGAACTTTTTAATGACTAAATTGTATAAACCGGTTAGCAAATATTTATATTTGATAATTAACATTTGTGGAAGAATTGACAGATGCAAAGCAATTGGCTATAGAAATCAGCTTTCTATAATGGACAATACATATATGGAAACAAAATATGGATCTAGTATAATATCCCAAATGAGCATAAAGGAACCCACTTTATGACAAAAAATGAGAAAGAAATGGCGCAATATTCTAACATCTGAAAGAAATGAAAGAGATTGTAACCTACAACCGAAACACAGTTTAACAAAAGGCCAATTTCAGAAAATATGAAATGAATACACTGTTTGGTGTAAATATTGAGGATGAACAAAGCTGTATCTTTCCCCTTTTTTCCACTTGGTTCTTTCCCCCTAGTTACTTTAACATACATGATGTAGCAGCAATTTTGAGAACATACGAGGCGTTCATGGCACCAATTGAGGACTTGTCCTTTGTTGCCCTCAATAATGCACAGTTAGAGCTAATTGGAAGGCAAAACTGATGAAAAAAGCTGGATCATCAGCATTTGTGCATCAAAGCACTATTTGATATAATGTTTAGGACAGAAAAATCAGCTCCTACTCTTGTGAAATGTGAGTTGATGTTTGATATCTATGAAACAGTGTTGGCCAAAGGTAGGCTAGCTCCAACATCGCCAGGTGAGAAGAAAAAATAGCATAGTGTAGTTAAAATAGGGGTCTAATCAGTTTTCTAAACTGCTAGGGAAACAAGCAAAAGACTACAGAGTGGGAAGAAGTTGTACGTCAGAGTAGACTTGGCATGCAATATAAGCCTTTATTACCAGAGATTAAGACATATCTAATAATTACTATCTCAGTATAGAAGCTAAAGGTCCAGATCCAGTTCATCCTAAATGAAATTTTAGAATAATATTCAGACTGACATTAGAAGTAAATCTTAACTTGTGACCTGTCAACTAGGAATCCTACTATACATCTCAGTTATATTAACATTAGGCTGAATCCTAGCCCTTCATTCTGGATTTTTAAAAATTCCCTTTGAGAAAGATACCAATCTTTCTGTCTTTACTCCCTGTGACAATAAACATTTCAAGCTTTCTAAAATACATTGAGGAACAAAGATCATTTTAGCCCACAAAAACTAGTTGAGAGAGGCTACAATTTTTTTAAGCCAACACTTTTACTATGACGTTTCTTTAGGGGAATTCCAGCATTGTCTAATCAGTTAATCTAGAAGACGCTATAAGAGCATCAAGAGAACTACAGAGAGAGAACTACACTACTTATTTAGTGACCATTCAAAGTTACAATGGGACTGAAAAAAGTCACGACCTTTTTTCACATGACCATTGCAACATTCCCATGATCACATGATCAAAATTTGGATGCTTGGCAACTGTCATGTACTCACGATAGTTGCAGTATCCTGGGGTCATGAGATCACTTTTTGCAAACGTCTGCAGAGCAAAGTAAATGGGGAAGCCAAATTCACTTAACAACTGTAATTACTAATTTAACAACTGTTAACAATTATGGCCAGAAAGATAATAAAAATGGGACAAAATTTACTTAACTGTTTTGCTTAGCAACAGAAATTTTAGGCTCAATTGGGATCGTAAGTTGAGGACTATTTGTACTCCAAACATACCAAGGGGCTTTTTAAAAAATGAAAGATAGTTATTAATGAATATTGTTGCAATGAATGGAAATAGAAAATGATATATAAAAATCATTTTGTTCAATTTCAGATTAGGAAGAGCTAAATCAATTCTGTGTGCCTTATTCTGCTTTTGAAAAAGAATATTGTGAATTTCAAATTCCAGGACAGATTTCATGAGACATGATTTATTATGGAAAATCCACATCTATACATCAGCAATTAAATTGAACTGTTGAGACAGCATTCCATATAGTACGGCAGTCTTAGATATACACCATTATATATACCATTAGCAGTTTCAATTATAAGAATTATTCAATTATTCAATTATATATGTATTCAATTATACATAAGAAGCTCAGATGAATCCCTCCCAGAACAATTATAGGTATTTGCAGCTACTGTGCTTCTGTATATATGAGCCTATCATTAATAGAACCTTTTCCCTTTGTGGATTGGTGATGTTATACGATCAGCTGTAAAGTGATAGGTGATATTTGTCCTTTGTTAACAAGCACACCAGTAACTTAACACTAATATTATTAAGAACAATGTAACAAAAAGATAAGTAACATGTGAAAACGCTTAATGATCTGAAGGAGCACATGGAGATGCTTCCTTTGACTGAAAGCCCTGTTAGAAAATGTCATCTAAGTAGAATGTCGTCTATGATTCCTTCAGCTTAAAGCAGAGAGTATATCAGCTCCTCAAGCATGAATGTGAACAGGGCTCATCAAAATCTTTTAAGTCAACATTAAATTAATAATACTATTACTTTCATTTTAATCCATTAACTGTAACCTTTTAAATAATATATATTAATCCCAATCACCTCACATCTCATTTTATTCCTAGGTTTAATATAAATTAAAAATATAGCAAACAGAAAACAAATCCCGCAATCACTTTACCACTCCCACTGATACCTTCCCCTCTGAATTCAATTCTGAAGTTTACTAGTAACTATTAGTAACTATGAGAAGTAGTAACAGTTTGTTAATTAACCTGTTTGAAAGACTACTTGCTATGTGTCAATTGAAACAGCTCTGATTTGCAGTTATAAGCAACAGGAAGAGAAAATTGGGTGATCTGAAAAAGCAGAATAAAATGCTGCAATCAAACTGCACAACAAAGCAAGAAGTGAGAATGGGGGGAAGGTCGCAAAATGTTAGCTGCTTCAAAATTCATCTAACATCTGAAAAATTGATATAAATCCCCCAGATAGGATTTAACATACCAAAATATTCCAGATATAGAATATATTTGAACATAAAAGTGTTCAGACATATTCTATATCTATTTTCCATAAAAAATAGCTTCTATGGAAAGTTGAGAGAGAACCATTGAGTATCCATTAACAAGAGTAAACAGTTTCAAAGCAACTTCATAAAGCCATGGAAAAATGTGATATGAAATAAAGGAAGGTATCAAAATATTAAGTCTCCTTTTGCCAAGATAGAGTTGTCTATTTCACTTCAAATTATCGTCCTCTGGGAAATCAATCAAAAACTATCTAACACTGCAGTATAGCCAATCATCCCTGAAAATTGTCGGTGGAGAAGATGAAGGAGGTGGATTTTTCATTGTGCAGAAGTAGTTCTACCCAAGCAGTCTCTGCAGACAATATTTCCCACAGAAAAAAATCCAATTCCCCATGGCCATACCTGTCATATGGGGTATAACCA
Source organism: Ahaetulla prasina (assembly GCF_028640845.1). NCBI lineage: Eukaryota > Metazoa > Chordata > Lepidosauria > Squamata > Colubridae > Ahaetulla > Ahaetulla prasina. The sequence goes on from NC_080540.1 coordinate 190,196,342, forward strand.
TTCTGTTGCAGGAAATCATCTTTAATCAGCTTGGCAACTTCTAGTGTAATTTTGTCTGTTTCTGCCAAAGAAGCCTAAAGTGAAAGAGAAGAAAAAGTCTTTTAAGAAAGTGATCTAATCCAGATAACTAGCCAATCAAAATTTAAGAATTGGTTGTTATGAATAGATAATGGAAATCTTCACAGAAAAACATATACTTAGCTTTTTACTTACTTAGACATCTCTTCCAGTGGGCATTAGAACAAAAGTTTCTCTAATATTAACTCTGAAAACCACTTTTTTCAACCATATTACAGGTAGTCCTCGACTTACAACAGTTCATTTAGTGACTATTTGGCACTGAAAAATTTTACTTATAACCATTTTTCACACTTGACTGTTGCAGCATTCCCATGTCATGTGATTTACATTCACAGGTTTGGCAACTGACTCATATTTATGTTTGTAGTGTCTTCTGACAAGCAAAGTCAATAGGGAAGCCAGATTCACTTAACAACCGTGTTACTAATTTAACAACTGCAGTGATTCACTTAACAACGGTGACAAGAAAAATTGCAAAATGGGGAAAACTCACTTAACAAATTTCTCACTTAGCAACAAAAATTCTGGGTTCAATTGTGGTTGTAAGTCAAGGACTACTTGTATTATTACTCTTGCCTCTAAAAAATAATTGTGTCTCCAGTCCTTTCTGTTCTTTACTACTTCTCTTTAATTCTCTTTAATGATCATTCAATTGATGATCTGCTTAAGAGTATGCTACTCTTTTGATATCCATATTGTGGCCAATACTGGTGGTGCATTTTTTAATTTTTTTATTCAACATTTAAGAAAGAATGGGATCAACGCTATGATACCCTTTCTTAAATATCCCAAAATAGTTACTCTGATGCTAAATTCAGCCCAATTTTTAGCATCGCAGCAGGATTTTAGGATAGATACAGGAACAGGAGGTTGACCCTCCCCAAACGCACCAAAATTGATTTGAAAAATGTCAATTTTGAACCATGAATGATTATAAGGGTGAGAATAAGAATATTTTGTTGGTCCGGTCACCTTTGATTGTATCACAGAGGATGTCTTTTGTAGCTCACTGGATGGTTGGGAATATAAACTTGCCTATGTTGCAACAACTTTCACTTCTATTTTGCCTAAGAAAGTATTTAATTAGGACTGTATTACTTTAGTTTATGTATAGCACCTAACAGCAATACTAACATTGTGAAAATGTTTAAATACTGGTAGTAAAAATTTCATGTCTCCAAAATCTTGAAACTACCACTGACACAAACACACAAGACACATCTCTGTTCTGAACACGTTTTATTAAAATTTCATCTTCAAGTATCTCATCAGATTTTCAAAAATTGCCAATTGGTATAGTTTTAACATTTGTTTGTACATTCCTTTGGAATCATTTTAATAAAAAAGGCAAAGCACTTTATAACTAATTAAATAATTAACTATTCCAAATAGCTTTAGATATAGAAATCACTCCATAAGAGCAATGTTCACTCACCTTCCCCACCAACTGTACAATCTCTGCAAGATCCTCCTCTTCCTGCAGTATCTCTTTTGCTTTAGTCCTCAAGGGAACAAACTCAGGGAAATGCTTGTCATAGTATTCATCCAAAGCACGTGTGTATTTGCTGTAGCTAATGAGCCAGTTCACAGATGGAAAATGTTTTCGTTGAGCAAGCTTCTTATCCAAGCCCCAGAACACCTGCCCCAAAAGTAACAAAATGTCAATGAGCATCCTTAAGGAACAGAACTGCATTTGCCTCAGAGTACTTCTTTCAGAAGGACAAGGCCACAAGGACAGGGTTTCACACTTGAACCTTAAAAGCCTTCTATGGACGTTGTAGGTTAAACTCTCAAGAGTGCAGTTTGACTGAGAATACCAATGAGTTTTGAAACTGAAAAGGGAAGTGAGTACTTTGTTCTGTGCAGACCATTAACTTGCATCTAATAGCTAAGAAGAATTTTTACATTACATAGCATAAAAGGCTGCATGACAAGCTCCCAAATTAAAACTCAGTTATTACAAGTTGTCTCCTGTGGTATAGATCCAAATAAACCAAGAATTCTTCAAATGATTCCATGTTCTTCAAGTTTGATATATCTAATGAAGACTTCATGCTGAATGAACCGGATCTCTCTTCTGGCACATTCCTTACAGCTAAGGGTTGGCAAGCATATCAATTTCGTTTGTTCACTTCTTCATTTTGCCAACGTTAGCCATATCTAATCATACTTTCTGCATGTTTTTTTAAAAATAAAAACTATTTTGCTAGCATTTTTCTATCATGTTCACAAATGTCGTTCTTTACACTTCCCCAACGTAAGTATATCATACTGGTTGATGATATGCATTACGTTTTGAAAAAATGTTATCATCCAAGTATTATAATTCACATTTACATTACAGTCCATTTGTTTCTGCATAGGCATGAAGCTGTGTTATCAGATTAAATGAATTATCACAATTTGTTTAGAACAGTAATTGACCACTCTCCTCCAAAAAGGAAATAAGTATTTGAGATTAATATTGAATTGTGTCAGATTAAGTATAAGCGATATTAAAAACTTCTGCCTATAACTGAGGATGAAGAAAACAGCTTCCCTCAGTGCTATTCTTACCATAAGATCTGGTCTGTTAAACCAAAATAAAAAAATGAGTATTAGTTGTCTCAGTATAAACTGGTACAAAAGATGGGCAGAATATTACAGAACCATTGTCAGAAGAAGCAGTGCTATGTTAAATGGATTAATCATCAGATGATGGGAATAAGAAGTCCCTGGAAAGCTGGACAGCAAACTAAGTACCTCAGAACCAGAATAGTAGCCTCTAATTAAGGCACATGGTGAATTAATGCATTTGCTGCAGGCTGGCCATTCAAACTCACGTGCCTAAATATTTATAAACAGATTAAGAATGGCAAACAACACTAATCTTTCATAGTAACAGACTCACCCTGACTAGATTCAAGAAGCTTTCATTAAAGCTTATGTTCTAATCAGAGAGCAGAATTATTGCCTACCTGAACAATACCCAGAGTAGCAGAAGTAACTGGGTCAGAGAAATCACCACCAGGAGGAGATACACTGAATAGAAATAGGAGAGAGAAAAGATAGAAAGGGGAAATCACAATTAGTAGTAATACTTACTTCAAACTGAGAAGGACCGTCAAATGTACAGTATGTTTGCAATTCACTCTTTAGGCTTGGATTTCCTAATTAAATGCATCTTTTCAAGGAGAACTCTGAGCTGCCAGTTTAATGTTGAAAATCTTTCATTGCAACCCCCAACAAAGGCTGAACTTTTAGTTTTGCCCTTTTTATGATCTTAGAAATCACCAAAGAAAAATCTTCGTCAATCATAACAGCAGTTGTCAGAAATGATATTCAAAGTATGAGTTTTGTCAGTGAAACTATGAGGTCCTCCCCTCCGATTTTAATTAATTCTTATAGAATCCAGGTAAGGAATAGGTTGGAAAAATATTGAGAAAACGAATATTTAATCAAATATAAATGGGCAGAGAAAATACTTAAATGAACAATTTGTTTTATGACTGTTGTTCCTAAAATGTATCAGACATTGCATAGTATTCACAGAACTGTGAAAAACTATGTACAGTATCAAGAAAATGACAACTTTAACAAATTTGCAGACTGTTCTCTAAAATGCTGTCTTGAAACAAGAAATGTCTTTTTTATTTATTTTATTTATGTAATGCTCTCCATTATCTCTTTCAGTTTCACTTTGAACAAGCATTTTTAATTTCAGGGAACGTTTTCTATATACAAGATGGTCAGATAACAGACCATAGTGCAAAATAATATACAATGTGCAGAAAAAGAACATCTTGTCATTAATATACTCACGCTCCAACTATGCTAACGCTTCCTTCTCTCTCTGGATTCCCCAGACACTTCACTCTACCAGCCCGTTCATAGAAAGAAGCTAGGCGAGCACCAAGGTAGGCTGGATAACCACTATCTGCAATCACCCAATAAAATGCAAGTTAGCTTCTCTAATGACAAGAAAATTCAAAACTTTTGAATCAGTTTTTCCCCCAAAAAAATTACAAAGAAGAAAATGCATACCAGCAGGCATTTCAGCCAGCCGCCCTGAAATTTCTCGAAGTGCCTCTGCCCATCGGGAAGTTGAGTCAGCCATCATACTGACATGATAGCCCATGTCACGAAAGTACTCAGATAGGGTAATCCCTATGATCAATAACAATTACAAGTCAAATATTATATAGAAAGAACTTCACCTGTAATGGCGTATGAGAACTCTTGCAGAAGAATTCCAGAATCTTAAGATTTGTATCACAATGTACAATTGATTGTTAGGCATAAGAAGAATATTCAATTGCTTCGAGTTCTTCCTTTTCTTCATTTTAATTAAATGCGGAAACAAGGTATATGTTTCCCATTTTGTTGCACATACCCAAAATCAGAAAATGGTCAAATATGCAGAGAATGTTGGGACCACACACTGGGTGCTGAGGGCAACATGTGCTCTGCTGGCTGCCCTCATTTGGTCTAAATAACTGAAATGCTTGGGGATGTTTCATGATTTACTTCTTCTCACCAACCACTGTACTGTATCTTGGAATTAGCTTTCCTTAGTTTGCATTTTCCTTGAAATGGGCTCCTGCTGTACAATATAAAAACTCTTAAAGAGTTGTTTTTGTAACAGAGGCCCTCTTTAGTCATGATTTTTAGATGCCTCTTTGCTTAGTCCAGCGGTTCTCAACCTGTGGGTCGCGACCCCGTTGGAGGTCGAATGACGATTTGCCAGGGGTCGCCTAAGACCATCGGAAATATGGGAAGTATACTTGCAAGTCGAAGAATCGCGAATTCGGCTTCAGGCGCGATGAATTAAAAAAGAGAAATCTTTGCTCTGATGTCTCCCTCACAAGCCAGCTTGCAATCACTCCCAATCGCTAGCCTAATCTGGCTTCAGGCGCGATAATAGGGGATGAGTCTCCACTTTAATGCCTCCGTCCTCAAGGCAATCGCAAGCAGTTCAGTTTGCTAGCCAATAGGGCTTCAGGCGCAATAAATTCAAAAAAACAGTTTGCCCCTTTTCCCCCCCTTTTGCGGCTCCTGAGGTGCGCTGAGATCGCTGCCTAAAAAATTTTTTTTTTACTGTTGGGGTCGTCACATCGTGGGGAATTGTATTAAAGGGGTCGCAGCACTATAAAGGTTGAGAACCACTGGCTTAGTCTAAAGGCCGGACTGAGTTAATAAACTGGAGCTAGACAGGAAGAGGAGGTGTGTTTAAGCAAATTTCAACTCAGTCTCTGGCCAATCACATGAGGATAACCCATTCAATGGACTTTCTAAGCAGCGCAAGGGAGAATTATACTTTCAGTCTCACAAGATTTTATTAAAGTAATTTTACAATAAAGTAGAATAAATTTTTCTGCTTGTGTTTCCTGTCTGGTCTACTTGGTAAGGCTGTCAAATCTATAACTAATGACCTCAGTGTCTTTAGGGCCTCTACAAGAGAGCCAATTAGAACTCTGTAAGGTTCCCTTAAGGTGGCTCGGGGCTAGGACATTGAGCTTGTCGATCGAAAGGTTGGCAGCTCAGCGGTTCGAATCCCTAGTGCTGCCGTGTAACAGGGTGAGCTCCCGTTACTTATCTCAGCTTCTGCCAACCTAGCAGTTTCGAAAGCATGTAAAAATGCAAGTAGAAAAAATAGGGACCATCATTGGTGGGAAGGTAACAGCATTCTGTGTGCCTTTGGCGTTGAGTCATGCTGGCCACATGACCACGGAGACGTCTTCGGACAGCGCTGGCTCTTTGGCTTTGAAACGGAGATGAGCACCGCCCCCTAGAGTCAGCAATGACTAGCACGTATGTGTGATGGGAACCTTTAGCTTTACCTTAAGGTTCCCTTGCTTGCCCAATCAACTTCACTTGGTACCAAGACACTACTATTACAGTTCTGTTTTTATTCTACATTAATGGCAGTTCTTGAGTGTAATCTTTAGTGACACAGGTCAAAGGTAAATTTACAGGCAAATTGTTGTAAGCACCTTTTGAATTAGAGAAAGCCAGCAATAGCTAAAAGACCAAGAAACAAGCATTAAGTCAATACCATCTTTGTTTCCACATTTCTTACCAGTGTAAATAGAGGCTTCTCTGGCAGCAACAGGCATATTGGAAGTGTTTGCTACTAGAGCAGTTCTCTTCATTATACTTTCTATCTTACCATCAACTTCCATAGTCAGCTACAGACAAAAGAAAAATGGAAACAAAAGGGTATTGGTTTTCTGAAGGAAAAATAAAATTAGATATGGGAATGATTTACAAATTTTGATCCCAAAAAATATCATTATCCTATTACAATGCAAAAGACACAATATTTTTGTACAGATTTTTTAAAAGGGTTGATATGCCAAATTTAAGATCCTGAATCATTGAATTATAACAGGTTCAATTATGATAATAGTGAATCTATCCTCAAAAACTGAACTCAACCAAATATCCCTGAAACCATTTTGATAACTGCCTAAAAATTCAGTGTAGGATGTATAGAGATTCAGAGGGACTACATGAAATGAACTGTAGTCTATTTAAGATTCTGCTAAAATGAGTTTGTTAGTATTTAAGGTGTCATAACACTCTTTCTTTTCTTAAATAAGAATTATCTTTAAATTCATTTCATTTAAATTCAATTCTAAGAACAGAACTGCTGCTTCTGTTTCTGAATTTCTGTAAATTTAGATGGTTACTAGACTTTAATATTTAATTCTCCTTTTATCAATAATCTCAAGTCAAGATACAAAGCAGAAAAATAAAACAAAGCAAAAATACATCTAAATGATTCTGTATTTTTTACCATTTTTTTTAAACCAGCCATTTTTAAAACTATGTCACATTTTGAATCAAGTTGGAGACTTTTTCTGGACCTGGGGACTGCACATCTGCTTAACAGTTTTATAAAGGTTGTAAAGTATAGAACGATGTAATTATAGAGGATCAGAGTGAATGTGGTGGTATCCAAGAGCCATTAAAATTGGGTTGGGGGCTCCACTAAAATAAGGTGGGATTACATCTTGCCTACAGGTTGGCCATTAAAATGTTTCTGTGAAATCAGGTTCTTAAGGCAACTCTGCTCATATTGAGTGGATAGCAATAGCTCCATAAAAACAGTAATAAAATACAATTAAAATTGTTACATTCTAAATCTGCTAAAATGGGGTAGGATGGGGTAGGATTAGGATTAGGATAGGATAGGATAGGATAGCTTTATTTGGCCAAGTGTGATTAGATATACCAAGAAATTTGTCTCCGTTGCCAGAAGTTATCATTTCATTTTCTATTTAAAAGATTTTAAATAGAAATCTTTTTTCAATTTTTTTTGTAAGTCTTATTATTTAATCAACCAACTTCAAGTACCAAAACAAACATGTTTGCATAGCTCATAAAACCAATATGGATATTTCAGTTATCTTTTTAAGGGAACTAAAAAGCCAATATATTTTTGGGATGGCTTTCAAAAATGTTTTAGATTTTTTTTTCTGGAAATCAACACAATTGCTTAAATTAAATTGCAATATGGAGCCAGAACCTCCCTCCTGAACTCTCATTTGCACAGTATTGCCAACTCCCAATACCAACCTCTGGAAAATCTCTGAGCACTTCTGACATTTCATTTCCCCGTTCACCACAGCCTACATAGATAATAACATCGCTATTGGAATACTTGGAAAGGGATTGGGAAATAACCGTCTTTCCACAACCAAATGCCCCAGGAATAGCAGTAGTACCTCCTTGAACACACCTAGATTAAAAAAAAAAATACATTCATATTAAATCAGAAGAAAACATCACGGAAAGTACTGTGTAACAGACAGCTTTGTAAAACAATTAGCAACTCTATAATTTCACTTGGCTGGCTCCAGCCCATTTCTTTCCCATGTTTTTGGAAGGCATTCTAGTTCTCAACTGATATTCCATCCCAAAAATCTTCTCTCTCCAGGATAGAAGATAAATAACCTAGGCCTATAAAAAGTGAGCAAATTCTGTCTTTGTCAACGTAACGAGCTTAACCCTGAAGAACTCACCACTAAATTTCTCCTTCTGTTGGGTTCAGAAGAAAGTTGGAAGGGAACCCTTACTTCTGGATATAGGAGTTCCAGAAAATTCAAATGTATTACAGCCCTGAAGGCAGATACAAATAAGATATTGAATAAAAGAAGTATTACATCTTTCTATATATATGTGTATGTGTTTAAGAAGTTCTTATCTTTCCAAGGTCGGTAAAATGAGGATTAGGATTTTGTTGGGGGCATATGCTGACATTTGTAAACAATTCAGATAGTACTGTAAAGCACTATGAAGCAATATATAAGCCTAAGTGCTGTTGCTATTTATAAATTTATAAAATATTTCACATATCAACTGAATACTTAGTGACAGAGTGCATAGAGAAAAAATGCAGAAAATATTGGGTTGGGGGAAAAAAGAGAAAGAAATACACTCCATTTAAAACATAAAGTCACTCTTTTCTCTGAAAGTCAATGTTTTATCTGAAACTAAAATTTACCAAGATGCAAATTTTACAGTGGGAATTTGTTTCATGTTTCAATGTTGAAAGAATATGCGTGTTTATAATTTATTTTTGGCAGGAATGTTTTTCCTGCCTCATCAGTCATACTCCCTTTTCTCACTGCAACTACAGTGTGAGGCAACCTGGAAATGAGAAATAGCTCACTCGGTGAGCTTTCAGGCTGAGAAGGAATCACATTGTGTTATAAAATAATTGTGATTCATGAAAAAGAAAGAGCACAAGTGATCACTTTCAACAAAAAAGCAGTCAGAAACAACTGACACTTACGGAAACAGTGCATCAAGGACTCTCTGACCAGTTAAAAGAGGGTGATTTGCAGGTAACTTTTCTGTGACAGGACGGACCTGACGTACAGGCCAGACCTGGACCATTGAAAATTTCTCCTTCACATCCTCAAACTCCAGCTCCAACACAACATCCTAAATGAAAGCAGCAAAATAAAGATCAATGACAGATGACAGAGACTGAAACAAACAAACCTTTTAAATACAATACTAAAGCTAACTTCACTAGTCAAATGAGAACTATGATGGTAAAGTGGGGAGTCAAGAATCTGTGCTGAGCAGAGGTAGGAGGGCACAGAAACAAAGATGTATATTTCCATAAACCTATGTCCACCATAGCAATTCAGGGCACCATGAAGGCTATCTATAAAGTACAAATAATTTAAAGCTATGGGCTCATTAATACTGTAACACTCCGCACTGTCATGTTGTTTCTCATCAGAATTGGTTCAGCTATACACCAATTTCAGTGGAGTATATAGGCAGATACAGATACACACATACAAACACAACGTAACTATCAGGGAAATTAGAGAGGAAAGTTGTTAGCTATACATTTCTCTAATTCTTTTTATCTCAAACTTGTAGCAACCCTATAATTTAAGCAAGGATTTATATTGAGAAAATGCAAATAATGGGAGGTGTTTTCCTCCAATTTGGTACCAGTCTAAAGCATCAAAATCCATGTATTATTTAGAACAGGCAAGAGACTAGCAACCTAAATTAAAAGAAAAACTTACAGATGCGTCATAATTTCCAGGTGGAGCAATGTACGTTATTGTACCTCTGTTTCGTGGAGGCAACATGATTTTGTGCTTGATAAGGGAATTCTCATTCACTAGGCCATAGATATCGCCACCTGTAATGTGGCTACCAACCTGTAATTAAAAAAAAAAACTTAAATTACAAATACATGCTCTATATATGAATGTCTAGTATAAGGATGAGTGACACCACCTTCCTTTGGAAAAAGTGGTTGAGGACCTTATATTGACAGAGTCAGCAACTGCCTTTTCTCTTTCTCTAATAACACAATGTAGAGCAGGAATGTCAAACTCAAGGCCTGTGGGCCGGATGCGGCCCATGGGTACTTAGATCTGGCCCATGGGGCTGCCCTGGAAACAGCAAAGGACTGGCCCGCACTGCCTCTGCCAGTGAAAATGGAGCTTGGGAGGGGCCCCCCTCCCCCAAGCTCTGTTTTTGCTGGCAGAGGGTTGCAAGAGGCTGTCCTGGCCGAAAACAGGGGCCGTCAGCAGCCCCCAAGCTCTGTATTCGCTGGCAGAGGACTAACAAAACAAACAAAACAAATGGAGAAATGTTTCCCCTTTTATATTTGAGCATG